>NW_015538026.1:2103425-2116989 GCF_001515605.1 Sinocyclocheilus anshuiensis | reverse complement strand
CAACATTACTGCTTTTGCTGTACTTTGGATCAAATAAATGCAGGCTTGGTGAGCAGAAGAGACTTCTTTATAAAACATAAAAAATCTTACTGTTATATAGATTACAGAAATGTTATATATATATATATATATATATATATATATATATAAAACATTTCTGTCCCCCTCACTTCTGAAATGATGGCTACGCCCCTGGATTCAAGCACACATACAGTACATTTTTGTATGTTTATATAGATGCTAAAACATGTATTTGTCAGGGTTGGGTGAAGGGATGAAGCGAGGACTCAATTGTGCAGAGTAGGTGGGCTTTTTATTAATAAAAAATAAAACAGAAACCAACATAAACTACCCCAGGTGGAAAACAGGCAGGCCAGGACAGCATGGTAAGGCAAGGCAAGGAAAAGCAATGGCAAGTCAGGAACTAACACAAATGCATTAGGCCAGGGGTTTTCAAACCTGTCCTGGAGGATCCCCAGCCCTGCACAGTTTTTATCTCCCTAATCAGACACACCCAATTCAGGTCTTGCAGTCTTTGCTAATGAGCTGATGAGTTGAATCAGGTGTGTTAGATGAGGGAGACATAGAAAATGTGCAGGGCTGGGGTCCTCCAGGACAGGTTTGAAAACCCCTGCATTAGACAATGAACTGGAACAGGACTGCAAACACAAGGAGAATAAATAGCGAGCAAACAAGGCAGGTACCAAGAGAGGACAGGTGGGGCAATAATTAGGTAGCAAGGTAGGCGGAGTGACATGAGAGCACATGGCACACAGAAACAAACAAAACAAAAGCCATGTGCTCCAACAAAACCAAAACACAAGCACATGGCCAGCAAAACAAACACAAGCCATGTGCTTGAACAAAACAAGACTGGACCATGCAGCTAATGAAAACATTAATAAGCCGCGTGTACACACAAAATATGACAACATGAAAGCAGGCAGCCAGTGAAAAACACAATCTGTATCAACAAGGCAGACCATAGAGCACGAGTGTCCAAACCCGACATGAAACCGAAACTGAACAAGACATGAGTGCCGGGATCCGAACACCACGCTCCAACATGAAACAAGGAAAGAGGGCACACAGACGAGAGAGCACACGGCTAAAACACACTCGCAGCCGAGCGCTCCCATGAAAACAAGACTTGACAGGAGTGTCAGGGCTCTGTCACAAAACCTCAAGTAAACTATACTGACAGAACCCTGACAGTATTGACAGCATCTAAATCTTAAGCATTTTATGAATTATCTGTTTACAAATCCTTTTAGGTTCATAGCACATTTAATTAATTGAATTAATAGGTTCAGTTGAGTTTAGGTTGTGTCATCACATTTAACGCATTCAAAGTTTGACATTATAATAGTTTCATTCTAGTCTGTGAGTTTTTTGGTGCTGAATTCAACTAAACAATTGTTAAAATTAATGAAAATTCTGCCATTGATCAAAACATTCAGTGGGATTTGCTGAAAAAAGCCATATACATCATAAAATGGTCATGAACATAATCCAATCTTTTCTAATCATATCAGAATCCATAAAACACTCTCAGAAAAAGGTACAAAAGCTGTCACATGGACAGTACCTTTTCAAAATGTACTAATATGTACCATTTAGGCTCTAATATGTACTCTTTATGTATTATTATTAGTCCTGTCAAACGATTAATCGAGATTAACTGCATCCAAAATAAAAGTTTTTGTTTACATAATAATGATAATATATGTGACTTAAAAATACCTATATAAAAGTAAAATATAAGAATTCAATATATTTATAATGTAAACCTAAATGCTAAAAAAAAATGTCTACATTTCTAAAGCTGTGCATATGTAAATACATTTACATTTTAGATGCTGTCTATATCTCCATATAGGACGTTGTGTAAATCCAAACAAACAAAAATGCTGTAAAAAAAGCTGCGAAAACGAATGAACTCAGACTTAATATCAAGAAAGCATTAATTGCAACAATCAAACAGAACTGAGTATGTGAAGGCACAATCTATAATAAATTACATATAAAAGATTTGCACTGAAAAGAATGGCACTGCCTTATTTGCATGTTTAGCTGGTTAGGTCATATTGTGAATAAGCTGCAGGGTTTTTTCCCCCACATTTTAGTGAATTTGCCCCTTGGACTGCATTTTAACCCCTCACCTGAGTTTACGTTGTGCTTTGTAGCCGTGGTGGCCTGCAGCAGTAGGACCCGGAGGCAAATTAATCTCTGTGAAAGAAAAATGGGCCCGTCCAAATCAATCATTTTAAAAATAGGATATACCCCCAACCTCTCTCCCTCTCTCTCTCACCTATAATCGCATAGGTCAGTGCTTAGTCTCTTATTTCATGCCCCACTGAAGCGTAGACAACAAGAGTGTGTGCCTGAGTGTGTGTTTGTATGTGTGCTATAGAGAAAGTGGGAGAGACAGCCTTATACATTTTTCCAGACCAGTCTATTATTAGTGTGAAACAGCAGCAAAGAACAAGCAGTCTAATCAGTGAGTAGTGTAGGACGCTAATACACTGTAGAATATAGGCCAGGTACTGGACCTTTATAAGCACATAGTGTCAACATCACATCTGTCACACCTTCCCCCTTTACAAAAAAACAAATTAATGCAGGTGTAAAACAGAGATGACACCTTTAAGTGTCAACATTAATAACAACATTGTAGCATACTTTGTTTCTATTTGTGTCTCCCACCATCAATTTACCCTCTCCCCATTTCTCCAGGCATGATTTATACCTTTTTTTCTCTAACAGCAGGGTCCTTAGTTCTCTGTTTCATGTGTTGGTCTTGACTCCCTTTCTCTCAGACTGATCTCACTGCAGGTATTTAATAAGAGACATTATCTGATGAAGGGGACTATACATGGAGTCGGACAATCTGTAGCCCATCAGAAATATCAGCATTATGAAAGTGACACACACACTTCACACTCAGGGAAATGTCAGCCAATGTTTACCGATCTGTAAATGTTCAAATAATTACTGTTTCGCTTGGTAACCTCCTCTGTTTAGGGATGTAATGATTCACTCAGCTCACGATTCCATTCGATTCGATTCACAATACCGATTTCACGATTTTTTTTTAACAAAATTAGATTTAAGACAAATTATAAATGAAAAGGTGTCCTTTTATTATTGCTTGGACAAAATACTGCACATTTCTTTGTGAAACAGAAATATGTGAAATAACAACAATAAATTGAAATTTTAAAACAAACCCTAAATCTAATCAAATAAATAAGACAAAAAAAAATCTCTTCATATAAACAAAGGCTACCTGTGGTCTTTCCATTCAAAATTAGAGGCAACCACTGCATTTGAATCACAATCCAAACAAAGATGCTGAATACATGCAGCATGAGCAGTTTTTAAAATCTAAATTAGATTGCATAATTTGACATTTTAAAACAAAAACAGAATGCTCTGACTTTAGTTTTGTGAAACTATACTACATAAAGCTTCTGCACGAAACAAAGACAGCAGACGGGCTGAATGAGACGCAGATTCACTCTCTGACAGCAGGGCGCTTATGGAACAGCAGCAATACAGCGTTTCCTTGGTTTCCACTGTAAACAAAGCAGCGCAGAGCTTATGAACACTGTTTTAATATGAATTATACAGAGATGAGATGAAAAGAAAATATAATCTAAACTATTCTAAAGACAGTTAGTTCCCCTCAGAGATACATTCATATAAACTCCTACCCCTAACTGTATCGCGATTCGTTTAACATCTCAACCGATTTTAATCTTCACATATTTGTATCGATTTTCAACCGGCTCGCAACATCCCTACTTCTGTGAACAGTTATATGCAAGTTTCCAACTTTATTGCCATAACAATGTAATGCCATAAACCTAAAACATTCAAACCACTGTAAAAAAAAAAATATCATTTAAACATCTTTACAGCTTAAATTAAAAAAAGGTTTTTTTTTTTGTTTGTTTGTTTTTTCATAGTCTTATGCCACAAATGCCAATATAGGCTCATTGGAAAAACTTGCATCTACCAACATTTTTTAAACAATTCACTGCAGTTTCCAGCTGAAATGAACACTAGTGTCAGAAAATCCCCAAATATCTGTATTACTTTTCACACAAATTATGATTACAAGACCATATTATCAATTAATAAATGCTTATTTTCACATGATTCACAATAATGTGTTATGACCTCAAAACACTTTTAACCGATGATTTCTAAACTAATACATTTAGTTTGGATCAAATCATTTGTTTCATATGGATTTTCTGACATAGTAAACTTGCTTGGTAGCTTGCCTGGTACAGTGTTGCACTTATGACGAAACCAATAAAACCAAGCAGCTTTCTGTTGGTCAGTGTGGCAAATTCGTGTGACCAACATGAATATGTTGCAAAATCTCCTTTGGGAAATCATTCACTCATTGTGATTCCTATTGAAATTAATGGATTTCATCTGCAAAAATTTAATGAATGAGAGTAAATGTGACTGCACCTTAAAGGGATAGTTCACCCAAAAATGAAATTATCCCATGATTTACTCACCCTCAAGCCATCCTAGGTGTATATGACTTTCTTCTTTCAGACAAATACAATCGAAGTTATATTAAAAAATGTCCTGGCTCTTCCTAGCTTTATAATGGCAGTGAATGGGTGTTGATATTCAGTAGTCCAATAGAAGTCCAATAATACAAGTCCATCCATAAAAAAAAAAAAGTTCTAATAAAGGACTCTTGAAGCAAATCGGTGCATTTTTGTAAGAAAAATATCCATATTTAAAACTTCATAAACCATAATATCTTGCTTCCGCTAACTGTTGTACATGTGTACACAAGAAAGTGGCATTCCAGCGGATGATGTAGGACGTAGGCGTAGCGTAAGCTCCGGTGAGAAGTGACGAATGCAGAAGTGCAGAGGAGAGAGCAAATCAAAACACAGTCATGAATAAGAAGTACAAAATGAGGATTTGTAAAGAAAAATGTCGGAGGATTTCAATATAAGCTAAGAGGAGACTGGTTTTCCTTTGCTAAACAAAGAAAATTTTTCTTCCTTTGCTCCTGTAAACAAAACTTGGTTCTCGCGAGACTCTCCTTTACGCACATACGACAGTTAGCGGAAGCTAGAGATTGCAGTTTATAAAGTTTTAAATATGGATATCTTTCTTTAGATATGTATTGATTCGCTTCAGGAGGCCTTTATTAATTCCCTCGGAGCCATGAGTACTTTTTTATGACAGATGGACTCTATTATTGGACTTCTATTTGACTACTATTTGACTACTGAATATCAACACCCATTCATAGCCATTATAAAGCTTGGAAGAGCCAGGACATTTTTTTATATAACTCTGATTGTATTTGTCTGAAAGAAGAAAGTCATATACACCCAGGATGGCTTGAGTGTGAGTAAATCATGGGGTAATATTCAGTTTTGGGTGAACTATCCCTTTAAGACTACTCAAATAAAGTACAGGCTCTCAAAAAAAATAAACAAAACATGACTGTATTGTAAACCCCTGCATTTAAATTCTCAAATAGATATGAAAATGCATCAGGAAAGCAGAGAGGCAGAGCCCAGTGTTCTTAACACCTGAGACAGTCAAGCAATCTTAAAAAAAAAATGCTTCACCCCAGAGAGCAGAAATAATCCTTATGTTATTCTGACTTCAAATTATCCTGGGTGCCTTGCTTTTAAAAGCACAAAGGAGCTTGTGCCATTAAAAAAACCCCACTCTAAATCAGCCAACCAGAACACAGCTCAGCCGAGGGATGTTATCTCCTGTAACGCACTTGTTTCGGGCAGCTCAGTGCTATAAAAGATTTCCACTACCCTTACTGCCCGTTTTTCTCCCATCTCCAAATCTGCCATCACACATTCACCACAGTACCCCACTCTTTGATCAGCGGGTGAATTTCTTTACCATATGTTTATATGCAGAGGATGTTATAGCTGAGATCAACAGAAGTCAACCGCATATATTTTAGTGCTGACATGACAGGGGTGTCTATATGCCTAAGGAAGTGAGAGAGCGAGAACGAAAGAGCTCAGAGGTTAATGAGGACGGACAGGTTTTGGCATTTGAGGGGAGGAAGAGGAGGATAATCATCATCTTCGCGCTCCCATTGCCATGGAAACCTGACCTTGTAGTCCCTGATTCTCTCTGCTCTTTCCGGAGGGTGTCTTTTGTACATGTCAGTTCATATGCAGAGGGCTGAAGGGATGGAGAAACAGAGTGGAATTTTCACACTTCATCCACTGCTCACTTGTTTCAAATATGATGTGAAAAGGGGCAAAAAAAAGTGCAAAAGCTATTCGAGAGAATAGCACACACATACACACACACTCACACACACACACAGTCACTCCAACCATCTTCAAACAGCCATGTGTGTGTAATAGAGGTGTGCTGCGTGTGCATCTCATGACTCAAGCCGATACGATATGCATCTCGATGCATAGCCAACGATACGATACATTAAAGATACATATGAAGCAGCTACCGATGCGATGCAATACGATTCACCCCTGTTACGATGCAGTGCGATCCGATTTCGATTCAATTCGATTCAACACAATGCGATTCGATGCAATATGATGCAATGGAGAAAATATGATCACTTTTAATGCCTCGAGGCCTGTTTCATAAAACAAGTTAACCAAATAAGCCAGGCTTATTTCAGTTAGTCTGACTCATTGTCAAATTATTTGGTTCCATAAAGCAAATTTAACATAGGCCTAGATCAAGCTTAGTTACTGTGGCAACTTATGCTGGGAAACTAACCTGGTCTAAAGCAGGCTAACTGTCAGGCTAAGCTAAGCTCCTCTACTGACCAATAGGAACATAATGATTTTACAACTGTCTCACATACTATTATTTGCCTCTTTTTTTTTTTTTTTACAGTTTCTAGCCATGCAGCCTTTTTCTCTGGTTTTATTACAGCTGTACCTTTTATAGTTTGCACAACAGATAGCATGAACATTAGAACATTACAATCTAAAATTGGTCTTTAACGCATTAAAATAACTAAAATAAAAGTTCAAATCACTCAATTAAAAATTAAAATAAATAATAAATAAAATGACTACATTTTAACTGCTTTAACTCATTTGAGCTTAGTAATTAGTAGCCTACTAGCTTACATTTGATTTACCTATTACAATAGTCCACTTACAGTTACTATCATAAAAATACAATTTATGTGTCGGTTTAAAAATCTACAAAAGACACATTTAATGTCCAAAAACAATTTGTTTTAGCAAAATGTATATTTTACTCAGAATCCTATTCGATTGCGCTCTAGCGCAATAGCTCGTTGCTCTCGCCTGTTTGTCATGGTGGATCGATTTGATCCATGATCGACATTAAAGTCTGTTTAAGAATAAGCGTGCACACATTAGTGAGATTGTGCAGGGACGCGGGAAGTAGGGGTGCTGAGGGGGCTGCAGCACCCCGTTTTCACATGGTTGCAAATGCAACGCCAAGTTTGTTCATTTAAATGTATTCAGTTTTAGCATTTAATAATTTATTTGTAATGATCTCTGAAATGTAAATTGTAAGTGGGCTATAACAAACCCATGTTTATCTTTATAAACATGATTAATTTTACTTGTGATGTTTTCTATATGGGATGATTAGCCTAATCCTCATGAACACGTGACGCTAGCGCGTGGTATCAGACATAAACTATACAGAATGCGAACAAGATTCACTTTAATACAAGGAGATAATGGCGCAAAAGCGAATTTCAGATTTTTTTTAAATGCCCATCCCAGCAAAAACTTTCCAAAATCGGCATCCAAACAACACCATCCCCAACACGAGCACCGACGTACGTGGACCAGACCCCCCTTCACCCAACACGGACACACACAGCACCCCCAACCGAAAACATCTTCCTTTTTTTTACAGTTTCTAGCCATGCAGCCTTTCTCTCTGGTTTTATTACAGCTGTACCTTTTATAGTTTGCACAACAGATAGCATGAACATTAGAACATTACAATCTAAAATTGGTCTTTAACGCATTAAAATAACTAAAATAAAAGTTCAAATCACTCAATTAAAAATTAAAATAAATAATAAATAAAATGACTACATTTTAACTGCTTTAACTCATTTGAGCTTAGTAATTAGTAGCCTACTAGCTTACATTTGATTTACCTATTACAATAGTCCACTTACAGTTACTATCATAAAAATACAATTTATGTGTCGGTTTAAAAATCTACAAAAGACACATTTAATGTCCAAAAACAATTTGTTTTAGCAAAATGTATATTTTACTCAGAATCCTATTCGATTGCGCTCTAGCGCAATAGCTCGTTGCTCTCGCGCCTCGCCCACTCCTGACAGCAAAATGGATATGTTTGCATGACTTTCTAACATTTACAGATGAAAAATATACCTGTGACATGTCAGTTATGCACTGAGGAAAATACAACGTCTCAAATGCATTAAACAGCACAGATAGATTCGCTGTTTGTCATGGTGGATCGATTTGATCCATGATCGACATTAAAGTCTGTTTAAGAATAAGCGTGCACACATTAGTGAGATTGTGCAGGGACGCGGGAAGTAGGGGTGCTGAGGGGGCTGCAGCACCCCGTTTTCACATGGTTGCAAATGCAACGCCAAGTTTGTTCATTTAAATTTATTCAGTTTTAGCATTTAAGAATTTATTTGTAATGATCTCTGTAATGTAAATTGTAAGTGGGCTATAATAAACCCATGTTTATCTTTATAAACATGATTAATTTTACTTGTGATGTTTTCTATATGGGATGATTAGCCTAATCCTCATGAACACGTGACGCTAGCGCGTGGTATCAGACATAAACTATACAGAATGCGAACAAGATTCACTTTAATACAAGGAGATAATGGCGCAAAAGCGAATTTCAGATTTTTTTTAAATGCCCATCCCAGCAAAAACTTTCCAAAATCGGCATCCAAACAACACCATCCCCAACACGAGCACCGACGTACGTGGACCAGACCCCCCTTCACCCAACACGGACACACACAGCACCCCCAACCGAAAACATCTTCCCGCGCCCCTGAGATTGTGTGAATTTAATTTGTCGTTAATGGAACCGCTTTAGTCCCGATTGATTTGTTAGATTATTTCAAGTCAGGTTTTGGACTTTAATCCTAGGTTTTCCTCTGGTCTCCGTGGTGTTGTGATTCCTCCTATTCAAGAAGCAGCGTGATGAGAGAACGCGCTTGAGAAACAGTTTAGAGAGGAGAAATCGATCTACATATAAAATATTGGTCACAGATACCAATAAATAATATTTTTTATTAATATTGACTAAATAATAAAAGTATAGTGCATCCACTAGTAATTATATATAAATCGGTTTTTACTGATGCAAATATGTTAGAAACGATGCATCGCGATATAAATGACAACTTGTAGCCGATGCACACTTTTTAAACCGATGTATCGCATCGTTAACTTTTTATGCCGATGGCGCACCGAGCGAATCGGGGAATCTTCCCATCCCTAGTGTGTAAGATTAAATCAGGACGCCCTTGTGTCCACTCATACGTTTTCAATCCTCCTCATCTTGGGAAAAAAAGAAGCCATTTCCCCTCGCCCTCCCTGGAGATCCCAGTATGCAGTCACCCAGCCTTGCTCTCCAGAGGAAGTGCACAAGAGTTTCAGAATGATTTCGAGGGTGGAAGTGTGATAGCTGGACTCGGAGCAGACAGCATGTGGGAGTTTGGTTCACAGAGAGAGTTTGCCTAGTTGTAATGCGAATATCTCGCCTGGCCAGACCGTGTTTCCTGTCTCCTCATCCAGAGCTTATAAACGAGACGGCACAGCTATCTGCACAATCAGACAGTGGGCAGAGAGAGAACACATCTCTCAATAGCACACACACACATAGGCTGATGGATCGGGGAACATATCTTTTTAACCGGTTTAGAATAAGTTGTGCTTGTTTGTTCATTTTCTGGGGTTTTTTGGGTGGTCAAGGCATCCTTCTCGACTAAATACATTTAGTTGTGGAAACCAAGTAAAATTATTTGACCATATCTTCTATGAACTACACGGGCTACTCGTCTCATCTAGAATTCAGTATAAAATAATTCTGTTGAGCTCCATAATCTTGCAGCGCAGTAGGCTTATCTCACTGAGCTTATTCAAGCGCACAGTCCTCTACGCGTGCTGAGGTCTTCTGGTTCAGGTCTTCTCACTGTCCACAATTTCAGGCACCAAAACCATGGAAGTCACTACAACAAAATCTCTCCCTAATATTTCATTCTTCTATTAAAAGTTATTAAAAGTAAATGCTCAACTTTTACTTCCTGCACATCCTGATTTGTTGTCAATATTGTATTGCTGTATTATAGTGTTAATTTGTTCATTATTAATTTTTATTATTTTTATTATATTATTTAATTTTTATTATTCGTTATTATTATTATTATTATTATTATTATATCATCGTCTTAGTTAATGATAATAATTGTCATTATAAATAAGTTAGTTACGGTAATTAAAAAACTCAACTCACCAATAAAGTGATTTAAGGTATTTCATGAAATACTAATAATAATAATAATAATAATACTTTTTGCTTTTAATATTTCATGCAATTAAATAAAATATTTAATATTTTAAAATAATAACAAATATTAGAATATTATTTTATATATTGCCTACAAAAAAGATTAGGCCTATGTGAAATGCTGTAACAGTTATATATGCAAATAAATTGGTGAATAGGTGGTGAATACTACTACTACTACTAATAATAATAATATTATAATAAATAAGTCTGTTAATTCAGAAAGCAATATGTATGATTATAATTATTATAATTATTAAATTAGTTCATTAAAATACTAATTTTGGTAATAATAATAATAATAATAATAATAATAATAATAATAATAATTAAGTATTTTATTATTAATATTTAAGTATTTTTAATTTCCTAATTTTTTAGGAAGAAGAAAATTATATTATTATTATTATTATTATTGAACTATTTAAATATTAATAACAACAGCAACAACAACATAATAACTATAAGATGGAGAACTAAATAACTAACAATAATTGGATGTGAAATTCATGTTTGTAATTGTTAATATTTTTATTAAACTATTATATTAATAAGTGAGAGAGAGAGGGAAATGCTGTTGTTGTGATGCAAACTCTAAGACCTTCTTACAAGGCTCAGTACATTTATCTACACACACTCACACACGAGTACACAAACAGCAAGGTCAGTCAACACCATTACACATATTTCTTCATTAGAGGCAGCGTTGTGGCCTCAGTGTGTCACAGCACGCTGAGAATCTCCACACACACACAGAACACACTTGAGACAATTACACAAGCAGTGTTAAATACCGTCTGAGGATCATGGGTTCAATCTTTCATTTCTACTTTGTCACAATAATATTCAGAGCCTACAAAAGCTTTACCTGAAGGATCTCAAACCTGAGTTGGGATCTGAATCTAAGAGGTTTGAATTACCAAAAGATGATTAACTTTTCTATAATGCAGTGATTTTAATCCGGAGCTTTGGGCTTCAGTTATTGGACTCGGATCCACTGGGGTGGACAATCAGAGTTCTCATCAGAGAGGAGATGAATGAGAGGGATCCTGCTAGGACTTTTAATGAATCAAGGAGAATGATCTGCCTACTGTAGACGAGTCTGTGGAGGATTTTGAGTGTGCGTGAAGGTTTGCGATGTGTGAATGTTTTTTGACAACAGTATTTGTTGTTGTTTGTTGTGGTTCAGTGTGCAGAGAAGCCAAACTAATCAATAACAGTAAAAAATCCCGGACCGAGTAGGAATAAATGAGCTTTCCAGCATGCTGTTTTTAACATCTTATTAAGGTCTTTACAGGGTTCCTGACTTTCAACTGATTTATTTAGCTTTTTTTCTCTCTGCTTCATTCTTTCTACTGATTGAGCTCTTATAAAATCATCATAAATTCTTGTAAAATAAATTTTTGCACTTAGCTTTCAAGCTTCATCTGCATTTTCTCTTTTACCCTCATACCAGTGAATAACTAACTAAAATGGCACCTATTTTTTTTTTATTATTATTATTTTCTTAACTATATTTTTTTCAGTTGTTCAATAGTACCTCAGTTTATTTATTTATTTATTTATTCATTCATTCATTAATTTAGTGACTGAGGAAATAATTAAATGCTTTTCTCATGCAAAGCACTGGGAGGTTCGTTCAGATAATTTATTTAGATTAACCGATTCTGTGAAAAAAATCACCAATTTATTTGCAAATAACATAGTTATTACACATAGTTTAGTCTTTTTTTGTAGGCAATAAATAGAAAATAATATTTAATGCTGCTGTTGCATGTATTTATCAATTTTCGTTTCGTTATCATGTTGTTTCCTACAGTTTTTGTGGTATAAAGTGTAAACTGATCTGGCAAATGCTCAGATAAATAATATTTTATAGGTAAACTTGAACTCTGGATATATTATTTTATCTTTTTTTCTTACAGAGCCATTTCAGGTGCCCAACAAGACAGTAGCACCTGCCTAAAGTCCCATACGGACATACATTAAACCTGCCATGCTGACCCGACCTCTCAGAAACGAACCAGAATACATTTGGCCTTCCTCCATCTGCTCTGATCTCCACACACACATACTCAGGACAATGATGCAAGACCATTTCCTTTGATTGAAATTAATTTATTCGTGCCAGCACACTGGTTTTGGCATCTATTAATTTCCCTTTATTAGATTTCACACCTTCAGCCTTGAAGTTAATTAAAAGAGTGAGAGAAGAGGGTGCGGTATCACCCGGTCTGCTGTCCTTTCTGTCTCCCTCCCTTCTTCATTCTCTTCACCCCTCTCTTTGTTTAAACAATCTCCTAATCGTATTTAAAACAGTCCCAGCTGTGCGGAGAGCAGCTCTGTTCTCTGTAACAACTCTATGGAAAGCACAATTTGCCTGTCAGAGTTTAACCTGATAGACTCATTTCCATAAACCCTAATCTGTCTTTCTCTTGTCAACTGCCCAGATTGCAGTCTCGGACTACTATTGTCAAGTGGCGTCTGAAGGCTGCGAAGCTGACGTATGTTCCATACCTGAGACGAGCTGAGAGAGGCTTAAAGAAATAGATTGGGATTGTTGTGGTTATCTTCTAGCAAGGACCCTCGCGTATTATTCTGAGCGAACTCTATGACATTCAGACTGACTTCTGTGTCTCATTCATGAATAAGACGGAGCTCTAATCCACAGAGTTTAAAAAGGAC
The DNA here is from genome assembly GCF_001515605.1 of Sinocyclocheilus anshuiensis. NCBI lineage: Eukaryota > Metazoa > Chordata > Actinopteri > Cypriniformes > Cyprinidae > Sinocyclocheilus > Sinocyclocheilus anshuiensis. Next base: position 2,103,735 of record NW_015538026.1, on the reverse strand, counting down.
TCTTATGACAGATTACAGTTGGTTCTTCATTGATAAGCAGCTGCATAACACACATGCTCCCGTCATATAAGTCTTGATATAAAAATAGTATAATTAATATTTTAATAATAATTAATAATATTCATCTATTTTTATATATATATATTATCATTTATAAATATTACAACTCAAAATTGTATTCAAATTGAGATTATAATGGCTCTATTCTGTCTGATTTCTAAAAATTGACTGTTAAGTGGAGTGATATCACAACAGTCACATAAACTGAAGAAAAAAAACGGGTGTAGAAACAACTCAGAAATTATAATTT
>NW_015538026.1:2100339-2103320 GCF_001515605.1 Sinocyclocheilus anshuiensis | reverse complement strand
CAGAAATTATAATTTATATATATATATATATATATATATATATATATATTTATTACATAAATAATTACAAAGCAACTGCACATAGTACACTAAATTAAATGTGAAATTTTGAAGTAGAAAGACTCAAACAGTATTTTCTTGTAAAACATACTCCAATAATCTTTGTTTTATTTATAATAATCTTTGTTATATTTAAAATCACTTTTAACAGTTTACATAAAACCCCGTTTATCAGTAAATGATGAAGAAAGGCCTTCTTTAGGGATCTTTTTTTTTTTTTTAAATGCATTAAATCAAACCCAGGCAGAACATTGAACAAAAGTAAACTCAGTGGTGAAATGTAACTGTTATTAATCATAATTTAAGAGTCAATTAAGTGTGAGGAAAGTAATTTTATTACTTAATTATAGCAGATCTGCATTAACTTTCGAGATGTGGTGTGTTTTGATGTTGAGCAATATAGATGTTTTTAATACAACAAGAAAAAAAAAGTTATGAAAAGTTTGAGCAGATTTTATATGTTCTCAGCTGTTATGCACCTGCCAATTTATTAAGAAAAATGACTGGTGTTTCTTCATGTGTTCGTTTTATTAATCAAAAATATACTATAATTACATAACCTATAACAAAAACTATAGCATAGTTCTTAAAATCTGATAGGCCCTTGATATATCAGATTGCAAGAAACCTGCATAAGAGGAATGACCCACTACTGCTAAAAGCCAATGTATGCTGATACTAAGAGGAAATTTGATTCCCTAATTAGACAGCACAGTGGCAGAAGCCATCGGTGATTTCCAGTTGGGAGTGAAGAGCCTCATAGCACATCTGCAGAACCAAAGAAAGGGAGAACAGAGACTGAGCTGGGAGCCTCTTTTACCCACAATACCCTTCTTCTGCTGCCCATCTGCTTCCACTCAGGGTAATGGAGTGTTATAGGGCAGTGGTGGCCATTAATTCTGCATGGACAATTTAACATCCCAAGCGGGCGGTCAAAATTGAGAATGTGTGAAGGGTTCTACCCTATAAAAGAAAAGGGTGAAAGATGTCTCATCTCAACTTTATTCATTCATTCTGATTTATAGTTCAATTCGATTCAAGTTTATTTGTATAGCGCTTTTCACGATACAAATCGTTGCAAAGCAACTTTACAGAAAATTAAGTTTCTACACTTATCAGTGGTGACTATCAGTTAATGTACATATGGCAGAAATGTACGGAAAAATCAATTAAAGACGTCATCAAACAGACGATGAACACTATTAACAGCAATTATTATATGATGCAATCAAACTTATAGCAAAATTTTGTAGTTCTGTATGTTGTTTCATGGTTGGTATCATCTAAGGTCCTCTGAGGGGTTGGCATCATCTCTTCGTAGGTGTTCTGGATCCAGACTGAAGATTGTGTAAATCCTAGTTACAAATGGAGACATAATTAGTGTAGCTGCTGTTCCAACCAAGCAATAAATAATATATTAAAAATAATAATATATTCAAATATAAATAATTCACCAATAAAATATAAATAATAATATAATAAAACACACACACATATATATATATATATATATACAGTATATACATACATACAGATCAAATCAACTACATTAAAAAAAACTGACGATAGAGCAATATTTTTTGATTAGTTAGCACTTTTAATTCTGCAATGATACGTTATTTATACTGAAATATAGCTATATTCTTTGTTTAAAAAAAAGGTTTATAACGTTTATGAACAAATTTTAATTTTGCCAATGAATAGGAAAAATGTAATTGTTCATTAACTTAATGTGTTTTACGGATAAATAACACACTCAAGAAATATTTACTTGTTTTTTTAATGATTTTTTAGTTAAAGGGCTCATATGATACGATTTCAATTTTTCCTTTCTCTTTGGAGTGTTACAAGCTCATGGTGCATAAAGAAGATCTGTAAAGTTGCAAAGACTAAAGTCTCAAATCCAAATATGATCATATTTTCTTGACCTGGTAAGGACTCTAGCCGCTGCATTTTGGACTACCTGTAGCTTGTTTATTGAAGATGCAGGACAACCACCTAACAGTACATTACAATGGTCCAGTCTAGAGGTCATGAATGCATGAACTAGCTTTTCTGCATCACAAACAGGTAGCATGTTTCGTAGTTTAGCACTGTTTCTAAGATGGAAGAATGCTGTTTTTGTAACAGGGGAAATATGATTTTCAAAAGACAAGTTGCTGTCTAATATAACACCCAGATTTTTGACTGTAGAGGAAGTAACAGTACATCCGTCTAGTTGCAAATTGTAGTCCAAGAGATTCTGTGTACTGTTTTTTGGTCCAATAAGTAATATCTCTGTCTGAATCTGAATTTAATAGGAGAAAATTATTGGTCATCCAATCTTTTACATTTTTAACACACTCTGTTAGCTTAGATAATTTAGAAGTTTCATCTGGTCTTGTTGAGATATATAGTTGAGTATCATCAGCATAACAGTGGAAACTAATCCCGTATTTTCTAATAATATTACCAAGGGGCAACATGTATATTGAAAATAGCAGAGGACCTAGAACAGATCCTTGTGGCACATATAGTATATGTTTGGGTCAAATAATTCTTAAAATATTAAGAGGAGCTTTAATTTTGACCAGGTGGTATAGGTAGGAGAGTTGGAGGGTTATCCTTTCGTGGCTGTCAAGTGTGAATGACCAATCAAAGGTGATTTTATTCACACAAACAGCATGTAGATTGTGTATCCATTCAGTTCCATCCAGTATAGCTGTGGCCAAAATGGTTCCATATTCCAAATATGCATTTTGTATTCAATACTTAGGGTATAGTGAAAAGAAAGGGACTGACGGAATGATTTTGGACAAAATAAATTTAAAGCAACAACATCAACAAAAGAATCATCAGTTATAAATGCTGCTTTCAATACACTAGCTCAACAGCATCATTTCAGGGTATAAGCAACAGTAAAATTATATTATATATATATA
>NW_015538026.1:2088802-2100228 GCF_001515605.1 Sinocyclocheilus anshuiensis | reverse complement strand
GCAACGCGTAAAAACACAGTATAAGTCATTATAATCAGTAATTATGTCCCCACTGGATTCAACAAATGCCTAGTTTGTAATGGGTTTTATTGGTTTTGTCTCGTGCTGGGAGATGGCATCACAGTATGTTAAGGGGTGTAACATTTCTGTCACACGTTTGAGGTATTCAGCCAATCACAACGCACTGGATAGCTGGCCAATCAGCGTACACCTCGCTTTTCAGAACGATGAGCTTTGTAAAAATCGACGCGTTTCAGAAAGGCGGGGCATAGAGGAGCAACAATAATGTACATTATGTGGAAAATAATGTTGTTGTTTTTTTACCTTAAACCGCATAAACACATTGCATTACACCAAATACACAACATAATGTTCTTTTTAGCAATGTCATATGACCCCTTTAAACATGCAGTATGCTCGAGCTGAAGCTGCCGCTGCCGTGGCGCCTGTGCGTTCAACGCCGCATGGAAAACACCTGCAAACAAGAGACTTGTTTGTTGCCCACTCAAATGACCTAAACGGTTTCTCGGTTAAATGGTTGCGCTTAAAATATTACGTGAAACATTTATGATACAACATGACAAGGACACAAAGTTGAACTCAATGTAACAAGCCAACTAACAAAGTGCCTAAGAAAGGTGAATAGCCAGAACATACTGCGCGCTCTTGAATGTCTGGTACTTGTGTTTGCGTCAGACTACACAACAAATCCAAGGTGGATGCAACAGTAGAAATTAGATAACCAGCAGACTTTCCTGGCGCGGCGCGACGCATGAGTCCAGCAGACCCATAGGTGAGTCCCAAAGTAGGCCCAAGAGATTTGTTATGTTTCTTGTTTCTTTAGGATCGCGCTGCATTCAGAATTTAATAGAGAGTTAAATTCTGTTTCAGTTCCTAAATTTGAGGTGGCAAACAGTAGTTTAGCTGTAAGAAGTAGAATTAAAAGGGAGTGGAATTCAAATGCTTTAAGTGTAGTTTTTAATACTTCATTGAACGTTTAAAATTAACCGTAAACATTAAATTATATACACAATTAGTAACCAATATTTGAAATGCCACCTTTATATTTTCTATTTTCTATGTTGTGTGTACATGTTTGACTCCTAGACTAAAGTCTATTCTTAAGTTCTGAGCTTTTTCCAAGTATCTTAATTCTGTGACATGAATGAAAAATTGGTCACAGACCGAAAAAGGTTGACAACCCTTACAATAACTGGAAGCCACGGCACTAATGAACTAATGTAATCCCTGCATCCATTTTAATGAAGACTGAAACCACTGAAGAGTCCTCAAAGATAAATTGCTCTGTGTTTCTGGTGATGCAGGCATGATGAATCATCTCTCTGATCTATAACCTCTTGACTCCTGCAGTCTGGATCATGGCAGAAAATTAAGCCAAGAAACAGCAGAGGTGAAGAGGTGAAACGAGATGTGGTTTAAATACAACACAAATTACACCAGAGATGCAAGTTTAATCATGCGGATGACTGTTAATTGCTATGACATCTGTATGTTTTTAATCTGTTTTCTCACAGTTTTACTGCGGTAACTGCCACTGGCTGACAGCGAGGACTAAGACAGTCTGATCAAACTCAGACTCGGAGATATTCCAGAGAGAGGGAGCGCACGGAGGGACTCTTTGATATCAGAGCTGGGTAATCCACTTTTTTATTCCTCTGTCATGTCTTCATCCCTCCGCCAAAGTGCCCTTTCATTAACCTTTGACTCCCGTTACCATGGCGTTTGAAGTGCTTGGTCTTAACTGGGCTTAACGCTTAAGTCACAGTTTTTTTTTTCTCTTTTTCTCTCTCATGTCTTTTATTTTTTTCTGAAAGTATCACTTTCTCACAAGTCTGTTAAAGGGCACAGGTCATGACTCCCTCTAAACTTGTGATATCAGACTTCTCTTTGCTGCTAGTTATTCACTTAGATAGCAGTGATAAAGATGTGAGTTGGTTGATTCTGGATCAGAGGATTTTTTAAAGGTTCAAATGTTTGAAAATGAAAAAAATATATGTGTTGCTTGTTTCGGTGTGAACAATTCATGATCCAGTGTTTTCAGTGTTTACTGTAAGAGCAGCTAGGTTAACAGTAAATGTTGCTTCACATAAATTCATCTTTATATGTGCTATGAGCTTAGGTGCTTATTGCATACATTTGGGAACGCAACATGCCTCAACCATCTCCCCAAATTTGTAAGCAAAATCACTTAGAAACTGGCAGTTCGCAATAATAGAGGCTTTAAGATCTACCTGCAATTTTCCACCAAAATGAGGACTTGATGGTTTAATGTTTAAAAATAAAAAAGACAAATATTATTATTTATATTATTTATATTCTATATTTAATTTAAATATTATTATTGCAGTTTTACTGATGTACTCTAAAAACATAATAATTATTACATCATTATTGAATTAAACACTCATTTTTATTTTACAGTGAGACATTGTAATATTAATCTTATTTAATAATTGTATTTTGTAATATAATCATATATTTGTTTATTTTTATCGGTTTATTATTATTAGCAGTAGTAGTATTATCATTGCAGTTATATTTATATATGATCACAAACATTTTGGACAAATTGTGCAGACCAATAAACAAGCACAGCAAACCTGGATATTTTTTAAAAAGAAAAAATTTGACACAACAAATGATGTAGTCTTTGGGACCTATTTGAGCAAACGCTGGCAGTTGGAGGGGTGAGACAGATAAATACATTGCTAGAGCCATGGCTTAATAATAAAAATAATAACACAACAGTAAGAAAACAAGTGAGTTCAGCATAGGTTTTACTCTCGTTCATCAGCAGAACATTAATTTCTCATGGGATGACACTTGTGGAAGTGTCTATGTAATCTTTGCACAGTACTGTATTAAGAACCAGCACAGCAGAACAGAGAATGAGATCCCAAATAGAGAGTAGAAGGATGGAGAAAATGGAGTAAAACTATTAGGACAGGTGGATAAAGACAGGAGGAGCCTCAGGAGGAGGGTAGACTTGTGCCGGTATTCGGTAATGCGATATATCACGGTAATGAATATGCACGATAATATTTTATTTTACATTTTAATCTGGACTACAACATGCCCTAGCTATTGTTTGAAAGTGTTTTGATTCTTTATTGTTCGGTCACACTTTACATTAGGGCTTCATTAGTTAACATTAGTTAATTCATTAGTTAACAAACTGCCAATTAAAAATTCTTCTGAACATTCATTAATCTTAGGTATTAATGTATTACTAGTATTTTTAAACAAAGATTAATAACTTCTGTAGCAAATGTAGCTATTGCTCATTGTGAATGTTAATGCATTAACTAAGGTTAACTAATGAGGTCTTATTGTAAAGTGATACCTATTGATCTTTATAGTTCTTTTGCACTTTAATCTGTGTAAAACTTTTAACTTTATACATTTTTCTGTATTGCTTTATTGCATTTAAATGTTATTTTTGTTATAAGAAAAAAGTTATTAAACCTGTTATACTGTATTATGACAGCACTTTTTTTAAAACTACATTTCAATATCGTGATAATACCGTATACCGTGATAAAAGCATTAGCAATTAATCGCAACATGAAAATTTGATACCGGCATATCCCTAGAGGAGGGATGGATTAAGAGGGCAAATTCACAGTTTGGACCAACAGAAAGCTGCTTGGTTTGAAAGTGAGTTTTGTGTGAGCTGTGATTCATACTTTGCTACACCTGTCAATGGATCTTTTTGAGCACACATTAAGAGTGTAAATAAGATCAATTTTGACCTTACAATAAGTTTTTAAACAACAAAATGATGGAAAGTTTTTTGGGAAGGAGGAGAGAGAGGCTGCAAAGGAAGACAAGCACAGGACTGTAAAGTTTAATTTTGATGAAAATGCAGCTTCTGTGCATGTTCATTTTTAAGACGATGTGTGTTTGAGTGTGTGTGAGTGTTGGGTACTGCAGAAAGTGGTTTGTGTGTTCAGCATTGATAGAGTTCCAGCATCTGTTGTGTCTCTCTAGAGGTGTTAAATTTATCTCTGTTACGAAACACTGGAGAAACACACAAACGCACACTTTGAAAAAGCTAATGTTTACCAGCTGTTTTAGTGCTGTAGATCTGAGTCTTACTAGTTCACTCACTTTGCTTTTGCCCTGACTCTTTATTATCAAAATGAAACTTTTTGAATTTAATGTCTGATGGCCACATTTGGATTCGTCTAAACTGTAACATTCACATTCAGCCTCCAAGGCCTCTGTATTCAGTATGCATGCACACACACACACACTTCAAGGTCTTTCTGTCAGCTTCTATAATATTTGCATCACACCTGGATAGCGACTGTACACCCACACATACATGATCGTACAATGTGTACTCTCTCTCTCTCTCTCTCTCTCTCTCTCTCTGTCTCTGTGTAGTAAGGCCTCACTGTAATCACACCTGAATGGCACACAGATGGAATCAGTGGTATTTAGTTCTGTTAAACCTCTTAAGGTTTAACAGAACTGACCACCAGCGATTGGACTGACAACATTTATGATCAGACCACTTAAACCACTTTCGAATGTAATTAGAAATGCATGTGGCCACATTACATTTGTAGTGTAAACGATAATCAGTCCAAATGCTGTACGTTGCAGACAGCAGCAAAGACTGACCTGTCAGTCAACTGCTGCGTTAAAACAAGGGTTTAACTTTGTCATTTTATATGCAGCTTTCAAAGAAAATTACCATCCGATTGGAAACTTTGGGGGAAAAAATGCTTCAAAAGTTTGGTGTCACCAAGGAATTTATTTTATAAAAAATACAGTAAAAACAATAATATTGTGAAATACTTAAAAATAACATAAAATACCTAAAAAATAAATAAATAATAAAAACTGTTTTGTATTTTAAAGGGGTCCTATTATGCTCTTTTACAAAGTGTTTATTTTGTTTTGGGGGTGTACTAGAACATGCTCTCATGCTTGGTGGTTTGAAAAACGCATTATTTTTCACATAATTTACATTATTACCAGGGGTGCACATAAGTTTTTCAGCCTGGTTCTCATATGAGAACCTGGAGATTTGGTTTGGTCCTCACACGGCACATGGTGTGACCCATCAAATATAACTATAAAAAATTAATTAATAATAGTGATAATATTATTGCACTTTATTTGTATTTTTTAAATAAAATAATAAACTAAATAATAAAGTGTGATAATACTATTTTATTTTAAAATAAAAAGGGAGTATTAAATACAAATACAATTATTTTATAGTAAACTTAAAAATAAAATGCTAATATTATTATTATTATTTTAATTTGAACCTTAATTATTATTTTCATTTTAATTATTTTCATTTTTCATTTTCAACTTAAAATCAGCAAGCTTTTATTTTGGCGGGTTGCCGGCAAGTAAGTATATGCGCTTCCGGGTTTAGCGCTGCCGTATGTAGAGCGTCAGTGAATGAAATGTCAGTTTTGCATTGTGCTTTGAAAATGTTAGCGGGTAGCCTAGATTTATGCTTTCAGCTTGAATAGAAATCTTATACAGTACAGTTTGTCGATCTAAAATGGTAATTGCGCAGTAACAGCTGTCAACCATGTCGGTACGCAAAAGCGCGCTCTGAACTAATTTACACAGTGCATTTCTTATTTTGGTCGCGCATGCTTGACCTGCGATCCACTTATGTGCACCCCTGATTATTACAATACCTTTCTCCCCAGCCTGGCACAAACGGCTTGATTAGTTCCGGGTTTGATGAAGGACCACCTTCCGAAAAACGAAATATGTTGTGATTGGTTAGCTGTCCCTGTGCGTTGTGACAGAACCTTTGCACGCACGGATATTGCAAGACATATTACAGTGGTAACGTTATTTTTTTGTTGTTGTTTTTTTGGCTACATCACGTTTTAGATAGGATGTCAACAACCACTTAAAAATAACTGCTTTTACTATGTACAGATAAGTGCATATGTGTTATGTTTCTTGTTCTTTAATTCTAACATTATAACATGAATTGCAGTGAAACTGTTATACACTTTAATTTATTTATACCATAGTCTCATAATTGAAGTGTAAATTCTGCCGATTACATAATTGTCCAGTATTGTACTGTCAGCAATTTATAAAAACGTTTTCATAATTGTAACATACATATTTACTTACATAATTATTCAGGTGCATGTGTAATAACTTGCGAAAACTTGACGCTACAGCAGCACTTCTTCTTCGTCGTCATCTTGTCTGATGCTCTCAACCAAGCGTTCTAACCAAGACCTTGCCCCTCCCCACCCCCCAACCATTCGAATTTCCGTAGGCGGGATTTATTTTAATGATATTCTAATAGGCCGCTTTGTGACATCACAAACCCCGGAAAACATTATGCCCAAACATACACACTACACACTGACTAAAATTCAAAAAGTGAAAAAGCATAATAGGACCCCTTTAAAATATTTTTTATCAATAATTTATTCCTGTGATGTTTAATCTGAATTTTCCTGTCTCCAGTATCACATGATCCTTCAGAAATCACTTTTTTTTTATCAACATCAATGTTGACAACAGCTGTTGAATAATATTTTTGTGGAAACTGTGATACATATTTTTTCAAGGTTCCTTGATGAATAGAAAGTTCAAAATAACAGCATGCATTTTAATTTTTTTTGCACCAATATAACTCACTTTTAACCAATTTTATGCATTCTTGTTGTATAAAAGTATTCATTTCTTAAAATGTTTGGATAATAGTGTGACTTAGCTTTTTTCTTTTGCTGTTTTGTTTTGTGTGTGTGCACGTTTTTGTGACAAATGAGGACATACATTTGTATAATGACAAGGGTATGACATAGGTATTACAAGGAGAAGGTGACTTTTCAGGACATTACCCCATGTCCCCACTTTTCAAAACGCTTATAAATCACACAGATTGGAGTGTATTGAAAATCTGAAATAGCACAAAGTTTCCTGTAAGGGGTAGGTTTAGGGGTAGGGTTGGTGTAGGGCAATAGAATATACGGTCTGTACAGTATAAAAACCATTACGCCTATGGGATGTCCCCATTTTTCACAAAAACAAACCTGTGTGTGTGTGTGTGTTTTATCTTCATTAACATGCAGTAACATGGCATAGTAAGTGATGTATTTGGTCACAAAATCCACACACAGGTGGTCACAGGAGATGCATTTGAAACGCATGTTACTACCAGGTATAAATGATGATGTGTCTCGCCTGACCACTTGTGGTCTGCTCACCCGAGACGAATGTTAATACCAACTGTTACGCTTAAAAGAGACATTTGCATTCATATAACCATCTTTAATGAAACACAGGTGTAGTCTTTGAGAATTTGCATCTTTTTGACACTGGTTTATTCTGGTATTATATTTGTTCAGTCCTCTGGGGGGGTGTCAGAATTCCTGAATGATCAAATATGTATGTCATAGGATCATATACGTAGTATATGAGCAACAAATATATCTCTGAGATAAATACAGTGTCTGAAAGATTTATTTTGAATGCTTGTTAGATGCAATTTCCTGTGTTTACACCAAGTGCATTTCAGACTTTTTGGCAGGAAAAGAAATTAACTGAAAATTAATCGCCCTTTCAGAATTCTACAGGGATGTTATATTTGCTTCAACAAATTGAAGGACTAGAACATGGAATTACCCGTGTCTGTATACGTAATAACATGATTCGTTTCAGCAGATTAGCTGTGAGTGGAGGGTAATTGTATGCTTGTGTTTCTCAGCAGGTGGGGATCAGTAAAATATCAATTCACACTCTCAGGATCTCAAAGATCTTCTGGCTCTGTGCTCGCCTGTCAAATACAAATTAAGCTGACCAGACACCCCCGTTTTTTGGAGACAGACTCTGTTTTTGGTAGCTTATCCCTGGCTCAAGATGTCCTCAGAAATGTGCTTGTGTTTTAATGTATATTAAAAACAGTGGGGGGGACTATATACCTTATTTAGATATTGCTAGCTATTTCACATGCAAATCAACATTATGTGTAGAGTTGAGGTTAAAAGTTTAAAATGTGTGTTTATGAGAAACAGGTAAGCATCTTTTTTTAGTTTCTGAAGGGCAGTACTAAATGCAAAAATAAGATATTTTTACTCTAAACGCACTATTTAAAAAAATGCAAAAATATTACTCATGAACAACCATTACAAAACAAAAAACTGTTGTGGATCACGTAGGTAACGACACACAGTATTAAGAATCGAGTATAAACTTCTGCACAAACACAATAAATTGATCGGGTAACAGTAAAGACATTTTTAATGTTACAAAAGTTTTCAATCTCCAAAAAATGCTGTGCTTTTGAATTTTCTACTTATATTGGAGAAAAAAATATATGTATATCATGGTTTCCACTAGGTATGTGCCGATTCGATACTCATATCTGATACTGCCATTCTTTGCTGGATCGGGTATCGGTCAGACGGCCAATCCAAATTCCATATTGTGCATGTATTCTGTGTTACTGTTAAGCCACACAAAAGGCATAAAAGCATTATAAAGCACAATAAAGTTTTTGTGCTCTATATTCCAAGTCTTCTGAAGCTATACGATAGCTTAATGTGAGGACAATATTTTAAGTCCTTACATTAAAGTTCGGGTAAACTCTTTTCTCCGCTGTGGCTGTCAGTCATACTCCAGCATTCAAACCCTGGTCGCGCTGGGTTACAACAGTCAGCTCGCTAAAACTCTCTCCAAGATCATTGTGTCCCCATTATTATACTTGATTTGTAGATAAATGTCAATGATTTTGCAAGTATAAACTGTATGTATATTGTCATATGTACACGTTACAGCAATGTGGGTGAGTAGCTGACAGATGTGCCATTATTGTATTAAAATTTTGACTTTCTAATACAAACCGTCTCTGAGAAACTAAAGGAAATGCAAAAAGTGTTGCAACCGTCCCCACTCTCCCCTAACATTTTACCAGATTTAGTGCTACACTTTTATTTCACTAAATAATGTTTTTTCACTAAATGTTTGGATTTATAAAATTATTGTGCACTTATTTTTCTAGAATAACTTTTGTTGCTGAATTATCCACTAACCTATGTGATGTATTTATGTCATAGATTATGAATATATTTAATTTATTTTTATTTTCTTTATAATGAAGTAGTCTGTATTTTGTAGATTGTGAAAGAGTGATGATCAGTTCCACACACATAGATATGGAAATTATAGATTGATTTAAAAGAAAAGAAAACAAGCTGCACTGACACTAAAGTTCAGCTTAGCTGTGGAATCACAGGAATAATTTACATTTTCAAATATATTAATATATAAAAGTTATTTTAAATTGTAATAATATTTCACAATCTTATTAATTGTTAATTGTTTTAACACATAACCTTGGTGAGCGTAAGAGACTTATATTATCATAATACTTATAAGTCTGGGTCGCCCTGCGCCCCACACACACACACACACACCTGAGGAAACAGGAAACAAATTAGCCAGTGTTTATAAGTAAGAACCCTTGTGTAACAGCTGTCCAGATGTTTGCCTGCCTGACCTGAGCCTCATAACCACTGCAGAGACACCTGGCCATAATGCCCACACTCTCTGGCCATATGTCAATGCACACACACATCTATGGCAGCTGAGATGCACCAATATAAATAATAGAGCAATCTGCTACTCTGCAGTTTTCTTGTCTTGCCTTATAATGTTTTTAACATTACAGTATGTGAGACCACCATCATAATCTTTCTTCATGCATTTTGTTTCTGTATGATTTTGTTGTGTGCTTGTATTTCAATTTGAAGAATCCTTTATCTTGAATCCTTTGTTTTCAAATTCAGTACGAATGCACATAAAAATGACTACACGACTGATTTGAATGAATGTTAGTTGAAGATGAAGGTGACCGCAGTACAAGCAGGGAAGGTGATTAACCAAGCTGTTTGACATGAGCGGCCCTATTTGAGTCTTAGATCCAATTTTAGAGCAACAAAGACGTATTTCTACTAGCATTCCCTTCCACACACAAAAGACAAATCATTTGATCCCCCCTCAGAAAAAAGAAACACACATACAAGACACAGATTTCAGTGTCAACCTTGATACACCTCACTTTAATCAATTCTAATCTGTCTTATAGTAAAATATTATTCATACGTCTCCGTGTACCAGATCAGAAAAACAGGATTCACTTACAAACTCATGCAATCTTACTTTTTAATAACTTAATTTCTTCTTTATCCATTTTACTTTCTTCTTGCATTTTTTATTTGACTCCTTCATTCACATTGGTGGAAATAAACAGAATAGAGAGAGTGAGAAAGAGTTTCTGCATTGTATAATAACTAGTGTTTTAGATTTGTGTGTCACTCCAAACATGCACTATTAAAAAGAAAGGTTCTTTATTATCATGTATGTATGTATATAGTGGTAAAAGGTTATTTAGAACATTAAAATGTTCTTAACCCTAAGAACAGAATTTGTCCTTAAAATAAAGGACAAATTAATGTTAATTTTTCTGACCCCATCAACAGATTTGTTCTTGTTTTAATTGTAAAATCAATTCATTTTGACCAGTTTTACAGAAAACAAGACTTCTGCTACATATATGCCTTGTTTTCTGTTCTCTCCGTTGTGACCTAGTTTTCCTGAGTTGCCTATTATGTCATTCAGTTCACCTGTTGTCTGTTAATCATCTCATTAGTTCCCTTTGTTTGGTTCATGCTTATAAGTCCTCTATTCTCCCTTAGTCTTGGTCCGTTCTCCATCTATGTTAAGGTGGTTTCCGTGCCTGTTCTCCTGGATTTATCTGATTAAAAGACTTTTCGTTGATCTCCTTCGTCCTCGTGCAGTTTGTATCACCAACGTGTGACAACTATATATCTTCTGTCATTTTGCTTCTTAATATATCTTTATTTAAGAATCTTTAGACAGACACACATACTGAGGAAGAACATCACATTTTGCAGGGTGACCAGATAGTAAATGTTATTTCCATATTCTAGTTAGGCTAAATGTAAAATGAATTACAAAATAATGGACATCTGTTGGAAGTTGTATTTTCAAACTGTTGCTAATACAACTCATTGTGTGCTCCCTAGACATTTACATTTAGAGAACATACTGACATACTGTGTTCCCTTCAGTTTATTACTTCAGTTTTCTTTAACTGCTTTTAAAATGGTCTTTAAATTTACCCTAAGACCTGCAGAAACCCTAAAAGAAAAAATGGTTCTTTTAAGAACTGTCCACTGAAAGGTTCTTTGGGGAACCAAAAATAGATCTGCAAAATCCCCCTTGTGAACCTTTATTTTTAAGAGTGTAGTTGTTTGCATGATGTTACTGTGTGTGTGTGTGTGTGTGTGTGTGTGCGCGCGTGTGTGTGTGTGTGTGTGTGTGTGTGTGTGTGCATGTTTATGTGGTTTATGAGGACACAAATTTGTATAATAACA
>NW_015538026.1:2055446-2087811 GCF_001515605.1 Sinocyclocheilus anshuiensis | reverse complement strand
ATCTATACAAACATGTGTGTGTGTGTGTGTGTGTGTGTGTGTGTGTGTGTGTGTGTTGGATTGTGTTGTTCTGGATCTGATAGCACACTGGCATTAATCTTTGGAAAGCTGCTCTTGATCACCCCAGCAGGTACAGGACAGAGAGATTCATCTGCAGTCATAGTCCGACGGCAGCTCTGAGACTCTGGCAGGAAGGAAGAAGCATGGATGCTGTCTTCCCATAATGCCCCTGTGCTTTCCTTCTAACATATGAACTCTGACTACAGTGGAGAAAGATGCTAGTCTGCAAAATTTGGCTCCCAGTATAAAAAATGCAGAAATAAAGCCCTCTTTCAGCAGTATGTAGGAAATATGGGAGCCAGCTTTAGAGAAAATATAAAGTCAATAAACATCTACAAAAAACAGCCATTAGCTAGATGGGGTGGAAACTGTTTCTGCTCTGCTGAGTTTTCTCGCTGGCTTGTCGTGCGTCTGTGTCACTTGTTGTGTCACTAACGCTACATAAACAGTTGACCGAGGTGTGCGGTCTCCCTTTAGGTCAGTGCAGTGGGAGTATGACTTTATTGATGGTTTTGTAATGTGTTCTGGCTTCTCTGGTCTTTTTTTCAGCAGCTTGTTTTCCCTCAGGCTTTAAACCTAAACCTCATGAACTGCCTGCAGGAACACTTTAGATTAGTGTGCCAGTCTTGTAATGTTAAACCTAAAACTAATTATATTAGCAAAGCATAATTACAGACTATTTAAAAATGAAAATTAGGTGGACTTATTCAGCAAGAACACATTAAACTGATCAAAAGTGACAGTAAAGACATTTATAATGTTACAAAATATTTATATTTTGAAGAAAATCTAAGAGTTTTCCCTCAGTAAACTCCTAATTTGCTGCTTATTGATAATAAGTTAGGTACTTGTTTGTAGTAATGTTTAGGTATTAAGGGATCTAGAATATGGTCGTGCAGAATAAGGCATTAATATGTGCTTTGTAAGTACTAATAATCAGCCAATATGCATACTGTACTAAACAACTAGTTAATAGTGACTAGTGTTGCCTAATCTAAAGTGTTACCAATTCATGATTTGAATAACAGCCCAAAATATTTGTAATTGTGCTTTGTGTATATGTCAACAAAGTAAAAGGGTACTTTTGCAAGGATAAATAATGCATTTTTTAAGGTAAAAAACATGTCAGAGATGATCTGACTTTAATTCAACTCTGAAAAACCTCCTTTCGCATGTGAAGATTGAGATGAAGAGCCAGTCAAATGCACTATTGTCTTTTTCTTGAGAACATAATCAAAATAAAGACTGTCAAAGTTTCAGCTTAATTAAAGAGAAGCCACCTGCTATAGTGGCTGCTACTCTAGTTGATAAAAAGTGTCCCACATTTGGCTGCTGGTGGGTGTTAATTTCACACCTTGTTCATTATACAACAGGTAGACTTTTATAGATTTTTTTTTTCTGTCAAGCTCATTATATTCCCTGCTACATCTAGCCAGTCAGTTTTTCTCTAAATAAACATTCTGCAAGCAACTCTCACCTCAGCGTGACTTCATTAATTGCAGTTTTCACACTAATAAATATCCTTTATTGGACCATTTCAGTCTTTAATGTGGCCTGTGAGTAATGGAGCTTTATGAGACGGAGCATTTGGATTAGTTGTTTAGATTAATAATAGTTAAATTTTCTTTTTGTCAGTCACTGGTGGTGACAGAGTGGCCAGGCCGGTAACACAGACTGTCTGTAATCAACCTATAAATACTGCTGCTGGGCTTCTATCTTTAGCAGTTTAATAAGACATGCCGCTCTCCATGTACCGCAGTGGGAAATGAAGACAAACAGTGTTTCTTTGTAAAGTAAGTGGCTTGGAGAGGCTTGTGGCATAGTGGTGCAGGTATTGGAGTGTTGTTAGTGTCCAGTTTTGTTTTGAATGGTGTTGTGTGTCCACACAGACCAGTGTAATCTTTCTCTGTGTGAGTAAAGGGAAACAACAGTGTAAGCCTCTTGGTCTTGTGTGTACCATACAAAATGCTAGCTGTGCCCGTTTCTATCCAGAACTGACAAGGAATGAATGCTTTCAACCGCATTCCCGGATGAGCCGTTCAGAAATCATTCTAATATGCTGATTTGGTGCTTGAGAAACATTTCTTATTATTATCAATGTTGGAAAATGTGATACTTTTTTTACCAGGATTTCTTCTTTGATAAATGCAAAGTTCAAACGAGCAGCATTAATTTGAAACCGTAAATACATTTATAGTTTTACAAAATATTTGTGTCACTTTTGATCAAAATGCATCCTTGTGGAATAAAAGTATTTTTAATTTATTAATTAATTTCTTTAAAAAAAAATCTTACTGATTCCAAACTTTTAAACAGTGGTGTACATTGTTTTACTTGGAAGTATTTCACATTACAGAAGAAAAATATGAACTATGAAAAGTTAGCGTCTTGCATTCATACAGTCCTATAAGCTTCAGTGTGAGTGTATTTTGGCATTTGTTTTGTAAGTCTAATATGAAAGTGAAATTGTGCTCTAAAGAGGACATTCCAATTACATGAAACAGTGTGTCTTATTCTCTAATAATTGCGTAAAATAAGGGTTCTTAGTTGTGTGTAGAAAAAGGTTTTAATTTAAATTTATTCTTACCACCATTAAAGTGTGTGAGTCTGAGTGTGTAGTTAGTACTTAGTAGTTAGCATAATACACACTCATAAAAGTTCCATATAAAAATTTGTGTTATTCTGAAATAAGTACAATTATTGTATGATTACTTAGTCATTTAATTTTTATAACATGAAAGCATGAAAACTGCTTTACACATTCCATATTTCTAAGGCCACCAGCTGTTGCATGTATGTGGTTTGCGTTGGTTCTAAATTTAATCCTACATTTAGAAAAACATGCTAAACCTTTGATGACTCAGTTCTTAATGAACTCATTACCAAGGGATGTTTCAGACTGAGAACAGACTGGATGCGGTCACGTTAGTCTTGGTGGCATTAGCTGAGAAAGACAGGCATGAAAATGCCACCATAAACAGACTGAGTGCTGTAAATGTCATCAGATCTCTATTGTGGGGCTGGTTCTTTAACACAGAAGATGTCACTTTACATGATGGCCATTTGAATTCTGCAGTGATGCTAGGAGAGTGAAGAGAACTGAGTTGTGTTAATGTACGTGTGTGTGGTTAATGATGCGTGAATGCTGGGAGGAGAGACTGGCGATTGAGAAGCAACTATTACCTTATTGACCTCTTCATCTAGTCACATCCCTCTTCCTCTTTTGCTGTGGATTGTGTTGTTTTAATGATCAAGAATTTATTCCACCCCAACAAGTGTCATAAGCATTGTTAGTTTCAGTCTCTAATACAATATTCTCTGCCAGTCTGACAACAAAATTTGTATTTGTTGTTGTGACTGCCCCAACCTTTTCATGTTGCATATCTATTTATAGCTAATTCGCAATGCTTTGCTAAGTACATCAAACATGTGGAGTAATTTTGTGGTTGACAACCCATGATGGTAAATAATTAACATAAAAATGCTGAATTTAAATGTGTGATAAATTTTAATCAATGCTCAGCGAGCAGGAAAACAAATTCTATGCATGCAAAAAAATGCATCACGCTGTATAAATAATTATTTTTGTGACACATGCTGTGTGTAAGTGAATGCCATATGTTACATGTTATAAAAAAGAATCAAAAAGGATGTAAGGATTCTAAGTATTTGGGGTGAAGAGATGATTAGTTGGGGAGAGGTATTAAAACGTGTTAGATATCAATGTTTTAGCTGAATGATGAAGGGCAGTGAATAGACTGGAAATAAATGGGACAGGCACAATTGTAGCACAATTGTATGTATTTGACATGACAGTGCTTGCCGTTTTACTATATGGCCTCAGGACAACTATGGGACTGCATGGATGATAAATATTTAAACAGAGGGTTCATGAATACATATCAATGCATAGAAAGAGTCTTAGTGGACTCTGAAGTGTCTTGAGGTATTCGCTGGTTCACTCTCCACTGCTGTACCCAGTTACTGTGCTTGAAATGTAGCAGTGAAGTGACATTTTCTTTTTTCTTTTCCACGTATTGCTTCTATTCAGCTACTTTAAGTGGTTTCACGTTTCTCCATTTTTTTTTATTAACTTTACAGTGCATTTTAACAAATAACAGAAGATCTTGACTAGCATTGTTAGAATGTTCACCTATAGGCATAACAAATATGAGTACACTTAACTACGGTTGTTGAAACACATATGAACA
This sequence comes from Sinocyclocheilus anshuiensis, assembly GCF_001515605.1. Taxonomy (NCBI): domain Eukaryota; kingdom Metazoa; phylum Chordata; class Actinopteri; order Cypriniformes; family Cyprinidae; genus Sinocyclocheilus; species Sinocyclocheilus anshuiensis. The sequence goes on along the minus strand of NW_015538026.1, from coordinate 2,083,540 downwards.
CAGAATATGTTATTTTAATTAGTTGACTTGGAAATTAACACAGAACTTTAGCATATACATAATTATATGAGTGCTACAAAAATGTGTGCTGAGTGTCATGAAAATGACAAGTAGCTCTATAATGGGATTGCATTTATGCAAAACCAATGCCTAGAGCATATAGCATCTAAAACACTGTTATTTTGCTGCCTTATGAAAAACTTGTATTTTCTTTTGAAAATTAAAATCTTTTTTTCGGTTATTTAGTTATTTTGACTTTAATCTAGAAGCCATTTCAGTGTTTTAAATAGTCACAGTCCAAATCCTTATGACCAAGAGTCTGTGTGAATGCCACTGAACATGTAATTTAATGATTGAGAAATTATTTTAAGTTGTATGAAACACATGTAACAATGCTTGCTTTTCGCAGTGATGCTGAGTCAGCTTAGACCAAATCGAATAAGAAACATATTACACTTATACTCAGTTAATGTTATGCATGTCTTCCATATTAAAGTCAGAAGTCTGAAGCTTAAAACAGCACATTATAATTCCCCCATTTTACTCAGGCATTTACATGTGCACCTCCAGGTCTGTTCCCTCAGTATAAAGCACTATGCATGAACAAACCACATTAACAGTCAGGACAGACTCTGTGTGTTTGGGAAAGTCACTGTAATCGTAGGTTGCTTGTCTCAGTGAGTAACTGCAGCGTAAAGCTGGCGCAGGCTGTGGCCTCAAGCATGAAATTACAAGTGAACTTTAATTTGCTTCACATCCACTGTCTACACAGAGATCATGGACAGGACACCACCCAAGTAGTTGAAGGTTTTAACACGTGTATATGTGCATGGGGCAGTAATAGTCTGCACAATTGTTTCACAAATTTCTGAAGAAGTCCTAGCAAAAACACATTTTACACATTTCTGAAGAAGTCCTAACAACATTACAGTTTGAAAGCTTGGGGGTTTTTTTTTAATAAATTAATACTTTTATTCAGAAAGTATGCATTAAACTGATCAAAAGTGACAGTAAAGATATTTATAATCTTACAAAAGATTTCTATTTAAAAAATAAATGGGTTTTTTTTCCTCAAAGAATCATGTTCTTAAAATATTAAGGTGAAGAGCTTGAAAAAAAAGTCAGCACACTCAAACATTAAAGAGTCAACAAGCGAGATGAAAGCAATATAAGCAATTTACTGAGTAAAAACAAGGCAAACGTTTCAGTCACATGTTGACCATTTTCAATGCCAAGCCTTGACAAGGACTTTTTTCAAGCTCTTCACCTTTGGGAAACTTTTTTGGTCTACGCACCTCAGCTGGATTATTTTGAAGGCGCTGTGAATCTCTGGCTGCTTCTCTCTTAAAATATTAAGAAAAACAAAAATATTAAGCAGAACAAGTGTTTTCAACATTGATAATAATAATAAATGTTTATTAAACACCAAATAATCATATTAGAATGATTTCTGAAGACTGAAGCAGTGGCTGCTGAAAATTCAGCTTCGCCATCACAGGAATAAATTACATTTGAAAATATATTACAACAGAAAACAGTTATTTTAAATTTTAATAATAATAGTAGCACTAGTAGTATACTTGTTTACTTGTAGGCTACAAGTGTGTGTAAGTATGTGTGTGTGTTTGTTTGAAAAGGTATTGAGCGGGGATCCCATGAGAGCATACTTTAGATGTTTGTGTGTGTGTATTTGACCATGTTTGTGTTTAAAGATTATTCTCCCCTGTAGCTGCGGTTGTCTTGGCATTTCTCTTGCAGAGTCTTTAATGAATTAAGGGAACATTGAACTCGACATTGATTTGTTTGCTGTGGTTTAAACAGTAATAGGCCACACAGACAGGAACACAGACACTACTCCAAGTTCAGTTCAATTCAGTTTAGATGTTTTATATGGTACTTTATATGGTGGCTGTGGTTACGAATTTGGGTTAATGACCCACATTCAAACCCAGATAGGGTCAATCCATAGCCTGTACAGTAGGGCTGCACGATAAATCGCATGGGATTTAAATATCGCATGCGATTTATCGTGCAGCCCTACTGTACAGTAACTGACATTACCTGGCACTAAGTTTAAATACCAAAACCAAATAACATTATAATTAATGATCCCTCTAAGCTGCGAGGATAAATAGAAACCGAGCTCTGATGATGCTCCTGTGCATGCTGGGAAAAAAAAAAAGAATTAGCAATTAACAGAAGGTAAACTCAAAAATAGGCTATGGGTGAAAAAGAGTGGATATTTTTTAATTCTAGAGCTAAACAAATGGGCAGCCTTTCAACTGGTGTCCAGCCATATGCTTCATCTGAATGGCTGCATTCATTCACAAAAGGATTAATTATAATTAATTTGTGAACATCACAGAGATTTTATGCTCATACTACCAACAGAAGCCCAAAATGACCACTCATTATTTTTTTTGTTTTGTGTTTCTTGACCTTGACTACACACAATTTAGAGTTTTTTGAGCATTACTTTGAGTTGTATATAGAATGATATTATATCCTAGAATACACACACACACACACACACACATATATATATATATATATATATATATATATATATATATACACAGTATATATACAGTATATATAGTGAAGGTTGATCATAATAATAATAGTAATTATTTTGTAGAATTCTCCATATGTGAAATAAGTTTTCTTTCCGCTGATCAGCTTGGAAAAAAAAGAGAAGAACAAGTGTTTGGACAAAAAAACAGATGGATATGTCAACAGGCTCAAGAAGAGAACAAAAAGTTGTGGTGTTAAAATGAGGGCAGTAGACTCCAATTTATTTTGGTGGGTTCGTGCTGAGTACATTGTGAAAGAGATGGGTATAGATTAGCATCTGACAGGATCAGACAGTCTGTGCTCTTGACCATCCCTCTTGATTGTGTTCAGTCAATTCCCGAACAGCTGAGATGATCACTAACACTAAAACAGATTAATTATGTCAGTTAAACATTTTCTTTTGCCTGGAAGCTCAATGTATTACTTTAAATCGTCATGAAATGTCTTTTTTTTACCATTGCACTTTTATGCAGTTACAACTAAAGAAAGAAAACAATTTTGACAAATTATTTTGTGCTTTTCTGACAGAAATTTGTCTGTAAAGTAAACCGCTTACTTGGTGCTTGTCTCCCTCTTCCCAGCCGCTGTCACATTCAAGGTGTTTAGATGACATGGAGTGTGTTTAAATGAAACCCAGTGTACAGCAGCTGTCAGAAGAGCAATCCTGGCTTTCAGATACAAGATCAATTTCACAATATGGTGGGATCCAAACTAATGCCCCCACTGATGGGATCCAAGTCTATACCTCACCTCAAGGCTGCTGCCTGTAATGTGTAATCTGTGTGAAAATATGAGATTATTGATAATCTTGTCTTCACCAGGAGAACAGAGGTGTGACACGTAGTTTAAGTTCTTGGGAATTGTCCCGAATGTTTTGCTGGAATGAGACATACATTTTTTTAAATGGCAGGACAGCAGCTGCAGTCAGACAGCGTGTACTCATCAAGCAGCGTGCGATCACAGCATCCTGTGGACGTTTCTTGAGCAGAGCGAGGACACGGGCTCTGAAATCTTTCATCAGCGTCTAGTGTGTCCCTCATCCTGCTGTATCGGTGGAAATGATGGGGGAAGTTTAAAGATGACAGCGTTGCTTTGATTACAAACAGTTTTCAGCCGAGAGGCACTGTTTGAAGGGTGCAGTTTACTGTCGTTGAAATGGAACTGTACACATTTAGGGCTGTCAATCAATTAAAATCATTAAATACCATGATATTAATAAAAATACCAATTCATAGTTTTAATATATCCTGAGAACACCCTCTAAATGTACATCATACAATTCAAAAGTTTTTTTTAAATGTACAACTGTTTTCAATACTGATAATAATAAGAAATGTTTTCTTGAGCACCAAAACAGCATATTAAAATGATTTCTGATGGATCATGTGACACTGTGACAAATTCAGCTTTGCAATAACAGGAATAAGTTACACTTAAAAACATATTAAAATAGAAAACAGTTAATTTAAATTGTAATAATATTTCACAATATTATTGTTATTACTATATTTTTGATCAAATAAATGCACCCTTGGTAAGCATAAGAGGCTTCTTTTAAAAACATTTAAATGTCATACTGACCCAAAACCATTAAATGTGTAGATCATTCAGGAAAATTGCATTAATTGTATAGCATACAAAATTATTAAATAAGTATTGCAAAAAGTAGCTTTAGAGGTCAGTAATTGTTCATTTCCATATCAGTGAATCTCAGCACAATTTTCACTGGCTTATAACCCATTGCAGTCCATTTTGCAAGCAAGTCTAATGCGGGGTTGACGCAGGGGACATCTGGTATTTCAGCTATGATATTTTTAGACTGTGGGTTTACACCAGGGATCCCCAAACATTTTCATTGACCTATCTAGAAAGGTGTAATCTATCTCTGGACATTTTTTAATATAATGGAGAAAAACACATTTGTTCTCTTTAAGTTAATGTTTTTACATATCAGTTTCATTGCAATATTGTTAGTTTTATGGTAAGGTATGAAAATGTGGATAATGAACAAAGTTATACAGTTGAGAGAAAGATTACATTTTCAAATGATATATTTTCACTTTTTTTTTAGTGGTGCAACAAGTAAGAGCAGCCTAATGGCTGTACTGAGGGAATGATTCATTGACATGGCACTTGCAGTTAAAAAAAGTGATGTTGATTCAGAAGCTGCTATTAGGAATTTGGTAAGTTCATTCAGTGAGGGATTCATTCAAACCAGTGGCGCTTCAGTTTATGGGTCTATTTCAATGATAGAAAAGGCTGATAAGAGTCATTATTATTATCAATGTAACAGATTTTTTTTTTTCAGGAATCTTGGATGAATAGCAAGTTCAAAAGAACAGCTTTTATTTAAAATAGAATAGAAAAATCTAACTGTCTTTATTGTAACTTTTGATCAGTTTAATGTCTTTGCTACATAAAAGTATTTTTTTTAAATCTTACAGAGCCCAAACTTTTCAACAGTACTGTATCCCCTCCAACAAACGTGTTAACTATATTTAATTTAACATATTTTTTTCATATTTCAGACACGGGATGAACCTGCAACCATTCTCACACTATGTGCTACCCACTTATTCCCAATTTGCAACTCACCAGTTTGAAAACCGCAGGTGTTTTCACATGCAGGTTGCCATCTTTGGCTGTTTCATCACATCTCTATGTTTTCTTATTGAGACCCCTGCATTCTATTTGATTCCACTACTATATTAATCACACTAAATTAAAGCATTAAATTGGCATCCCTAAACAAAATATTCCATAATCGGTGTGTTAAAGTCTGTGCTAAATTAGAGAACTCTCTGTCACAATAATCAAATTCACTCAATACAGCTAGGACCATCAAACAAATCACTCTACATATTTTTCATCTCTCCTGCTTGAGATACATGTCAACTCTCTCTCTCTCTCTCTCTCTCTCTCTCTCTCTCTCTCTCTCTCTCTCTCTCTCTCTCTCTCTCTCTCTCTCTCTCTCTCTCTCTCTCTCTCCCTCTCTCTCTCTCTCTCTCTCTCTCTCAGATATATCTCTCTCAAGGATAATCACATTGATTAACTGCCTGGCTGATGGGTAAAGAGTGGAGTGGATCTGTGTCGATGGAGAGAGAGAAAGCGAGAGGATTGGCTTTATTGATTCATCAGCGGTCACATTTAGCAGTTCAGTAACCTGTTAATTCACACCGTCTGCAACCATCCTAGAGAACTAATTATCACCATGTGTGTGTGCTTTCATTCAGTCTAGCAGCTTTTCTTGAACATAAACTCTTAACTTGAAAACATCACCCTGACATCTGTTGATTAATTACTATTATATATTTGAACACTTCTTAGTGAATTGAAAATATATCTGTTTTTCACAGCCTAATTATAATGTGCTGTAAAATTAGAGTTCATATAAATAATGAACAGCCAAATGGTTTTGCCACTGCAAAAAAAAACAAATTCCTTAGGTTTTCTCATACATATACTGAATGAGCAATGGAAGAAAAGAAAAGCTTGAGTTAAATGAGATCTTGCACTCAGACTGAGAGAAAGCGATAGAGAGAGATGGAAAGAGCATGTTAGACCCTTTAGCCATGCAGATTAAAGGTTGATAAACTTTATCAGCATGCCACTGAATAATGTGAGCCGCTGGATTATTGTTTCTGTGGAATTACACTGTGTGTGGCATTTGTTTTCTCTCTGTCCTGACAAACACACACACACACACATGCAGAGATGGAGGACGGCTGTATTACAATACAATCACACAGCGAGAAGCCTGCAGCAATCGTTTGAAGTGTCTGAAATTCAGTCATCATATGGAGGTTAAGACAGCAGGCTACCCTCCCAGAATGCATTTAGCCCTTCCATTAAAAATCAGCACACAGATTATTCCTCTCAGACCTGCCTTCTGTCTTCTGGAAGTGTCCTTTTCTCTTCTAGTCTTTCCCAAGGGAGCAGAACCTCTGTAGAACAAACTCAAGGTGAAAGAAAAAAGTGTGCGTGTTTGTCTAAGAAAACAAATGGAAAGCAAGGCCATGTTTGAACCTCTGGCCTGGACCTAGTGGCTTTACTATAATAGGATTCTGTTATGGATGTTGAGAGTTTATAGGTCAAATCTCCTGAAAAGAGCCACATAAAAACCAGACGAATGGTTAAAATTCAATCGCTCAGCACCCAAAGGTCCCCATGAGGAAACCGGCTTTATAAACCGACTAAATAATGTTTTAATTAAATGTAAAATGATAAAGGTTTCTGCAAGCCTTGATGGAGTAGTTCACCCCCAAAAAAATATTTTTTTAACTGTTTTTGTCGATACAATGAGAGTTAGTGGAATTCAAAACAACACTGAAGCCCACTGACTTTTTGGGGGGTTCCATAAAAGAAAGAAAGTCATACAGGTTTGAAATAACATGAGGATGAGTAAATAATGACAGAAATGCAATTTTTGGGTGAGCTATCCCTTTCGGTTTAGGGCTGGGGATAGAAAGTGTCATTATCTCAGTATAAACACAACTGAAGTCAATAGAAACTCCCCACTATGATAGAAAACATAGTTTGTGTGTGTTTGTTCTATGGATTGTTTATTTGCTGTTGGTGAATGACATTACACAGGCATTACACTGAATATGAGCTGTTTGGCTTGTTTAAAGCATTCTCTCCTTATTTATTGTGCACGTTTATCAGGAGAGACGACACAATGATGTAGTCATTTTCATTCTGTTCATCCCTCTCGCTGAATCCCATTAAATTCTGTCTTTCTCTTGCTTTCTCCCCCGAAAGAGTGGTCATCTCTCTCTATCTGGGTTTATGGATTCTGCCTCAAATTTGTGAGGACAAAAATTGATTGTGCAAAAAATATACTCCTCCTTCGGTAATATAACCATTCCACTTCCCTCATCCTCTCTGTCTTTCTCCCTCCTTGGTCTGGCACAGGAAACAGTACAAATATCTGCACAATTCTTCATTTATACCTGAATGGTGGAGAAACTGCTCATAATTTCAGCTAGGACTAGCTAAACTACACCCACGCTACCCTTTAGAAAAAGTAATAGGTTACGAAGTTGCTTGCAGAAAGCAGCTAATAACGTTAAAGATATTTATGGGGACAATATATAAGCTATGAGATTATATTTAACTCTGGAATCAGAGCAATATACACCTGGTACAAAAACAGTGAGGATGTAACTGGAGGGGGAAAAAAATAAGAAAAAAATAAATAAACCAATTTAGACTAAATTCAACAAATAAACACAAAAATACAAAACAGTGTCCAGATAAATATTTGGCTAAAAAAAAAAGATACAGGGTCTCAAATGAATCTTTGAATAATTGATTTACACTATCATTCAGATGTTTGGAGTCAGTCCATTTTTAAAAACATAAATACTTTTGTTCAGCAAGGACAAAAGTGACAGTAAAGACATTTATAATTTTACAAAAGATTTTTATTTCAACCTGTTCTTTGAACTTTCTATTAATCAAAGAATCTTGAAAAAAAATTATCACTTATTCACAAAAATGTTAAGCAGCACAACTGTTTTCAACATTGATTATAATAAATGTTTGAGCAATAAATCAGCATATTAAACTGATTTCTGAAGGATCATGTGACACTGAAGCCTAGGCGAATGGTTGCTTAAAAAATTTAGCTTTGCCATCACAGTGTCACGATCACCAGCTGGAGTGCCCTTGATGGCCACCAGAGGACACTCCATCCCAGACTACTGCCACTCCATCAAGGGCTTCATTACCCATAATCCTCTGCCCGGTCTCATCAGCACTCATTGTTTGCACCTGTGTCTCATTAGCATTGTTAGCTCACCCTATATAAGCCTGGTTCTCTCCCGGTTCTGTCATTCATTGCTAAGTCTTGTATGTGTCTACACTGCATTTCTAAGCCTCGTTTCCTGGTTTTGTTTTCCTGCTTGTCTTTGGATTACCCTTTGCCAGTGTTTGCTATTGTTTGGACTGATTGTCCGTGTTATGACCTTAGCCTGTTTTTGGACTTTGATTGTGGAGTACTCCTTTAATAAATACTGCGTTTGAATCCTCAACCTTCATGTCCTTGTGCAGTTTTTTGACGCACAGGGATAAATTGCATTTTATTATATTAAAATAGAAAAGGCTTGAGTTACTATCACGCTACTGAAAAATGTAGTAGCATTGTTACTTTTAGTTAGATATTTTCCAACACTGTAGTGATTACTGCTGTAATCTACTGGAGCAGTTTTCATACAGCAGAACTCGATGAGTTTCTCAGAGTGCATTCTCATTATGTAGTCATTAGTGTGCGCTTCCTACTGCAGACGATAATTGGTTTACGTACCTCCCACCACATTGTTTGTTTGAAAGCTCCTTCGCTTTCAGAACAGTAAAGCAGCCATGTTACTATGTTGTGTGCTTTTCCTCATTAACCGTTTTTAACATCTGCTGTTTATCAGTTGATGCGATTGCTTTCGTCTAGGTTTTTGATAACATGTTTCATGATCTCCAATAATTACTTAAAGATTGACATGGGTAAGTATAAGCTAATTCACTTATAGATTTAGTTTGCTGCTAAATTTGGTACCCTGACACACACAAAGAAAAGTGTAGTACTGCTAAGTACATATGCTTTAATGCATACATACAGGAGTACTGTATATTTCTCAGTGCATACATGTTCACTCTGTGAGTGTAACTTCATATTTTTCATAATGTCATTAGAGACTGGTGCTGAAAAGTTCTTAAACTTTTTTTTTTCACACCTCTCTCTTTCTTTAATCTATCGCTCTGCAGGAGAAGACTGCACAATAGCTTATGAAGAAAAATAAAACAGAGCAGAGATACATATACACACACTGAACTCCTTACTGTATGCATTACTACACTGCAAAAATTCCTTATCTAAAAGGAATAGTTCACCCAAAAATGAAAGTTTGCTGAAAATTGACACCCTCAGACAATCCAAGATGAGTTTGTTTCTTCATCAGAACAGATTTGGAAATTTACATCACTTGAGAGAATAGACAGAGTCCAAACAGCTGATAAAAACATCACAGTAACATCTAAACATCCAAGTAATCTATCCGACTTCAGTCCATCAATTAACATCTTGTGGGGTGTAAAGCTGTGTTTGTAATAAATCCATCAAGACATTTTTTACTTCATACCGTTACTTGTGGCCAAAATACAAGTACTTTATCCTTAATATTGCTTTCTCCAGTGAAAATGTCTCGTCTGAATCAAGAGAGAAATATGCAAGCAAGCTCAAGCACCATTTACAAGCCAAAACAGTTCTAAACAAATATTTTGGTGGATTTTATGTGAAAGGACAACAGGGCATGGACTTTTTCACTGGAGGAAGTGTTATTATGGATTATGGAAGCAATGTCAAGAACTTAAAATTTCTTAATGATTGATTTGTTTCTACTGGAGTTGTGTGGATTACTTGTGGATTATTGTAATGTTTTATCAGCTGCTTGAACTCTCATTTTGATGGCAGGGGTGTAACGGTACGTGTATCATGTACCGAACGGTTCACGGACAAATTCCAAATGGAAGTGATCATCCCTATCCTCTTGGACATTGTTGCCAACTGCTTTCAATTGAAAGTAGCTAAAACTGGTAGCTAAATGTCACTAGATGACATCACAATGGCAAATTCACTGCTCTATATAAAGATGAAAGTAGATCAGTGGGCAAGATGAGAACTTAGATAAGGTTTGTCCAAGCAGTTGCTATATTTGTCCCTAAACTTTTGAAAAAAAGTCTCAAAAGGGGCGGGGAAGTTGCTAAATCTAGCTACAAAGTAGCTAAATTGGCAACACTGCTCTTGGAGTGGGGACTTTGGAGTGAGCAGGGCACATGCGTATGCACCTGTATGTAGTCGTTTGGAATGCACTTGGCAAAGGGAGCGATGTAATTTCCTCATTATCTTCAGCTGGCGTGTTCTCGTGACAACGCAGCACGGTGTCCGTCAGCAGATGTCGCTGTTTTACTGTCATACATGTCTTTTTATTGTTGTTAGCGTAACTGTTCCAAATAGAGACCTGCGCCCGCCCGCTCCCGCATAAAAATATCTTGTCTGCTCCCGCCCGCGACATTCATGTTTTGTCCCGCCCCCGCCCGCAAAAGTCCGCATACAAGTAATCTATATAGATTTTTTTCAGTACATCGAAGAAATTTACATGAAATGGTTCCGTAACATCTCCTAAGCTCCACAACATCCCAGCATAAACACTCCCGATAAAATATTTGTTATTTTGGCTAAGCATCAACATTCACAACAGAAAAGCAAGCATGGGCTGCAGCGTGCATGGTTTGGCATGGCAGTATGCAAGCAGCGCTTCCTTTATTATCACTAAAAACTTACATCTCATAAAGCTCTGTTATAACACAATAAATATATGCACAATGAATCTTTCACAATGTCTACACTTCGTGTGTTAAAATGAGAGGATTCGTGAGCACGCAATTTCAGCATTGCGGTGAGTAGATTCTAACTTAATCTCCTCTGATTGGCCATTGCATTCCAGAAATCAACAGCTGAGTCTGTGATTGGCCACATTGCGCAACCCTTTAGACACGTGTTATAAATAGAAACTATGCATAGCTTGCGAATGTCAATCATTTTAATGTTAATAATAACAATTTATATGTTTTAGACACTTTATGTTTAGATAATTTCTATTTTGCGGGAGTCCCGCGAATCATTTTATTATCCTGCATCCCGCACACACACGAGTCTCTTCCCGCCCGCACCGCACTCGCCCATCAAGAGTTGTCCCGCGCCGCACCCTGTTGCGTTGGGTGCAGGTGTTAAGTGCAGGTCTCTAGTTCCAAATAAACATACATTTTTTTACATTTTAAAAAGTTTTTAAAATATGCTATATAATATATAAAAAATAATATATATAAAACTTTTTAAAATATAAAATGTAGGCCTATATTTTTTTATGCCGGTGTCCATCAGCGAATCTGCTGACGTACACCGTGCTGCGTTGTCACGGGAACATCCCAGCTGAAGATAATGAGGGAATTACATCGCTCTCTTTGCCAAGTGCATTCCAAACGACTACGGCTGCGTTTACACTGCAAGTCGTAATGCACAGATCCTATCTTTTGACCATATCCGATTTTTTGGCACGTCTGTTTACATTCACTTTAGACACGACTGGTATCCGATATCTGTGTTTACATCGTGAGCACGCAATTTCAGCACTGCGGTGAGTAGATTCTAACTTAATCACCTCTGATTGGCCATTGCGTTTCAGAAATCAACAGCTGAGTCTGGGATTGGCTACATTTCGCAACCCTTTAAATAAGTGTTATAAATAGAAACTATGCCTAGCTTGCACATGTCAATCATTTTAATGTTAATATTAGTTGTTCTTTTTCCTTTTGTGCAACAGATAAATAATAATTTATATGTTTTAGACACTTTATGTTTAGATAATTTCTATTTTGCGGGAGTCCCGCGAATCATTTTATATACATTTTATATTTTAAAAAGTTTTTAAAATATGCTATATAATATATAAAAAATAATATATATAAAACTTTTTAAAATATAAAATGTAGGCCTATATTTTTTTATGCCGGTGTCCATCAGCGAATCTGCTGACGTACACCGTGCTGCGTTGTCACGGGAACATCCCAGCTGAAGATAATGAGGGAATTACATCGCTCTCTTTGCCAAGTGCATTCCAAACGACTACGGCTGCGTTTACACTGCAAGTCGTAATGCACAGATCCTATCTTTTGACCATATCCGATTTTTTGGCACGTCTGTTTACATTCACTTTAGACACGACTGGTATCCGATATCTGTGTTTACATTAATTCCCACCCAAAAGGATTGGCTGCAGTGATCGCTTTACTATGCACATGGTAGACCCTCGGGTTTTAAATGGCCGTTAAAATTATTTATATAATTCACGTCGAATGGCCATTATTATTTGCCAGCATGGACAACGGCTGTCATGGATGTTTTGCAGCACAAAATCTGACTGAACGGATAAAGACCGGAAAATAACGGTAATTTTAATTTGTTAGACTATTTTATCTACAGCTTGTTAGAGGTACAATTCTTTAGTGAAATAAAGATGTTTATTGAAATGAATTCGAATTAAGGAGAGAGAGAGAGAGAGAGAGAGAACACGAATGCATGCACCCACGTGCAAGCGAGCGCAGGGGTGCCCAAACTCGGTCCTGGAGGGCCGGTGTCCTGTAGAGTTTAGCTCCAGCTTGCCTCAACACACCTGTTTGGAAGTTTCTAATATGCCTAGTAAGACCTTGATTAGCTGCTTCAGGTGTGTTTGATTAGGGTTGGAGCTAAACTCTGCAGGACACCGGCCCTCCAGGACCGAGTGTGGGCACCCCTGGGATATGTGTGTTTAGACCAGGGGTGCCCAAACTCGGTCCTGGAGGGCCAGTGTCCCTGCAGATTTTAGCTCCAACTTGCTTCAACACACCTGCTGGGAAGGTTCTAGTACGCCTAGTAAGAGCTTGATTAGCTGGTTCAGGTGTGTCTAATTGGGGGTGGAGCTAAACTCTGCAGGACACCGGCCCTCCAGGACCGAGTTTGGGCACCTCCAACTTGCCTCAACACACCTGCCTTTAAGTTTCTAGTATGCCTAGTAAGAGCTTGATTAGCTGCTTCAGGTGTGTTTAATTGGGGTTGGAGCTAAACTCTTCAGGACACCGGCCCTCCAGGACCAAGTTTGGACACCCCTTGTTTAGACGTAGGTCGGATGTCCAGATATCATATGTGTATCCGATTAAAATCCACATTTGGAAGTGGTACGCACGTGCCCTGCTCACTCCAAAGTCCCCACTCCAAGAGGATAGGGATAATCACTTCCATTTGGAATTTGCCCGTGAACCGTTCGGTACACGATACGCGTACTGTTACACCCCTAGACGGCACCCATTCACTGCAGAGGATGCATTGGTGAACAAGTGATGTAATTCTACATTTCTCAAATTCTGTTGCAATGAAGGACATTTTTATTGAACTATACCTTTAACCTGTATTCTTGTCTTATTGCAAAGAATTTATCTTGAATTTATTCAGGTTTATTTAGAAGTTGAACAAAATGTAATGCACTTAAAACACGAAAAAAATATTGTCTTCAGTTTTGGTTCTCATATAAATGTATCTTGTTTAAGGAATGTTCAGATTTTTGTACTGCAAAACAAGATACGGATTAAGTAAATGATGTAATGCAGTGTGTGTGCTGTGTATTCATGATGGGATAGAGCACTGGCCCACAACCTTGTTCAGGTTACTAAGCAGCTGACAGCACTAATTTTCAGGGAAGTTTTAATTATAATGAGAAGCACACATGAGTATTGTGTGTGGTGTGCTTTAATTATATAGAGAAGGTTATCACCCTAAGGCCTGGTGAAATCAATTTTTCAGGTAGGATCGAACTGTTACAGTACAGTAGAAGAAAAGCAGATAACATGTCTGACTGAAATCCATCTAACTTCTTTTGCACATCCTGAATAGATGTTTGTGTCTTTTAAAAATCAACTAAATTTATTTAGTTTGCTTGTTTATCTTTGATTATCCTTTCTTACCCCTTAATTTATCCCCTCATATCTCTCTCTCTCTAATGCAGAGTTCACACTGCACGATTTTCAAAGACGTCGCAAAGCTCAAAAGTGGGTGGAGGCGGCCGTCGCCATCTTGGCAGCGCGTCACCGTGTGTCACTCCCGGATAATCGAAAATGGGCAAAGAGGCGGGAGCAGGTTGCTGAAGCCACGCCCACCTAGCTCGACGGTGGTGACAGCAGCGACAATCCACCTTTCACTCAAGTGGCCACGCCCTTAATTATGCAGAACTTTAAGGCTTAATATAATTTAAACAGATGAGTTATTAAAAAATTCACCCCCCTCACAGTTGTCATGAAGGGCAAAATTAACTATATAGACCAAAATCATTTTTTGAACCAAGCTGTAAACATGTTTTTTTCTGCTGTAAAGTTGGGCATTTTAACATGGGGAGTCTATGGGATTGACTCCCTTTTGCAGCCAGCCTCTAGCGGCCAGTTGACGAATTACAGTTTAAGTCACTTCCTTGTTGGCTTCATGAGAGAGAGTGGGAGGTTGCCGCTTGGTAAGAACTCATTTCACACAGCGTGATTGTGAATCGCCGACAGCTCCAGATATTTAGAATGCCAAATATTTCACGGGCGTCGGCGACGCATCGGCGATTCCCTCAGATCGCGTCTTTGATAATTCACACTGCATGATTGTCACTCGCGTGAACGAGCACCGATTTGCCTCCGATTTCGGGCATTTGTCGGCGATTTCGCAAAACCTGTCGGCGAGTGAAAAATCGGGCTAAAATCGTGCAGTGTGAACTCGGCATAACTCTCTCTCTAATGAGCTGCACACAGCATGTGATGCCATATTCAAGTTCTGCTGAATGTTTACACATTATCGAACAATGAATACAAACTGCATTTTAAACAGCAGATTACGCTTTCTTGCAATGGAAGGTCATCACGGGATACATGCTAATGGATCCGATTAATTCCTAGAGGGGGATACTGGTGAATTCAGTTGCACTATGGGTTTGAATTAATACAGTATGTGGCATCTATTGTCACTGTACATTAAACAGTGTTTAAAATGCACTTTATGTGAATATATGATAAAATAATCGGAAATCTTGGTCATTGCACAGATATAAAGACAGTTTTCAACACATTCCTAATCACATTAGCTGCAGAACTGTTCCTTCTAAAGCTAAATAACTGATTGTTCAGTTTGCTACGTGAGATAGCCTAGCAAAGCAATGATTATCTACAAAAAAAAAAGAATCTTTTTCTATCTTATTCACTGCAAGGAACACATTGCTCCCATTCTGTTCTGCATTATGTGGATTTTATGTGAGAGCTGAGAATGATTCAGCTCCTTACAGGCCAAAATAATTCATTTAATACTCAATGCACAAAACTGTATCCAATATTAGTAAACTGACAGCACTGTTCTCCAGCGTTCAGAAGCACCTGTGTGTGTGCTTGGTATTAGATATGAGAAATAATAGCCTTTTATTTCTCAGAATGGAGAACGTAGTAAAAAATGGTGCAGATATGAATTTGTTAAGCCGGTATATGGCGAGTTTTGTGTGTGAGTCACTCGTGGTATTTTCTTCTTAATTCAAAGGAGTATTAAAGCCGCTGCTGGTGTGAGCAGCCGTGAGAGTGACGAATGACTGAAAGAAAGAGAAGGAACGCTTCCCGACATTCGTTATTAATTTTCCTGACAAGAAATTAAATTACCATGAAATATCAAGCATGTTATATCCTTCTTTTACTAAGAGAATTAATTTTCAGCCTTTTTTAGTTTTGACATAGATTTAGGAGAAAGGCATCTGTTAAAAAAACATCTATTCACACACAGCTTTTCCTGTAAAATCCTGCAAGCTGTTCTGCCAAATTCTGATTACATCTAGACTTTATATATTTACATTTATTCATCTAGCAGATGCTTTTATCCAAAGTGACTTACAAAGAATGTATATATACACTATCGTTCAAAAGATCATAAGAAGTCTCTTATGTTCATTAAAGCTTAATTTATTTAATCAGAAATACAGCAAAAACTAATATTGTTAAATATACATGGAATTTTAAATATCTGTTTTCAATTTGAATATATATTAAAATATATATATTTTTAATTATTTATTCCTGTGATGGTAAAGCAGAATTTTCTGCAACCATTACTCTAGTCGTCAGTCACATGTCATAGATTTCTTAAAAAACATAATTTATTTGAAATTTTAATCTTTTGTGACATTGCAAATTACTTTACTGGCAAATCTGATTATTTTAATGTGTCCTAGCTGAATAAAAGTCTTAATTTCTTTTAAAAAATTCAATAAAAAATACTGTTGTTTGGTAGTGTGTATATATGTAGGGCTGTTGTCTAAAATTCACAGGCCACATTTATTTGTTTATAAAGAGTAGACTATACATTATAGACTTGCAGTATACCAAATATATGTAGATTTTTCAGTTAAATATCAAATGACGTGTACAATAGCCTTATTTGCAGTCATCACAGTAAGCGTATGGGTCAGTGAGTGTGATTGATATATTTCTGTCAGTAATCAGTATTTCCGACTGGAGGCACAGATATGCTGAACCGAGTTATGTGATATTAGCCTTAATATCTTTATTATTAATACCAGCACACTGCAAAAAAAAAACTGCAGGCGGAAAATGAATTTTCATCCACCCCATAACCCAGTCTGCTCAAAGAGGCAGTCAAAGCTTCAGGGAATCGAATGAAAATTACCTTATTGGGGAGTCGGAAAGTGTCTGAGGTGACATCAGCACTGTTCTGGGATCAGCTCGAGTCACACAGCAATCGTAAGATGAGATGCCATGAAATCTGCACTCAGACCAGTTTAAATGACCCACTGTATTTCTAAAATCTTTAAGGACTGCCAGCAGCCTAAAGCTGCATCATGTGAGACAAGTCTTCTGGCCTTTAGTGTGTGTGTGTGTGTGTGTGCGTGCGTGCGTGCGTGCGTGCGTGCGTGCGTGTGAGCGAGACAGACGAGAGGTTATTCAGTATGTCTTCTGGTGTGTGTAAGCATATTAAATGATCAGAATGCAAACAGAAGTCAGCATGATCCGTCAGGACCTCAGCAGGTAAATATTTAAACACACCTCTCAGGGGCTGTCATGGAGACAACCTGACATGACAACACTGTGTGTGTCTGTGTGTCTGTGTGTCTGTGTGTGTGTGTGTGTGTGTGTTAGCATTTCGCTTCTATTTACCTGAGCTGGGGAAGCACAAAGAGCTTTGAGTTGCTTTCATTATTGAAAGTATCAATAATCCTAAAGTGGAATTGCCAGAAAGCACGCAGCGGTGCCTAAAACTCTGCTAGTCTGCCCAAAAAGAGAGAGACGTTAAACTAAACTAGTATTTTCTTCAATCAGAGACTGTTAGGACTGAGCTAAAACCACCGTGTTTTTTTTTTTCTCTCTCCAAACTTTCACAGACATACACGCACCTTTCTCTGAACCCTTGCTTTTAAAGCAAGACCAACTACTGAGGATTTTTAGCTTCTTGAATTTAGTGTGGAAAAATGTGATAAATAGAGGTGAAAATTCACAGAAAGTTCCATTTGAACCATTTTTTGGGTGAGGTCTTTTTTTGGTGAGGTGTAGGAACCCTGAGAAATTCTCTGGGACTCCTGTGTGAGTTGCTCTTACACTAAAACTCACGGTAAGGGCTGAACGGATTTGCAGAGCTAGTTGCACGTAGTGTTACTCTAACACTAACTATGAGAGACACCGTGGCAGAGAACAGGGTGAGTGTGACTGAATTCAATCTGAAACACACTCTCACACGATGATCTCAGCAGAGAGCACATCATAATAAATTAGGCACATTTTTTTCTTAATGTAAATTCTGAGGAAGGCCTGTGGTATTTTCACATCTTATACTTTGTAATTCTGTGACAGTTTATTTTATTATGAAGGTAATTTTACTGACTTAGCTGGGACATTATACAGCCTAGAGTGTTTGTGTTCACGAAGATGTGTGTTATATTGCCTTATAGCTCCGAATGCAGATTAATTATTAGTTCAGATTTATGTATAGTTACTTTTAGGAACAGCTGTCCATCAGTGACATGGAAACATATTCTCTGGGCAAACCTGTCATACACCATCTGCATCAATTCCTCACCACTGACTCCTCACACACCTCACTAAAACATCCTGAGGGCAACATGTGTAAACGTTTTGTATTATCACAATAATATAATATAATACATTACTGTAGTAATTAATATAATAAATACATTTTGACTTCTTATGTCTATTTATTTTCTGATATATATTTTTGTCAAGTGACATATTTGTCTAAACTAAGTTTAATATTATCCAAACAAATAACATCAATCAATCATCAATTTTTTGTTCATTTTTGATTTTACTTTTAAGCAAGGAAGTTCAAAATAAGAAAGTTCAAAATAACAGCATTTATCAAAGAATCAGAAGGTATTTCCACAAAAACACTAAGCAGTCCAACTGTTTTCAGCATTGATAATAATAATAAATGTTTCTTGAGCAGCAAATCAGCATATTCAAATGATTTGTGAAGGATCATGTGACACTGAGTAATGGCTGCTGAAAATTCAGATTTTAAAATATAATACAAAATTTTTTTAATTATAATTTCACAATATTGTTTTTTTTTTTTACTTAAGAAACCTTTCAAAAACATTAAACCCCATCTTTTTGGGGTTCTTTTACCCCAAACTTTTGAACTGTTGCATTAATGTTCCTTACTTAAAATAGTCACATGTCAACCTTTTTTTTTTTTTTTGCTTTAAATCTGCTGATATCAACGGGGTTAATGGAGGGTTAATTTTAGGGTTAAGGTTAAGCAAAAACTATCAACACTGCATACAAACCATTCTCTTTATGAAAGATTCTCAATAATATAATCAAACTAAAATTGTTTGTGTATTTTTAAGCTTTCAGATGTCAAATTAGATCTGATTTTTGATCTGTGGTGACACTTTTGCTTTGCAATTTTCTGGAAAATGTCATACACACACTCACTCATCTATAGACATGCACGAGTGACATGTAGCACAGCAGTTCTAAATGACCACTGTTGTCTTTCATATCAGTGGATGACAGGCTGATCTATATGGCCGTTCAGCCCTTTGAGGTTTTAGTGGCACTGAGCAGAGGGCTGTATAGTTGACTGTATTGAATTCCCATGGTTATTGTTAATGTGAGCTGCACTTCCACTGCACCAATTCTCAAATCGCACTGACAGCCGATTCATCAGCCTGCCTTCAGAATAGATCACAGACACTCCACACACCTTCACCAACATCAGTGGTGAAGGGACTGGTTTGAGGCTGTTGAAGAAAGTTTTACTATACAGATGGAAATGCCATATTTATCTTATCTTTGTATTATTTAAAGGTGCTGTATGTAATATTTGACTGTACAAAAGCATAAAGCACCAGAATACATTTGCAGATATTTAGGAATCATGCTAAGTTCACATAAATGTTTCTTTGAAAAACAATGCTAAGTCCAGTTATTCTACTTTGAAAATGTGCATTCTGTGTCGGAATGCCTGTTTTTGTGTTGGTCTGTGTGATTCTGCCCACTGCCAATAGTATTTCAACACCCCAGGTTGCCATAGCTTGGGAAAACTGCATATCGCAGCCATGGAAGCCAGCAAACAAACTGGGTCAGTGATCGCAGATTCTACCCGACCTAAAAAGCCTCAGCATCAATCTAAAAAGCTTTAAGACCAGAGGCATATTAAAACAAGAATAAATCAACTCATCGACTTACAGTATAAGGCTCGTTGCCTTCCATTGTCAATTACACTTATTCCTGTTGTGTGTCCTCAGTCTGACAACTCACTGGAGTGTCGCATCTGAGGAGGAGAGGGCGGGAGAAACAATATTTAGAATTAGAACCGCTAGCTGTCAATATTACATACTGCACCTTTAAGATAGCATATTATTTCTTGATATGGATTTTTTTTTGTAAGACATTAAAATTGTTTATAACAACATTATGTAAATATGTTTGTCAACATTAGTTAATGAAATAGTTACCATGAACTAACAATGTTTGTACATTAGCATTAATTAAAATCAGTCCGCATGAACGAGCAATGCACAAAAGTATATTTAGAAAATAACATTTTTAATTTAGTGTCAGTATATAGAATGCTATTGTAGAGTGTTATTGTTTTTATTATAAGAAATAGCGATGCACGATGTATCGAAGTGTTTTATTCGATGATGTTTTATTAACAAGGTTCGGGAGAAGCAAGATCAGATAATCAACCAATTCGGCACAGGTGGAACTCGTTCAGATAATCAGCTTAACTAGCTCAATACATATATATATATATATATATATACAGCCAACTTACCTCTGTCCCACGACAGTTTTCTGGCATTCCTTCTCCACCCCAACTCCTCACTATTAAAATATTATCATCCCATATTAGGAATTGGGGGAGTTCTCTGGGTTCGGTCTATATTCTGAGTTCGGAGTCTTCCCTCTGGACAGCATGCCAAATATGCTTACTATTTGCTCAATCCAATTATATGTAAGTGCGAACTCGTGAATCCTTTACAGTACTGTATTTAGACATTTTAATATTGGCCTTACAAGGTATTGGTTTATCTGTAATGACCAGAATTTCAATATCGGTGCAAAAATAACCCCGTGTTTACTGTGGATTTAAGGAGAACAAGTCTGTGTTTATATTATTGGCTTGGGCAGGTGTCGCTCACCATCTTCATGACAACACTCACAGCCAAAGATTCACTAAACAAACCCAATAATCAATTTACATTTGCCCTGTAGATTTTATCTATCGACACATGGCTGTGAAATGACTGGTTCTGGCTGGTAAACACATGAGTTACACATGTGCACACATCTGTTACTGTCAGGGCACATCTGTGCATGGCTGACATCAAACTGCCCTTCAGATGATCTTCAAAACATTTCCCATTCACTCAGTGGTTAGCTGGCTAAAGCGGTTGTGGAATTTAGATGAATTTTTAACCGCAATCTCCTTGCATTTATTCATAAAGTCACTTAGTGCAATTATCATATAAATTTCCTCTCTTCTCATTCCAGATCCGTTCCATCCTGCATGTCACCCTGCACCTGGCCAAATAACTGAATAATTTCTATTAAATATTTTTGCAGAGTGAACTTTTTCTCCAGCATGATTGTGTGGCTGTGCATGTTTATTAAAAGTTCTGTGTATGTGTGACAGCACTTTTGTGTGTGAGGGAAAGTAACTTTAATGTGTTTGCCCTTCGTGTGTGTGTGAGTGTGTGTGTGCACGCACGCACGCAGAGAGCATGGCAGAAATCAATTACTCTTCTGCAGGTGTGAGTGAGCGACTCTCTCTTACACACACATTCAGTGTGTCAGTGATGTTTTTGCGGTTAAGTCTTTCAGTAAGTCACTCACATTTTCAATAAAGTTTTTTTGTCTCTTTTCATCAAGATTTAAACAAGTGGTTTGTTGAGCAAAACCATGTAGACACACTGTGAATTATAGCACAATTATAGAGATATTATTAATCAGACCAACAGCTGTGATTACTGGAATTACTGGACTCGCTCATACACACACACTCGTCTGGAGGAAATGGAGGCTATTTCACAGTGCTAATGGATCTGTAGTTCACCAACACACCTGAGCCACTGAACATCACATTGCACTCACAGGTGCTCCATTACTCTATGACAGTTTGTGTGTGTGTGTGTGTGTGTGTGTGTGTGTGTGAGAGTCTGAAACACTTCTGTAGTTTCTATAAGCATAATTTATAATGAGAGTTCCTACAAATGTTTCACTAAACTTTATTAAAAGAGCTTATTGCATTTTTAGATCATAAATGGCATAACAGTGTCTGACAAAAAAAACTCATTTTGTTAAATTAAAGCTGCAGTCTGTAACTTTTTTTGGTTAAAAATTATCCGAAATCAATATTTGAGAAAGTACATAACCAGCCAGTGTTCAAAACTATCGCCTTACTTTAGCCCGATTCAGAACGGTTAGCTTATAATAATGTTTTCTAATTTAAGTGGTACGGGTAGGTTTTCGCGGGAAATTTGAGCAAGGCACTGCGTCATTACGTCACGTCTGTAAACATAAAAAAGTTGTCCCGGCTACTAGGCTATCTATCACATGTGAGGATCCTGCAGGTGGCCGATCGTTTATAGCCTTTTCTCACAGCATCCAGAATAATTAAATGTATCATTTGGATGGCGGATTGTAATCCAGAAAGGATTATGTGTTTATGAAACACATGTGAATGGAATTAAATTATATTCCAGTTATAAATGTGCTTCTGATTACAGATAGCCTGGGATTACAAAGATTTGTATTTTAAAGAAAACCAGTTCGAAGGGAGCATAATTTGCTTTTTGGGTTAAAAGAATTTCTTAATATGAAATTCGAAGAGTATGACAATTATGCAATTCCAGGTTTTCAAACAGAGATGGCGACAAAGAGGCAAAATTTACGGACTGCAGCTTTAAGTAAATTCAGCCACAGTACTGCATTTCAACACATTGTCATGAAAAACAATGTTTTTTGTGTGTGTTTCTAGTACATGTACAGTTTTGTACATTTGCAGAAACGCATAATTGTGCATTGTTAATATACTGACAGTATCTCATACATAAGCATTTAACACATTAACAACTTTAAGGAAGTAAGTAATGTTTATGATTCAAATAGGTTCACAGAATATTACATTCATGGAAGGTTGAATTCAAAGTTTAATTAATAGGATTCATTCAATATTTCTAATGCCATCACATTTATTTATAAATAAAAAAACAGACAAAATATATTTTTAGCAATACCTTTTATAAAAAAAACATCTGTATAGTAGAATATATTAACTAAAATTATCGTCACTGTACATTTATATGCTCTGTAAGGAATGTCTGTGTATTAACAGTTATATTAATGTATATTTTGTCTGAAATTATCTGTAGTGTGTAATTCATGGGTGTTTTTCCATTTATTTACAGTACATTTTCTAATTGCATTATCGGACCTTGATCTATGCTTCAACAACTTTTGGTGGCCATAATAGATGCATAAGCAGCACAAAAATGTATCAGTTCAGAAGGTAAGTAAGTAATGTGTGGTAAATGCACAGTAACACTGCTATTTAACATAGCGGCTGTTTTATTGCCATTATTAGTGGTCTGAAATAATTTATTGTCGGGGTTGGCCATGTAAAAATTATTGTGAATTTTTAGCTGGTGTTTACAGTGCAGTTATTGTTGCTTTGGGAGATTAAAGGACTGATCATTTCATTCATGAGTTTACAAACTGAGACTTGCTGAGAAGTGTTTAGATTTTCAAGAGTGGATTAGTTGCTCAAAAATGTCTATATAATAGTAAAATGTCAAATATATTAATTTTTTTTTTAATGTATGTAATTTCACATTTTTAAAGCTGTGTATACAAAAATAATTGTACTTTTTAGATGCAATGGATACGTGTATGTTTCATTTTGTATCTAAATGTACAAAAACGTGCATGTAAACATTACATATGAATAGTCTACTAATAGGATCAGTCTGCATTATCTTAACTGTGAGCTGAGCCTGTCTTGCAGTGACTAGCTGAGGACAGACGCTGACATTAAATTGAATGATGTCACTGATAGCCTAACAGCCTGTCTGCACATGCAACAACTCATATAAACCTGTAGCCAGTGCCATCCGGACACTTTTTTAATTAGAGATGGTGATGACTGAGTGTCAAACAGTTACTTGAGAGTGTAGCGATGCAGTTATGTTGCCCGGAGGTTAGCAGGTGCTGCGGGCTAGCTTTACGAAGCTGTCACAGACAGCCACCAAACACCAAAACACCTCATTTAACCACAGCAGATCACAGTAGAACGCATAGACCATGAAGGCCAGGGCTAGCAAGAGGCCAAGGTCATTGAAGAACAGTAAACATTTATCTTACAGTGATCTCATTTAGTCTTGCGCTGAACTCTACTCTCGCTAACTGTCCATTTAGAGAGGCAATTCCTAGAGCTGATTTCAACTGAAGCTTAATGCATTTTGTGTGCTTGAAACGATAAGCATAATTGACACTTTGGTTTGGAGGGGTTTTAAGTAAAGAAACAACTTGAAGTTTAATAATACCAGACTGGATTTATTGTGTCAGAGCAGCTACCATTTTACTTGATCACATTTACTGCTTAGAAGTCGTTAGGGAGGAGGCGAAAAGAGGCGAAATGGAGAGGATGAGATGTGAATAGAAGGAGAGGAGTGGATAGCAGCATCTGTTGTGCAGTAGGCTACACAAAGTAGCTGCCTATGGAAGAATCTAATAATGGCCCACTGCATCAGAGCACATTATATTCATCTCTATAAAGCTCAGCGCTGGGCGGCGGATGCCATGCGAATTCCCATGGAGGTACTAAAGGGAACCAGCCTCAAAACCCCATAAACAGCTCACTCATAAAACACATTCTATTTTAAAAGCACCATTTCAGTAATGCACCATTAGTAAGACTCGTAATCAGGCCGCTGCATGTGTGATGTGTGTATGTGAGCGCTGGTAATCTACATCACTGCAGTGCTCTATCAGAGGCTGGATTTGATTTTTACCCACAAATCACACAGGAAGAAAGTGGTGGCTAATGCAATGACTGAGTCTGAGTAGTTATGGGAGTGTGTGTGAGAGAGAGACTGTTCGGTAAATGGGGAGAAGAGCAACGTTTTCGTTAGTCATGCTTCCGTTTTGTGTTTCTCTCTCCTTCAGTTTCATTTTCTAAATCTCTTTTTCTCTCTCTTTCACTGGTTTATTGGGAAGGTTGTAGTTTATAACTGGGGTCCCCCTGTCTGTCTCCCTCAAGATGACACTTAAACTCTGGCCTCGCGCAGCAGGATGGATTTAAAAAAGTCCTGTTAAATATGTAGTAAATAACTGGCAGCTCTGGCTGTCGGATATTATCTGTACAAAATATGGTGGCTATGTTTCAGGCATTATGGAAGAAATTTTGTTGCTTGTGTATTTTAGATTCCATAACTGTATATTTCATGAACTGATAAAATGTTAATATACCAAACTTGAACTTCTTAAAACCACTTTGTATTTTGTTTAACTTTTATTTAATTTGAACCTTCTGTTCATCATTGAATCCTGAAAAAAGAGCATCACTGTTGACATTGTTAACATTGATAATAATATGAAATGTTCTTTGAGCACCTAATCATCATGTGACTTTGAAGACCGCAATACCTCATTACTCACCTGCTGAAATCACAGCTTTGCCATCACAGGAATAAATGACATTTTAAAATATAGTAAAATAGAAAACAGTTATTTTCAATTATAATAATATTTAACAGTATTACTGTTTTTTCTGTATTTTGATCAAATAAATGACATTTAAATAATCATACATAGCCCAAACATTTGAACAGTTTTTATAGGCTATTCCAATCCATTTTTACTTATCTTTTTTCCAGAACTTGACTCTCATTTTTTCTCAAATCTTTTACAATATTTTTTTAATGTGGCATTTTTACATTCATTTTCCTTTAAAATAGTATTTGAGTTACAAGCAATTTTTGGACACTCGTTTCATATTGATTTAACCATTGGCTGTTCATCTACAATGTACATTAATCTTTGTTAATAATTCAAAGACCATTGAAGTTAGGTGGCATGTGTGAATAGATAATATACCAAATATACATGTAGCGTCTGGACCAATCAGACACACCATTTTTCATTTGATATGTTAGACCAGTTTAAGTGTTTATGTAGTATGTTAGACTAGTTTAAGTGTTTATGTGGTTAATAAAGTCTTACTTGTATCACACTTGACGTTGTTCATTGTTTGCTCATAACTGGAGTCACTTAATCATGCAGATTTATGCTACAAGCTCTTTGTAGAATTGTACAGTAAGAAAGTTATTTCCCTTAACCAGGAAATTAACGTTCTTAGAATTGACAGACAGTTGACCCTGAAAGGTCAAGTAAATATCTACAGCGGATCTAAATATTTATAATTAATTATAACTAGTTATGATTAATTATTCATATTTCCCCATGAGCTGATTCGCTACATACAGTACCAGATATATGTACCAGATATATTTGGCATTCTGAGTAGAGAAAATAGAAGACAGTGAGAGCCTGGCAGACAGGGAGATTGCATTAAATCCTGTACATAAGAGGATATCAGTTGAATTTTTTTTCAGGCTCTATTGAGCGAGTGAGTTTTGTGGTGTGGGAAGAATATTGTAAATATTCACCCCCTCCATAACGATGAATTGCTTGAAACTTCCTTAATAATAAACAATTTTTCATGCTAATTTTTCAGCTCAAGTTTAGGATGAGCTGCGTCTAGTGATTGATAGCCCAACAATCAGCATTCATCCTGTATTTCATGATTAAACTGAACCTCTAGTGTGGTGTCTCCTGCATTTCACTTTAATTGGGAACAGCAAACAAAGAAACAAGGATAACTGCAATAATTCTCTTCAACTTCATGGCCTTATAGATCTGTTGAGTCATGTTGTCAATTTGTAGCCCGACCCGGAAGGCAGCTTTTTCATATTCACAATTGAGGTATGATTTTAATGTGTTTTAGAACAACAAAAAAAGTGTTCTCTTCAAATAATGTTGACTGCAGGTTTTATTTTATTTCTAAATCAAAAAATGCCCATAAGAAATTTCTCCTGCCTGGAAAATGCTAACCCCCTTCCATGTTTTAGCACTACAAACTAAACAGCTCTGCTTTTGTTGTTGGAGTGGTGTTGTACAGGTCTGAAAAAACTACGGTCAGCAGCTTTCAGGGACCATCTGTGAAATTATAAAACAGCCCCACTTATACAGCCATGAATCAGTTCACAGCGGGCAAACTGACAGATGGGCGGAGCCTATAAAGTTGTAGGCTATATGGGAAAACTGACAGGTATTGCAGTTTCAGTTCAAATTATGCCAGGCCAGGACCCTAAATGCACTCTGCTCTCCACTGATGTGCTGATTTCCTGCCTATTCCAGCTACAGCAATAACATAAACATGGATCCGGGATCAGCCTCCCGCACTTTTACACCTCTCCATTCTATTGTATGAGGAAACGACACGCTGTTCTGGGTTCAGTGGGCAGGTGAGAGCCGAACTGAAGCGAATGCAGGGTTCAGAGGTGTGAAATAGAGATGGGTTTGTCTCACTGGACTGGAAATTGGCTCCCGCTGCGTACCCCAATCCTGCTGTCCACTCATCCATCTCATATTTCCTTCTTTTGTTTCGCTCTCTTCATACTTATTTGTGTGCAGACTACAGATCTAGTCCATTTCCCAACTCTCATTCTGTTTTTTAGCTCGTTTTGTTTTGGTTCTGCGTCCTTCCGTTTCCTTTTTTAACTCAAAGCTGCTATCGTTTTACAGAGCCGAAGATAAATGGATCACCTGGGGAAGAGAACTTTGTCTACCATTGTTTTTGAGCAGATTTGTTTTCCGTTAGGTTGCGGATAACTATTCTTTTTTTTTTCCTGTAGATGTCAGATGAATGGGGAATGACAGAAAATGCGAGGTTAGGGTGAGGCGAAGCACTCTCGTGGGTTATCAGTAGATATGTTGGCCATGGAAGAGATCCTGAGCCATAATCACGTTTGGATGATTGACCCGAGGTGGAACTCAGAACTCAGGAGAACGTTCCGGAACTCGGTGCAGGGGCATCTGTCACTTTTTCTGAGTGATGTGCCATTGGCTGCCGCATAGTTGGATGAGATGTATTGGGCTTTGAGCAGGGAAGGCAATCTGCTTTTATGAATACACTAGGAAACATTCATCTAATGCTGCTTGCTCTCACAACTCGCATACCGAAGTGCTTCCTGTGCATATATATATATATATATATATATATATATATATGTCACACCTCTGTTCATCAATCTGCACTGGCTACCAGTAGCTGCTCGCATTAAATTCAAGGCATTAATGTTTGCCTACAAAACCACCACTGG
>NW_015538026.1:2049896-2053786 GCF_001515605.1 Sinocyclocheilus anshuiensis | reverse complement strand
TATATATATATATATATATATATATATATAATAACTATGATCATATGCTCATTTTATTAAGCCCATTAAATAAAAACTCTAATGAAATTCTGTGTAGATAGCCATTTGTCTGAAGGACTGCCTGTGGGTCTTTTTTATTTAACCCACTCTTAAATCTCTAATGACATCTTATTACATTTACATGCTAATTTGTTCATTTTCTCCTTCATTTACCCTGTTATGGCCCCATATCGGCCATTCAGGAATAAACTATGGTCATTTTAGTATTAGGAGGCTTATTATCCCCTTCATGCTGACAAAAGAGGATCAAAGCTGTTGTTTATTTATGCCTATATTTTTTGTGAGTTTTAAATAAAGTATTGAATACAGCAGTACTTCATATAAGGGGAAATTGGCTGCTTTTTTTTGTCATCCTTTTATTCAAATACTTTGACGTTTGTATATTTTTTTCCTAAACCTCAAGGATTATTGACTGCAGAGGATGTGTACCCTCTGTGTACCTGTACTTTTATTGATTAGGATGACAGCATTTTAGATATTCCCAGAAAAATTGCAGCATAAAGCACTACTTTTTCCTTTAAATTATGATTCCATCTCTCAAATTTCCCATTCATTGAGGGAGTGGAGCACATCTGCTCATCAGTAGTTAGAGTAGTGTTGGATAAAGAGGAAACAGAACTGAAGGCAAAAGCACCATGGCTGTGTCATTTTGGGGAAGTGATACCGCCTCACACAGACACACACACAAATCACAGATAGGCCTATTTGTGAACACACTCAAAACCCATAAAATGTACAGACCCATATCGGCCATTCAGGAATAAACTATGGTCATTTTAGTATTAGGAGGCTTATTATCCCCTTCATGCTGACAAAAGAGGATCAAAGCTGTTGTTTATTTATGCCTATATTTTTTGTGAGTTTTAAATAAAGTATTGAATACAGCAGTACTTCATATAAGGGGAAATTGGCTGCTTTTTTTTGTCATCCTTTTATTCAAATACTTTGACGTTTGTATATTTTTTTCCTAAACCTCAAGGATTATTGACTGCAGAGGATGTGTACCCTCTGTGTACCTGTACTTTTATTGATTAGGATGACAGCATTTTAGATATTCCCAGAAAAATTGCAGCATAAAGCACTACTTTTTCCTTTAAATTATGATTCCATCTCTCAAATTTCCCATTCATTGAGGGAGTGGAGCACATCTGCTCATCAGTAGTTAGAGTAGTGTTGGATAAAGAGGAAACAGAACTGAAGGCAAAAGCACCATGGCTGTGTCATTTTGGGGAAGTGATACCGCCTCACACAGACACACACACAAATCACAGATAGGCCTATTTGTGAACACACTCAATACCCATAAAATGTACACATACACACACACACACACACACACACACACACACAAATCACTCGAGAGAAGTATCAATAATTGGGTGTTTCTTCAACTATGGACACTTTACACACACAAATAACAAAACACACAATCCATCATTTGAGATGTTTTTTTTTAAATGACATTGTCAGTAGACAAAATAGTTCAATTTGTTTTCTTTATTAGTTAATTTATTGTTTGTTTATTTGTTCATTTATTAACATTATTTATTTATTTATTTGTTCATTTATTAATAATATTGTTCATATAATAATTTACAGATGACATTTTTTTCATGTAGATTGCATTTTCAAGCCATGATAAAAGCAAAGTAAAAAAAAAAAAAAGTTCAAATGTTTAAATGTGCCCTTAACAAAAAAGTTGTAAAATGGTTGAAGTGTGTTGGTTTGAACAACAATCAATCCCTGGACATAAATGTGCCCATAGTTGAAGTAACAACTAACTACCCACACACTAGCATATGCACATTGCCTTTGTGTTTCACACACTCGAACTCACACTCACACACTTCAGCCTCCCCCACACAAACACATCACCTCTCATGCGAATGTATCTACTGTCGTTCTTGAGTGAGTGCTTGAAATGAGATGCTCCCCGAGGACTTTGTTTGAGTGCCTGAGAGTTTGTGAGCGAGATGGAGAGTTTGTGTTAGTGGCTCTGAATCTCTTTAATATCCATGAAGGAGGGATGAAATCAGGCAAAATAAGAGGAAATAAAGCAAACAGAGTGATGTGATTGTGAACTTGGATTATATCTGTGAGATGCTCCAAGCTCTCTTTCATCGGCGTGAATAGCCTTGAGGTCAGACGGCTGTCTGAGATAATGACCTCTCCATGCTCTGGGATTCTGAAGGAATGTTTTCTCCTTTCAATAATCATTCCTCCAAGACAGATGGAATTAATACATCCCAATGCAACATTTTACACAGCACTGCAGGACTCAGCAGCTGGTAAAATTCTCACATAGACAGACATCCAGACAGAATTAAAATGTTTTTCACCCCCAAGTGGAAATTTTGTACAAAACAGCTGTTTACAAGTGCAAAAACTGCACATAACAGTGTTTATGTTAAGAAGATACTTCAAATGAAATGTAAAAATTATATATATATATATATATATATATATATGTATGTATGTATGTATTCAATAAATGAGTGTAATCACAATTAATTACATTTTTTTTTTTGTTAATATTATTTTGGTTAAGTTATTTTGTATGGATGGTGCATGTAACAGAACATATTTGCATATTTATGACATCATCCAATCCTGCAATATCATGTGGCATCAAGTTCATCACTTTCTGACAATATGTATGTATCATTGTATCAAATGTGTATCCTGCACACTATGTATTACAAAATGAATCATTGTAGTAATGACCCCTTAAATAATATTAATAATATCCAGTCAATATAAAGAAAAGGAACACATCTGTGAATGTGTGCTTATACAGGTACTTGAGCTTTATGATGGGACTGAGGGGGTGCATAAAACCAATTTTAAAAAGACATTATTCAATAATATGTAAATCAATGAGCAGCCAAGATGAGCAATTCAGTGCAATCAAAATCTATTCATACTGATTATTTGCACTGACAAAGGTTAAACCTATTAATCACAACCAATGAACTCTACATCATCTCTTTTATGAAAGGCAGTGGTGTACTTCATTCTCAATTACAGTGTGTATGTGAATGTGTCAGACATGTGTGACCTGTTGCCTGCTGACTGAGTGATCAGTGTTTTTCTCATCTCTGTTATGGAGATGTGAAATTCTCTTAAATGTGCTTGTGTCCTGCAGCTGCCACAGCTCTATTTATAACCATAATTCTCTGCAATTATAGAGACAGCTCACCAAAGAATGGAAATTCTTTGGTTCTTTGATTCTTGATATCAACAATTTAATTGTCACTAGTGACAATTAAATTGTTGATATCAAGAATCAAAGAACCAAAGAATTTCCATTCTTTGGTGAGCTGTCTCTATAATTGCAGAGAATTATGGTTATAAATAGAGCTGTGGCAGCTGCAGGACACAAGCACATTTAAGAGAATTTCACATCTCCATAACAGAGATGAGAAAAACACTGATTTTAACTAGTAAAAATTGAATTGTTGATATCAAGAATTCATATCCTGAGAATGAATAAAAGTCAAAACGGCTTGTCATATACTGGTCGCTTTTTTATTTTGTGTTCATTTAGTTAGTTGTCAGATTTATCAATGAAGTTGAACTTATATAAAGTTGAACTTATATAAGTGTTTACACTATCATTCAAAGGTTTAGGGTCAGTAAGAACAAATTAATAATTTTATTCAGTAAAGATGCATTCAGTTGTTCAGAAAATACATTTTTAATGCTAAAAAATATTTCTATTTCAAATGAATACTGTTCAGTAAAAGAATCCTAACAAAAAATATTAAAATAATTTTTTGTTTCCACAAAAAATATTAAGCAGCACAACTGTTTTGAACATTGATAATAAT
>NW_015538026.1:2031827-2049348 GCF_001515605.1 Sinocyclocheilus anshuiensis | reverse complement strand
TCAACAATTTAATTGTCACTAGTGACAATGTTCATTTCTGATATCTGAAAATGTATTTCTGATATCAACAACTGGGAGGGTAATTTCTGATATCTAAAACGGCTTTCTTACTAGAAACAATCACATTCATGATATCAGAAATGAACATTGTCACTAGTGACAATTAAATTGTTGATATCAAGAATTAAATTGTTGATATCAAGAATAGACATCTGTACTAGCAACCACGTGATTACTGATATCAAAAATAAAGGTTTTTACTAGTAAGAATTGTATTTCTGATATGTGAAATTGGAATTTCAACTAGTAAGAAATTAATTCTTGATATCAACAATTGATTTTGAATGGCAGCCTATGGTGACATTTAACTAGTGAAAATACAATTACAGATATCAAGAATTATAGTTTTTACTAGTTGAAATGTAATTCCTGATATCAAGAATTAGCATTTTAACTAGTGAAAATTGAATTGTTGATATCAAGAATTAACATTGTTACTAGTGGAAATGTAATTGCTGATATCAAAAATAGAAATTGTTACTAGTAGAAATCTAATTCCTGATATCAAGGATTAACATTTTAACTAGTAAAAATTGAATTGTTGATATCAAGAATTCATATCCTGAGAATGAATAAAAGTCAAAACGGCTTGTCATATACTGGTCGCTTTTTTATTTTGTGTTCATTTAGTTAGTTGTCAGATTTATCAATGAAGTTGAACTTATATAAAGTTGAACTTATATAAGTGTTTACACTATCATTCAAAGGTTTAGGGTCAGTAAGAACAAATTAATAATTTTATTCAGTAAAGATGCATTCAGTTGTTCAGAAAATACATTTTTAATGCTAAAAAATATTTCTATTTCAAATGAATACTGTTCAGTAAAAGAATCCTAACAAAAAATATTAAAATAATTTTTTGTTTCCACAAAAAATATTAAGCAGCACAACTGTTTTGAACATTGATAATAATAAGAAATGTTTCTCGAGTACTAAATCAGGATGTTTCTGAAGGGTCATGTGACACTGAAGACTGGAATAATGACTGATAAAAAATCAGCTTTGCCATCACAGGAATAAATTACATTTGAAAATATATTAAAATACAAAACAGTTATTTTGAATTGTAATAATATTTCACAATATTACTGTTTCCGTTGCTATGTTTTTGATTAAATAAATGCAGCCTTAGTAAACATAAGAGACTTCTCGCAAAAACATTTAAAA
Organism: Sinocyclocheilus anshuiensis; assembly: GCF_001515605.1. Taxonomy (NCBI): domain Eukaryota; kingdom Metazoa; phylum Chordata; class Actinopteri; order Cypriniformes; family Cyprinidae; genus Sinocyclocheilus; species Sinocyclocheilus anshuiensis. The sequence goes on along the minus strand of NW_015538026.1, from coordinate 2,048,121 downwards.
AAAAAATTACCAAACCCAAATTTTCAAACAGTGGGGTTTAGAAAGTCAATCTTAATTTTTTCTTATTTGAAGAAGGGATTTTCAATGAGACAATCTTGTATTATTGGTTGCACATCAACGACTCCATATCACTGTCTGGAGTGTATAATGATGATGATCATCGTGATAATAACCCTTCATAAATATCACACATTTACCAATGATTGCACTTTGAAATGAGTTGTACTGTGCTTTGCTATATCATTTCTTTCACTTCTATATCCCAGTCTTTTTTCATAATATTCAGGGAGAGTATGAGATGTGAAGCCGGGGTTATTTCTATGGTTATTTTCGCTGTAAATATCTTGAAGTGGAAAGTAAAATCGCAGAGAGGACACAGCCTCTGATCCTCAGTGCCAAATGAGAAAGAATCACTTTTTTAAGAGTCACATTATTAAGCAGTGCTGGTATAGAGGGCTTAAAGTGGTTTTCTCAGCTATTACAGACTTATTTAGTTCCCATCGGAAATAAAGAATATGGAGAAACATGACTAAACAGAATGATAAATCTCTCATTTGCTGACACATAATGAAATTCTAATAGGAGAACAGAACTTCCTATTAGACCGATGAGACAGAGGAAGATTTCCACTACACATTCAGTTATAATTCATTTTGTTTGTTGTTTATTTATTTTTTTGACAGACAAAATTATGAAGGTTTTTGCACTGAAATACCACACACTAAACTGTTTAGTGAACTTGTCATTTAATGTTGTACAGATAAGACAGACAGAAGCTGAGTTTTGTGTGTTAATGCTTCTCTCATCCTGGCAGCTCTACGCAAAGTAAATAATTAACAGCTTTGAAAAGTCTATTAACAAGCTTAACAAGCTTAAAGAGGGCCTCTGTGGTTGAGTTCCACCATCCCATGGTTGCTTAGACGTAAAGCCTGTTTTCAGAAACAGGATTATTTAGGAACATTAGCATGAGGGAAAGTGGCATGACTGAACCTAAAATGCCTTAATAAAGTGAATCTCCCCTGTGGCAGAAATAATGGATTTAGTCCGCAAGGTTGAACTTCGGTTCCCGAACCCTTGTGGCTGTTCCGCTTGTGGATTGAATATATGATTTTCTTGAGGATTTAGAGTGAGCAGTGGTAAGAAGCATTTGTAAGGGACCCTGATGAAAGTTCTCATACTGTAGGTTCCTCTTTTAAAGCTCTGTGTGTCATTGTGTTTCATTGAAGTACAATATGTACTTTTTCTGAGGTGTTTCTCCTAAAAAAAGAGAAATAAACAGGCACAAATGGCATAAAAGTTGACATACAAGATTTTAGAGGTACAGTATGAAATTTATGTGGATAGCATAGCCTGGGTAATTTGCAGATGTTGATGAGATATATTTGAGTTCACTTTTGATAGTAGACTTTGATATCTTGGAAAAACACTAACACAGTTTATGACTTTGCTGAGATCTTTTCTGTTACCTAAAACTGGTAAGATAACTAGTATTATTCAAGTCAGAAACATGTAATATTACTGAATCAATCTAAATCATTGAAGTGGGGGGGGGGTGAGATTAAGAACCACTGATCTAAATACATTATTTATAGCAACAAAACTAAATTGTATTAGTTAAATCAGGTAGAAATAGCTCTTTAAGGTAACAGCTGCAGATCATTACTTTTTACATTAAAAATGTCATAGATAACATCAAAGTAATTAAGTTACTTTTAGATTACTTTAAAAAGTAATTTTAAAGGCTATATGTGAATTTCACATCACAGCACTGTATTGTATGAAAAATGGAGATTCATTTTGAGATTTGCTATAGATTACATTTAAAATGTTATTAAATTATTAGTTTTTAAATTAACACCGTCATGGCAAATGATAACTATTTTGCATCTTGGCATTTATACATTTTCATATGATCTGCTTGCACCCCTCTGATGGTCATTAGGTTTAGGGGTAGAACTTAATGCTTATTTATTTATTTATTTTCTAAAAATTGTACAAATTCAAACTAATTTTGCCAAAATACAGTTCACCAAAAAGTCTACTAATTTCTCAGGGAAACATCCATTAATATATTTTAATATTTTTTTTTTACTCATGAGATTGGTTTGGTTTTAAAGATTAACTTGAAGTGAGCGTTGGATGAGAATACAATAAATACAATTAAATGAAAGAATTTTGGGCCGATAACTAATATGGTACCGACTTATCACGGATCCCTAATTTTAAAGAGATTTTATGTTAACTACGGATGTCAATTAATACTTTTTATAAATTTATAAATTCTTAGGTGAATGAATTCTTAGATCTTTCAGAAGTGCAAAATCCCACGATGGTCTTGATTGATGATTGATCTGGGTAATGATCTGTTTGTGAGAGAGAGCAACTGTAATTGATATTAGGCTTTGTATGATTGGATTAGTGCATTGCCTGTGTGAGAGGCTGTATTGATTATTCAGAGCTCTGAATGATACACAAGTTAATAATTCTGTAAATTCCAGTGAGAGAAGCAAACCAGCTATCACAAGATATTGTAGACTAGAAAAGGCAATAAACACCAACACGGAAAGCTCATATCTAGTTTGAACTCAGTTGACTTTCAGAAGCAAAACTTTCCAATAAACTAAAGACCAGAAACCATATATATACAAACAGGTAGGCACCATTTCAGGTTGTCATGGCGATACACATCAGTATGCATCTCAGACATATGGTGGTATGCTTTAGACATATACTACGTTAGAAAGGTCATTGAACAATTAATTAAAAACATCTCACCAATCCAATTTTTAGTTGCCACCTGATTTTTAGTTGAATCATGGCACCTGTTGACAGAGCTGAAAATAAATTATCTTTATAAATGTCACTACTTATATATTCATTAATGAAAAGTGATATAAGGAAATAATTATTGTTTGTTTACAGGGGTTGTAGAATATACTTTATTAATTTTTTGCATTTTTTATTATTTTCTTATTATATGATTTTTTTAATTTTTTTAAGTAATTATTTTTTGTGTGCGTTTCATAAATGCTCTGTTGCCTTTTACTTTTCTCATGTTAATGCTCATATTTGCAAAAAGATGTAGTCGTCTGAAATTTGTCTCAATAAACAAGGTCAAAAATTCACGATAAGTTCAGAAACTGCAGGAAAACAATTCAACAATTCTGCTAAAATAAGAAAATGTTTTCTGTGTTAATGAAGTGATGACTAGCAACAAAATTAGTTTGTTTTGAGAAACTGAAAAAGATTTGCTTATTAATGTCTGTTAGCATTTATGCATCTGCAGAACCACACTAGTTCTGGTGAGTTACAGTAGTCTGGCATTATATAAATAGCTCAGTCAACACCTGCCGTTTTTTTTTTTTTTACAGAAAAAAATATATATCTGCAGTATTAAATGTCTAAATTGAAATTAACTCTCAAGAGAGGAACCTGCTCAGAAAATATGAGCTCTGAGGAACGATTAATGAGACCCAAAGTGGTTGAAGTGCAAAGAATTTAATATTCAAGACATGCATCTCAAATGCTGTTTTCACTTAAACCAGGGTTTTTTATTAGACAAAAATGAAATGAGGAAAGATAAATTAACTTAATCATAATATAACAAATCTGCAACCATATGAATTATATAAGAAAAGTAGAGATTTTACTATTATTTAAAGATATTCTTTTTATTTTCTTTATAACCACAATTTGAATTCGACTGATGTTAGATTTTACAGATAACGATAACCACTATTTGGACCGCACTGACCGATAACCGATTACTCAAGATGGCCAGCCACTGACGTCTTTTAGATCTGCTTTACAGCAGAATCTGTATCTTAATTACTTTATAATCATATTAAAACATGTACTGTATACATACTGTTTCGTTGTCTATGTTTTAAATCCACATTTGAAGTGTCCTGCTCTGTGCAGCACACAGTATCGTGTCTGAACAAACTCCAGCAATCAGTTCCACAATCGGTTAGCGGTGTCGATTAATCGGCAAACTGATCAATTGGTTGACCTCTAAAATACCTCTGAAACAGAGAGATTGTGGGTGTGTTAGACGTGTGTTTTGGGAATGTGTCTTCCAATAATGAGTCTATTGATTTGATTGACCTGCATTAGTGGATGTAACAGGTTTAGGATTTTATGATTAATTGGAGAGAAAATCACCTTGTGAGTCCAGAAAGAAACAGAGGAGGGGGGTAAATACAGAGTGAAAGAGACGTTTAATGGACTTGGGACATGATTATTGATTAGCTACCCCGCAGCTAAATTAATGTTTCCAATCTAGCATTAATTAACAGAAATTCACTAGTGAGAGCAGCATGTGTAAGTGGAATGAGAGGGCCTCTGTACTGAACTGGGGATTTACCAGTGGTGGAAAGAGTACTGAAAATTTGAGTGGTCATGATTCAGGAATTTCTAACTTCAATACCTTGAAAAATATCAATATTAAAGTACCCGTGAACCGGAAGTTGCAACTGACTTCAGTGTCGTGATGTATTTCCAAGTGATACGGTATATTGAATAAAGGGCGGGGTTGTATTGTGGTGCACCTCCACTCCACCTTTTGCTAATAGCAGATTCACGGTTGGATAGGAGAGGTTAAGAATATCTGCTTGTTACGTCTGACATCATGCTTCACTGCTTCTGGGACCTAATGCTCTGCCAGACGCCACAAGAAAATAACAAACTGTGCTAATATACACCCACAATGTCATGTAATACTGAAAAATTATAACCCTAACCTTCTCCATACTGAAATCCCAGATTCAGCTAAAATATTAGTGTCTGAGACACTGTGAGCACAGAGACTGTAGTGTACACAGCAAATTTTTAAATGCTTAGCTTAAATATGTAATATTAATTAAATAATGCTCATAAATGGCTGCTGAGATAGTATTCTCAACTGAAATGGGTAGAGGCATGGACCTGGAAACAGCAGTCCTCACGTCATGACTTAACAAGGGGATTCTCCCGAAGCCGTCAAACTGACGTCATCAGAGCAAGAAGGCCAATCCAGAGCAGAAGTGAATTTTCAGTTTTTGATTAAAGATTACGATGGCAGACAATTTTTTTCCAGTGTATTGACTTGCACGGTTCAATTGTTCACCACAAGACTAGTAATGTGCACTAAAAAGTAAGTAGGGTCATTTTTGATTTCATGACGACTAATCATTTTCAGTACCATTGGCAAAACTAACACATACTGTATACTGCCATATAGATATTTAAAAAAAATTTTTTTTTTCAAGGCACTCATTATTTCAAGCTTTGAAATTGGTTTAATCCAAGTCTTCTAAAAAGACACATTCGCTTTATATGAACAGATTTTAATATAGGCTTTTATTTACATACATATAAATATTGATCAATTACCATTACAAAAATCTCAATCTTAAACATTTGCTCATTCTGTGTATTTGTGTTTTTAAAATAGGGTACTTTGTTGCAAAAGCTTACAGCATGCAGGAAGCTTGATTTCAAATTTGATTTCAAACTGAATTGAATTTGCAAAAAAAGACAAGTACACATTCAGTAATAAAATGATAAAACAAATGACCTCAATTCTGTTGAAGTATCCGAAATATGACACCACTGTATTTTTATAAGCAGTGATTTCAGAGCCATATACAGTATGCTAGGCCTATTTATTTAGATAAATGGAACATCAGATGGCTTTGACCTGTAATGACTGTACAATGTAGTGATGCAGTTAGGCAGACTAGGATATTTATATGTACAAATCAGACAAATATCCCATACCAAAACATTTCTACCATAAACTTACATGTAAAGTAATTAAAGTTCCATCTTTGATTGTTGAAAGACTTTCTGGTGCATTTCACTTACAGCCAATAAAATTTCCAGTAGGGTTTTCATCGGTCAGGCGTGGATCTATTCTGAAGGTTGATAACTTTTGACAATTTAATCCAGGAGCAAAGAGAAATAATTTCTATTTAAAGCACGGAGAGATCGCGATTGCACACAGTCTGAGTGCGCACAAGCTATATCGGAGTGAGAGGACAGGCAGTTCATTTGTATAAGTTAGGCCTATTTGAGAGTGTGTGTGTGTGTGAGAGAGAGAGAGAGACAGGGTCACATCACAGTGGAGTCAGCTGTCTTAACCATGGCTTGTGTACTGCAAACACATACCAGCTTCATCACTCTGTCTGTCACGCAACTCTGTTCCCCATTCTGGTTCTGTCTTTACATTTATTTTGAAAGATGAAGCTCGCGATTATGGTAAGGGGCGTTACATTTCCGACGAGTGCTTGCGGTGTTCGGCCAATCACAATGCACTGGGTCAGCCGGCCAATCAGAGCAGACTGCGCTTGTCGGAAGGAGGGACTTTGTAGAAAACGAAGCGTTTGAGAGAGGCGGGGCATAGAGGACCTACAATAATGTACAGTATTTGAAAAATAATGTGTTTTTTGAACATTAAAGCATGTCAACATATTCTGTTACACCAAATACACCAAAAAAAAGCATCATATGACCCCTTTAAAGTTCCATCTTTGATTGTTGAAAGACTTTCTGGTGCATTTCACTTACAGCCAATAAAATTTCCAGTAGCATTTTCATCTGTCAAGCGTGGATCTATTCTGAATGGTTGATAACTTTTGACAAAATTTAATCCAGGAGCAAGGAGAATTCATTTCTACTTTAAAAGCATGGAGAGATCGCGATTGCACACAGTCTGAGTGCGCACAAGCAATATCGGAGTGAGAGGACAGGCAATTCATAGGCATATTTGATATAACTATTTGAGAGCTCGCATCCAGTTTTCTGCTATTACATGACTGTGTTCTCATGTTACAATAAAGCGCTGGCCACATTCGCGGACATTCAGACTCTGTAATTGACAGGAGGCGGATGCGTGTCAAACTCACCGTCAGAGAGGAAAGAGAGACGCAGCTTGGTAAAGCGGCGGCTTTTCGCGGTTCAGATATCAGGGTTGTTATTGGTCCGTTTAACGGTCGGATATCTTTATTGGCTACTGAAGTGCCGTCAAAGGTTTGAATATCAATTCAAATTGTGGGCGTACTCAGTAACGAACTATGATTTAAAAGTAACGAAATAGATTATTTTGCTTCATTTGTATTTAAGTACAAGTAAAAATATACTCAAAAAAGTACAAGTACCCGAAAAAACTACTTAATTGAGTAGTTGTAATTCGTTACCTCCACCACTGGGATTTACACACAAACTCTCTCTCTCTCTCACACACACACACACACACACACAAATCTTTCTTCATAGGAAGAAAAAGAGAGCGGAAAACAGGAAAGACAGAAGAGGAAAAAGTGGCAATATGTTTTGAAACATTATTAATTGCTTATTGTTTTGCTATTTTAAACACTTGTTGCACCAATTCTTTAGGAAAACAAAATTAGTAAAAAAAAATTAAATCAATTGAATAAAATAAATGCTACAGAAAAATGCCATAAAGCACCTAAAAAATTATTTTTATTTTATTTATTACTTAAAAGTCAAGAGACTTGTTTGTCACTATATTTTGAGAATGACCCTTCATCATCTTCAGAGCCTGAAAGATGAAAGAGCCTGATTCTCCAATAAGCATTTCACTGTGAAAGTATGAAAACAAGACCAGTGACACTTACAAAACACACTTAACATGCAAACACGAGACAGTACACAGACTTATGGTGTCGCTTAAGAGTTCATCTCCGTCGCTGCAGCCCGGTTACGCCCCTCGCTGTGTTCGTCAATAGCTTTTAATTAGTGAGAGTGATTAGAATACGTCCGAGCGAGAAATAGGGTGAAGCTACTCATTTATCACTCAAGCATGTAGATCAATCACAGTGAGAGTGATTAGTGTGCCTGTCATCCTTCATTATTCTGCTGAGAATTTCTCATTAATCGATCACGTCCCCCCTAAAAACCCACCACAAAAGAGGTCAGATCAGACGCCCAGGACCCGACCCCACAGGGGAGGGGGGTGGAGTGAAATAAAAGGAAAAGAAGAAATGAGATAATCAGCATGTCTTTTGTATTTGAAATTAGACGTCACATTTATATAAACAGGATATTGATTGATGTGTGTTCAGCTGAGCCTGTGACTCACTGCAGTCTCACATGCACAGGTGCACATCACTATAACTCATGTGCTTTAAGATAAATTAGCTTTAAATGTCACTTGATTCCTATCTATCTGTCTGTCTGTCTGTCTGTCTGTCTGTCTATCCATCCATCCATTTCAAACATCAGATATACAGCTTCTATCTATTTCTGTCTATTTATATATGTATGTATGTCTGTCTGTCTCTGTCCGTCTGTCTGTCCATCCATCCATTTCGAATATCAGATATACAGCTTCTATCTATTTCTGTCTATTTCTGTCTGTCTGTCTCTGTCTGTTTCTGTCTGTCTGTCTGTCTGTCTGTCGGTCTCTGTCTGTCTCTGTCTGTCTGTCCATCCATCCATTTCGAATATCAGATATACAGCTTCTATCTATTTCTGTCTATTTCTGTCTGTCTGTCTGTCTGTCTGTCTCTGTCTGTCTGTTTCTGTCTGTCTGTCCATTCATCCATCTTGAGTATCAGATATCCAGCCTCTTTGGAAAAAGATAGTTGGCTGCACTACAAGCTACACTCTAAAAAATGCTGGGTTAAAAAGGGACAAACCCAGCTATTGGGTTGTTTTGACCCAGCGGTTGGGTTGTTTTTAACCCAGCATTTTTTAGAGTGTACTTACAAAATGTAGTTAAGTATACTGAAGATGCATAAATATACAGTTAGTCAATTATGTGAATTATTATCATTTACATACATTATTTAATAATGTTTTTGAATTAACAGTGACATCATCAAAATACATGAATACAATTAAATAACCTGTAATGTTAAAAAAAAAATAGAATTTCAGTTCAATTGAAAACAGTAATGACCAATAACACTGAACAAAATTTTACACTAATAAATATTATTAATATAAAAAAACATCCAAATGAAATGATTCACACCATACAGGACAAACTGATTCACTAAAAACAATCAGACTTTCAACTGAAGTAGTAGTTGGTCCTTTTAGTTAGTTACTTCCCAACACTGGACCTTAGTAAATAGAAACACTCATGAAGTCTTAGAGAACAGATCTCAGCAGGAGAAACCTAAAATAATGTTCTTTAATAAAGCGGGATAGTTTCTGATCTCTGGCAGCAAGTCCTTGTAGCTGTCTTATATTTTGTTCATATACACACAGAGCTGTTCTCATCTAATCTGTTTTTCTATATCTCTAGGATGCTGCTACTCGACAGCAAGAGGGAATTCTGGGTAGGTGTGAAATGCAGGTCTGATTGGATATTGATCCGGCTCAGAACATCATTGTGTGACAGCAAACAGCAAATACACTATGATACATCTCTCTCTCTCTCTCTCTCTCTCTCTCTACACAGACACACACTCCTTCTGCCTATCTGAAACATGTGAGTCAAACACAATGGGAGTCTTTGATAAGTCCCACAACAGAAAATGCTGTCAGTGGAGCATCATTTGCAAATGTATTACTCAGACTGTAACCTATGTCCAAAAAAACAATCCTTAAATTTTGATTTTATTTTAATCCATTCAGCCATAAATAAATCAGAGAACTGAGAATGTTTTGAATAATTCTGAGTGATCAGGGCTGACAGCATATATACTGTTGATCAATGCTGTTAGTGCTCATTGTTTCCTGATATTTCTCAGACAGATGGAACTGACTGTCTGGAGAGAAGAGAGATGCTTTATAAAGATCCTAATATTCCATCATTTCTGAGATCTCTGTTGTGTAATGCTACCCCACGGTATAGAGCAAAACTTGTTTTTTAGCCAGAGAAGCTTTTGGCAGCCTCATAGCTGTCTCAGCTGATCCTCCAGCTGATCCTTTTTGCCATTTTATTGTTTGAAAAAATAGAGAAAAAATGAGAGAGATTCCAGCACAGGTAGAATTTGAGTGGTCACCAAGTCAAGCCAAAAGCAGGACCTTCAGCAAAGCTTGAACTCATGTCTATAAAACCTAATTTCATCAATAACTTCTGCCATGATTCTTTAATTGACAAGCATCCAATTCAGAAACTCTTAAAAAAGGAAAAGAATGTAATCATGAGTAGAAGGTGGTGTTTATGCATGCTCAACTTATCAATACAGTTTCATAATTTCAGCCATTTTAAATTACATTGTTATATTTTTAATTATTTTTTTACCATCAAAAAATGTATTTAAAAAATATTTATTATCATTTTATAAATACAGTTATAATTACATTCTCTTAATTTAATTAGAATTATTTAATTTAATTTGTTTAATTTAAATTTAGTACTATGAATGTTGGATTATGCTTCATTCCACCTTTGAATGAGTCTGTTCCCCAACTGGGTCAGTCCATTAAAAAAAGTCTGGTCTGAGCCAATAGCCATGGGCCTATTGCGCTTCCAGTGATCTGAGTTTGTGTCCTTATGGTCCATTCCCAATTCCACCCCATTCTCACTCCCGCTTCTCTTCCGGCACCAAACACCAAAAATCTATTTTTTAAAGAGTCCAGATATTGCACAGGATGACAAGAAATGTTGGGCAAACAGGATCAGGACATGACAAGATCTGACTTGAATCCGTATCAGCACAACATAGATACGATGTTGAGCATATGTGCTAACTGATACCCTACTGCCCCAATACACTTTTTAATATGAACTCAAATCGAAAAAAACAGAATCTGCTGGGAGAAACTATCCTAAAAACAGTACATCCCGCAGGTGTCTTCTGTAGGTGATTTCCAGACTTGACAGATTTCCTGGCATGCTTGGAACATCAGCGGGGTGCATGTGATCCACACTGCTGCACAGGAGCTTCAGGCCGCAGGATTTCAGTTATCATCACAGACCAGGCTGAGCTAACAGAAACTTCTGACCTCACAAACACATAATAGTAACTCTTCAAAGAATCGATTCAACTAAATGTGTAGTATTCTTTAGCGTTCAGCATACCTAGAGGAAAATGTGGTTTGAACCCCAGAGCTCAGACACAACAGAATGGCTCTCAGTATCTCAGAGCAGCCTGATATAGACTCAGTAAACTGTGTGTGGTTCAAACGCTGTGTGTGAGAGAGAGAGACTCCTATATTACAGTACATCACTCTGGCAGTTCATAGTGTTGAACCACTGTAACCTTATGTATCTATTTATCTATCCATCCATCCACCCATCTATTGATCGTTCTGTTTATCTATCTATTAGGGGAGTAACGGTACACAAAAACGACAGTTCGGTACGTACCTCAGTTTTTAAATCACGGTCCTGTATATTTTCGGTCAAGCAGGGAGGAAAGAACTACACATAAAATTGCTTTTTGTTTTTCTTTCTTTCTTTTTTACTAAACAATAGTTTCCTCAACAAATTGTGACGTTAATTTGTGTTTACTACATGTTGTAACTAGTAATAAAGAGATCGCGTTCACTCGCATTCTATGCTGTAGTTTGAGCTGAGGTTCCTTGTGATCTTTCACGACACATCAAAGAGCGTCAAAACGGCAATAACTCTTTGAATTTCCTGATCAAATTGACAGAATTTGAAGTATGGGACTTTGGGGGCATTTACAAGACACCGTTTTGAAATAAAAACAGAAAACTTTACGTTAACGGGTTTCTAAGTGCAAGTTTTTGAAAACTACACCATTATCATCTCAGTGTAAACGACAAAAATGCTAATTTGAGAAAATGCATCAGTCTGCAAGTATGTGCACAAATGAATACAGTAGTGTTTCTTTACAAAGAAGATGAGCAGGCCATGCAGGGTCGGGTCAGAGATTTCCCACTAGCCATAACTTCATTAGAAAATAAAACGATCAGAGCAATAAAAGTGCTATTTATTTCGAAAGAAGCTTTTATGCTAATCCAATAATGCTCTCAGGGTGCCTGTTGCCCACGGAGATGGGAGGATAGAGATGCGTTTCCATAGCAATTGAAAGGCATTCACGCACACAGACATTTGGTATTATTCTCAACTCACAGCCTGGAGCAAGTTTGGGCCCAAACTGACTGTGCATCAACACACAATGTATAAGCTCCCCCAGTCTCTCTCTCATCTGCCCAGCAGTGCTGTGTATGTGAGTTAACGGTGCTCTGAGGAAGAGCCTCGTCCTGATCTGTGCTGTGCTGTTATTAGGAGAACATTGATCTGAGGCCCTTGCCACCACTTCCTGCTGATATTATCCTTTCCCAGAATCAGAGAACAATTGTTTGTGTGTAAGTGACTGTGTGTTTGATGGTGTAGGGTGTAGTGACACTTTGCCTATCCTCACATGCTGTTCTACAGCTTATACAATCAACAGCCAACTACTCTATCAAACAGGAGCATTTCAAATTTTAGAAAGGTGATTTTTTTTTAAATACATTCCTGAAAGAGTTGAAACATTCTGTCATTGTGTCATTTCACGTTTTAAATATATATTGGACTAAAAACAGCTAATTAGAAATGTTAAATAGGAGTAGATCTACTTTTGTCATTTCCTCTTTTAATTTCAGTTTAGCATTATTTTTTATGCATTGTAAAACAATATTTGGCAACACTTTATTTTAAGGTGTCCGTGTTACACGTTACATCACTTAACTGTAGGGGGCTCAAAAGTCACAAAAATACACAAAACTACATACAGTTCCTTCAATTTTGGAGTAGTTCGATACCTCACGTGAGAACGTGTTGATTCAAAAGTACTCTATATAGCTTAGGTAACAATTTATTTTATAGTGTCCGTGTTACACGTTACATGTACTTACTATTATAATAACAATTAATTATGCATAATTACAAGCAAGTAACCTCAAGCCAAACCCAAATCCTAACCCTAACCATATAGTAAGTACATCTAGTTAATTAATATTACTCAGTACGTATACTTACACTGTAAAAAGGACACCTTAAAATAAAGTGTAACCAAATATTTTTTCAAGTTGTAAAAAAAAGATTATTGGAGTACATTTACAATAAAATAATATTTCAGTCTTTCTACTTGAAAATTTCACATTTAATTCAGTGTGTTTGTCATGAATCCGGTCCATGAACTTCCGTCTGCTAGCCATCAGAGGTCACCCTTTCCATTTTTCATTGACTCTCGCACTACACACTATTGCATATCACCCCGGACTACATATCCCATCATTCATTGCACTGATTGCACACAGCACTGATTGCACACAGCTGTTTCATATCACTCACTCACTATATAACACTCACTCAAACAACCATTCTCTGCCGAGTATTGTATGCGCTTATCACCAGCAGTGATAGCTACTTTACAGAGCCCTCGTTATCTTCCCAGTCCCAGTCCCAGTCCCAGTCCTAGCCTAGTCTTGCCCTGTCTGTTTTCTTGGTTTTTGATCTTTGCCTGTGTACCTGGATTTATCCCTCTAGTCTCGCCCTGTTGGATTCCGTTTGCCGTCGACCGACCCTCGCTTGTTTAATGGATTGCCCTTGCCTTGTCTTCTCTATACCTGTTTGCCATTGTTCGACCCTGCCTGTGTTTCTGACCTCTTCTGCTTTAAATAAAAGCTTGCACATGGATCCGCACGTCTCACGTCTTGTCAGCGCCGTTACAGTGTTACTTGTGGTTTCTTTGTAATCAATTGTGAAATTTACTCGCAATTTCAGAGTGAAAAAACAATATTTCAGTAAGTTTAGGCATCAATAGTGTGATGGGGATGGAGTATTCAAAAATCAGATTTAAATTAGAGACAGATTAAATTATGTTTTTAAATAAATATGACTGAGATTGTGAATGGGAAAACTAATATACATTTATCATCATGTTTTGGTTTTACTATTTATTTATGTGATTTCTGTGGCTTCTATATGGACATGAAAAATGCAATCCTTAATAAAATATTTATTTAAAAAAAAGACATTACAAATGATCTGATCATCATGAAATGGCGTGAAAGTTTTATAATTCATTTTGAATTGATCTATTTGAGTCTCTAAACCATTTTAAAACATTGTGTTTTTGTGAACACAAATGGAACTGCCAGATTATTCTACTTCAAACCAAGTCAATTCACCTCTAGTTCTGTAGCACTTTATACTATACACATTGTGTCAAAGCAGCTTTACAGTGATAAACAGGAAAACTGCAGAATCTGTTATAAAAACTCATCTTGCATTGGTAACAAGCCTCCACCAGCTTTCATGGTTGTGGTTGCCAGATGTCAAGAATTGAAAACCCTCAATCGGAGCTACAGTACCTTCAACAGTAAAGTTGCTCCTTAGGGTCCAGCTGGGGGATTGTTTAAAGATTTGGAGTATTTTCTTAATGTATTAAAAAAGAAAAATTTAAAAATATATATTTTTTTAAAGAGTACAGCATGTCCTAGCTATTTTAAGAGTTGGTTGAGACTCACTAGAAAGCTTTGAAGTGGTACCATCACCAAGAGAATTATGCTTTAAAATCTACAGAAATAGACTACTGTAAAAAAAAAAAATTATAATTTAATTTGACTTTATTTGGGACAACAGGAAACTTCCTTGTCTCATCAGTTTTACTCTAGACCAGTGGTTCTAAACTGATTTTAGTAGTAAACATTAAGAAAGAAAAAACTTTTGAACACATTTTTAAAACAAAATAATTGTTCAATAACATATTTAAATTTAAATCTACCCAAAATAAAATATCAGATATAACCAGGTACAGATAGAATTGTAGTGGTCAGTATGAAGTTGTTCACAGAGACAAATTCAGGACAAATATTCAGTTCTTTCATTCATTTTCTCACTCTGTCTCTATTTCTAGAATTCGGCTCTTTCTCTCATGGGTGAGGAAAACCACTCTGCTAATCTACTCTCATAAATTACTTTCCTGATCTAATTAATATTTCACAGGCGAGATCAGCCTGACATTGCACCTTTATCAAACATTAATTATTTCATTGACTGTTAAGGAGAGATTAATGGGGAGTAATTAGCCAGCAGACTTGAGAGACCCCCCCTAGCGTGAGCTAAGTAGCCCTCACTAACCTGCACAAGCTAATGAGGCCATGCTAACCTCCTCTACCTAACGAGCCCTCGCTTGCGGCTTTCCGACAGTCTGAGAAAATGTCCGCTGTTTGCAGTTACAGCCGACCATGTCCCCCATTTCTATTCTAGCTTTCTGTTTTAAAATCACAGTCTGAAATAAATGGAGCAATTCCAAGGGGTTCCAAGCAGGGCCTTTATCCTCATCGGCTGAGTTGCCCCTCTCACCACCCCCCACCCTCCCAGCTCAAAGCGTTCTGTTACCGCTTCGCTAAAGATCCGCGAATCCGCTCCGTGTTTTCCCGCCCGCTCTGCAGCATCACTCACAATCGGTGTGCCGCTATCTGGAGTGGAGACCACAGTTCCCGAAGGTCGTTCATTAACAGGTAAATGTGAGTGAGTGACGTGACATGTGGCCAAGTACGGTGACCCATACTCGGAATTAGTGCTCTGCATTTACCCATCCAAAGTGCACACACACAGCAGTGAACACACACCCGGAGCAGTGGGCAGCCATTTATGCTGCGGTGCCCGGGGAGCAGTTGGGGGTTCGGTACCTTGCTCAAGGGTACCGCAGTCGTGGTATTGAAGGTGGAAGAGAGCGCTGTACATTCACTCCCCCCACCTACAATCCCTGCCGGTACGAGACTCTAACCCGCAACCTTTGGGTTATGAGTCCGACTCTCTAACCATTAGGCCACGTCTTCCCCATCCACAGATGCATAGTCGAGTCAGTGAGTAAAATGCACCATCTGGGTGTAAAATTACCATCTGGCCAAATCTGATTCAAACCCATGTGAAATAAATAACAATTTAAAAACTAATGTAATAATTTCCTTTTACAAACAGACATATTTATTTTCATAAAGTTAACTTTAACAACATAAAACCAACCAAATGAAGTTTAAATTTCAGTATTTATTTGTTTGCATTTCTGAAACAATATGTTGAACACCAAAGTTGTAGTCTTCCTAAAAACAGACTAAACAGAGAGTTTGTTGGCCATTAGTGACTACAGGTGGAAAGATATATCTGATTATAATGTGATGAAAAGCATTTTCTGGTTCTTATCAGAGAAGGATTTGGTGCACTTGTACATTGTCCCTATCAAATAAACTACAAATAATGTATATATGATAAACTAAACCAGTAAAATCACATTAAAACACCAGTTTATAATTCAGAAATTTAACTTAACTACAGTGCCTTATGGTGGGTTAAGTTAAAATGCTGACTCAATTTACCCCACAACATTTGGCTCACTTTGCCCCATAGCTGCCATTTTGGAAAATAAAATAG
>NW_015538026.1:2030854-2031727 GCF_001515605.1 Sinocyclocheilus anshuiensis | reverse complement strand
TAAAATTTTACTTTTACAAGCCAAAAACAGTTTTTAAAGTAAATGGGTGCCTTCCATTCCCCCCATGTGTTTCACCTTTTCACACACAGTCTGGCAGAAATGATGGGTGGTTCCAAAATATATGGTCACATGACAGTAAAAGTGTACAGTTGCCAAGATACAGGGGGTGGTTGAACTTACCCACTGCTCAACTTACCCCACTCTCCCCTACTTCCATTGAAGATGAGGCAGAAGCAGGCTCAGAGAGTGAGGGAGAGCCCATTCTTATCAAAACATCTACAATAAAGTCTGAAATTATTACAGAGTGTGCTGTCTTCTCTTTTAATTGTATATTTGTAACAACTGGATCATTTGTGTTAACAAGCACCCACCCCTCTAGTGCCCCTTTTTTGGTTTGGGCCACTGTCTGCCCCTCAAAATGTCTGTGCACGGCCCTGCGCACCAGCAATTCTTGGGCCCCGATCACCACAGCTGCTGGTGTTTACAAAGGGACTCTCAGTTTAGCTGACATCTCGCCATCTTTTGTTCTTCCAGAGATTGTAGCTTTAAAATATCTCTGTTTGGAATCCCCCAGTAATCTTCTTACATCCCTTCTCTGTGTTTCACAACTTTGAAATCCTTCTCTGCTGCTCTTTAGCATCAGTGATGG
Organism: Sinocyclocheilus anshuiensis; assembly: GCF_001515605.1. Taxonomy (NCBI): domain Eukaryota; kingdom Metazoa; phylum Chordata; class Actinopteri; order Cypriniformes; family Cyprinidae; genus Sinocyclocheilus; species Sinocyclocheilus anshuiensis. The sequence continues at coordinate 2,031,078 of NW_015538026.1, read as the reverse complement.
GGTTGTCCTGCTGTCACGCTAACTCACTTAAGCAGGAACAGATGCAGAACAGTTTAGAAGCAGACGTTTACTCAGTCAGTCACAGAGAAGTCTTTAACACACACACAAGCGTTTGATTACTAATCCAAATCAGGACATATCTTAGGACATATATTGCTTTTATGTCAAACTAATTATAATCGCTACGCTGCAAAAAAAAAAAAATGTCTTACTTAGTATTTTTG
>NW_015538026.1:2028552-2030771 GCF_001515605.1 Sinocyclocheilus anshuiensis | reverse complement strand
TTTTGTCTTTCCCTAACCATTTCTTTAAAAGGAAACTTAACATAGATTTTTTTTTATAAAATGTATTATACATTTATATTGTGCATTTATTATAAAATTATGATGACATATATAGTAATATTTTAACTTTATTATTTTTATTTAATTGTTATTTTTATGGATTAAGGATGTCCCCAGAGCTATTGTATTCCGTGTGATACAGAAATTTAAATCTGTCACATACCATAGTGAATTAACCAGTATATACAGTACAAATCAAATTGAAAATTAGGAATTTTATTTATTTTATTTTATTTTAATTTTACTTTATTTTATCATTATTTTTATTTACATTTTATTATGATTATGTAATATCATAACTTACTCATTTATTTAATGAAGTCGTCCCCTCCGAGGTTCTGAGCGCTCTCTCTCTCTCTCTCTCTCTCTCTCTGTATATATATATATATAGTTGGTTGTGCATCTTTTTCTTCCACACTTTTTCCTTCCACTCAACTTTCTGTTAACATGCTTGGATACAGCACTCTGTGAACAGCCAGCTTCTTTGGCAATGAATGTTTGTGGCTTACCCTCCTTGTGAAGGGTGTCAATGATTGTCTTCTGGACAACTGTCAGATCAGCAGTCTTCCCCATGATTGTGTAGCCTAGTGAACCAAACTGAGAGACCATTTTGAAGGTTCAGGAGACCTTTGCAGGTGTTTTGAGTTGATTAGCTGATTGGCATGTCACCATATTCTAATTTGTTGAGATAGTGAATTGGTGGGTTTTTGTTAAATGTGAGCCAAAATCATCACAATTAACAGAACCACAGACTTAAACTACTTCAGTCTGTGTGCATTGAATTTATTTAATACACGAGTTTCACAATTTGAGTTGAATTACTGAAATAAATGAACTTTTCCACGACATTCTAATTTATTGAGATGCACCTGTATATAATTAAATAAAATACAATGAAAAGTGAAAGAGAAAATATTTACATTTTAAAGTTTTAAAGTGACCTTCATATAACAAAAAGGGAGAAGAAAAAAAGATAACTAGTAAAAAAAAAATTGATGTTATTAAGAACCAACCCCTTGGAAAATTGACCATTTTTGACCTTAATAAATACATTTATACATGCAAAATAAAAAAGTCTAGGCTATATGCTGCTACACAATATCTAGCATATCTTTCTGATAATACTATTATAAAGACATAAATGGGTGGACGAGACCTCCGGTGAGTGGTTAATATTGCACTTTAAACAACAGCCTGACATCTGAGACCTCCCCACACATCACTCTCACACACTGATGTGTGCAGACGGGACACAGGACACTGTCACAGAAACACACGAGACAAAGATAGAGAATTACTAGAGAATGAAGGGTGTGATAAAGACAGAAATCCTCAGTTATCATGGTTATGCTCTTACTGTATATCATGTTCTGTGTGATACAAATCCACTGCATTAAATAAGTGGATCTTCTTTTGATGAACCTAATTAATACAGTACGAACCACACTGAAAATCTGTTATTTTATTATTTTTATTTTATTGATTATTTAGGTTTTATTTCATTTTATATCATTCTTTTTATTTTACTTGAAAATACTTTTATTTACTCCCTGAAAAAAATTTAAACTGAAACTCCATTACATAAAATATAGGAAATATTATGTCGATAAAATGGTTTATATTGTAAATGAAAATGGAAAAAAATAAGCTGTACATGGACTATATGTCTCATTCTTCCTCTTGTATCAATGAAGGTGTAGGTGTGGCCCGTAGAAACGGTCACAAACTTACACACATGCAGCTGTGGTTTATTATGTAGATAAATTTAGACACCAAGCAGTTGAGCAGAACACTCCAGCTGAGAGTTTCCCTTAAATAAAATACCATCCATTATTATTCATTATCTCGGAAATATGTTTTTGAGTCATGAGAAGCCATTTTATCAATGTCAGACAGAAACCCTCTTGCATGCTTTCATTTATTTTTTTATTCAATTACACATGCTCTTCCTCTCTTTCAAAGGTCAATTTAGCTGTCCCTTTTTAGCCCAGTGATCTCCCTCTCCCTTTCTGTCTCTCACACAGGGGTTAATTTCCTGCTCTCACCTGTCTGTCTCTGTGGGGCTGCAATAATGCCCCTGTCCACTTATCTTAATTACGTGTCAGTGAGCATATCTGTGTGACAGTGAGGTGTGTGTGTGTGTGTGTGTGTGTGTGTGT
>NW_015538026.1:1979522-2028381 GCF_001515605.1 Sinocyclocheilus anshuiensis | reverse complement strand
ACATGTGTGTGTGTGTGTGTGTGTGTGTGTGTGTGTGTGTGTGTGTGTCTGTCTGTGTGCGCGCGCACATTCAGGTGCAATTGTGTGTTGCATTTATTGAATTTGGGACCTTTAATCTCCTCATCAGGATGGACTCAGAGTCTGTCAGGACCACTGTCGAAGAGAAGACCATTCTCTCTCTCCCTCTCTCTCACACTCTTTCTTTCTCTGTCTGCCTGTAAAAGAAGTGTTATTGGCTCTGACAGCTTTAGAACTCTATTTGAAACTCTATTAATGAAATCATTCAAATGTAAAGTCGTGCTTACATGCAAAAACGGCCATCAGTGTTATAATGCTGAATCCCAGATCTTATAATCTTAAAGGTAGAATATGTTGATGACTTATTGTTCTTTGGCTTTTCGGGACTCAACATTCATCTAACAAGACTTTCTGCTCAAATCCCTTTAATCTCATCTAATCTATTCTAAACTAATCCTGCAGGTCTGCAGTCAAAACACTGACCTCATCTGACCTTTAGCAGCTTTCACTGGAAGTAGTTTCCTCTGTCGTAGTTGTATTATGGGAAAGCTAAAATCAGCACTCAAAGGGATTTCATTTTCTGCAAGGTGTTCTTTAGGCAGATTGGGTAAACAATTGATTTTGTGGGAGACTGCAGATCTTATTCTTTTTGGCCTAAAAGCACATGTTTTGGGGAGAAAAACTGTTTTAGTGTGCAAAATCAGCTCAGAATGTTGGATATGTCGATATGACTCAGTTACACTAAAACTTGTATAGAAACAGAGTTAGTTATATTTAAGATTATGATATAAGTTATTTGTACATTTGAGATTCCATTTCATATATATGGCAACCCCAGAAGGAATTTGGACACTTACAAACTTAAAAATCTATGAATTACATTAGCATTAGATAAAATATCAAACCAAAAATACTTTAAAACTAAATCATTTTACACTGAGTAATTAAATAAATACAATTAAAATTAAAACATAATAATATTGTTCAAATAAAATGTTCAGTTTCTTGTCAAATGTTTGTGGAACATGTTCATAGTTAATATGATGAACTATAATATAATGTATCAAATGTAATGATAAGTGTCTAAACATGTTCAGATATCTTTTGGGACATCTTTATTGTGTTCATAGTTCATTGGAAATATAAGGTGTTTGCTTAGGTAAGTGTTTTCTTTGGTTTCACTGAATCTGTTTTATGGAGAATTTTTATGTAGTATTTGTATGAAATGTATGAATATTGAGTCTGTCATGTACAGAGTAAGAGGGCAAGTCTCTATGCAAAGTTAATGAATCATTGATTTGTCATTAGGTGAATGTTGATTGTATGATATTCTCACATACCCTGTGCCAAAAATGACATAAACTGCCCTTTGCTATATTTACTCAAATCCTACCAGGCTATTTATCTCGCTTTGTCCACTAGAGGGGGCTGGTTGCTAACAAGATACATTCATCTGTTGAAGTCTGGATCGACTGTCAGTGTCAATACATGAAATCATACGCAGAAATCATGTGGATAGACAATTGTTTTACATTGTTTTATCTTCACATATTCCCTTGTGAAAAAACAAGTGTGCTTAATTGTATTGAACATACACTTGTAGTGGACTTCAAATCTTGAAAGTATATTTAGATATATAAAAAAATATATACAATTTCAAAAAGATGTATAAAATATATAAAACTTCAAAAAGACTGTGACAAACTTCGCCTGAAGATGTAGGCCTACTCATTAAATCTTTAGCAAAGAATTTCAAAAGGTGAAATTAAAAATAGATTTTTTGCATATACCAAATGAGAGAGAGAGAGAGTCAGTGTTGTTATGTTGAAAAATAAATCATCATTTCTCTGAGTTGCACCTGGTGTGAACATCTGATGCTGAGTAATGAGCCTGAAGCTGCCAGTCGGACAGGAAGAAACCCAGCAGCTAACAGATAGTTCGAGCAAAAACTGCGACAGAATCTAAACATCTGTTTACTTGCTGTCTTTCATCTGCAACTAAACAGTAAGAGATTAAAAAATAGCATAGGATATTACATTTTTATATTTGAAAAGCGAGTAAAAATGTGTCCTAAATAATAAAATCATAATTGTTTCTTCAAGAAAACCCTTCTAGAAATAGAATTGACATTTACTGACGGCCATACATTAAGTTTGATGTGATTATATCTTCACTTTTTTATCAGTCGTACACAGTGCTGGGTAATGAACGATTACATGTAATCTAGATTATGTAATCAGATTCCAAAAATGTAATACTTGGAATTATTTTATATTAAAAATGTTCGTAATCAGATTACAGTTACTTTTTTATAGATTACATGATTACAAATTATTCACACAATGGCAGTGAACTATTCATTTATTGATTCTCCCTAAGTATTCTTGTTTCTCTTTTAATTATTATTTTTTTTTATTCTACTGTGTCATATTTTTGAATATTTGAATATGTTGTTTTCATGTTTATTAATGTTCACGCGATGCAGCGATTCCTAAACGTTTTGTCAGTCAAACCCCTTTGAAGTTAATATTTATAAATAAATAAATAAATGTAACTACACATTTCTCCACTAGATGTCATCATGGTAACATAAACAACAGCTGTGCATCACATCACAGTTCTCCTTAGCATACATCTCTTACAATACTTTGTCAACTCTGATTCCATTAGAGCACATTAACTTTAATTCAATAAATAAACATTAACTCATTATTCACTCAGTATAATTTTAAGTAAGAGTTAAATACAGCTTATATTTAAGTGTTGAGGCTGTACTAGTGGAACAGCCGTTTATTCGGGTGTTTCTTTATTATTGTCAGTTTCTCGGGTTGACTTTGGAAGACCATTTAACTGTTTACAGACATGTAAATATGGTGGCCCATGAAACGGAGAGATCAAAGCCCTGATAAATCTCAATTATGACCTTGAACAAAGCGCTTAGGGTATAGTATTGCTGCTATTTCTTTCTCTGAAACAAAAATGGACTATAGAAGTCTTCCAATAACACTTGTGCATGATACTTCACGTCTTCTGAGGTCGTTTAATAGCTTTGTATGAGGAATAGACCAATATTTATTCCCTGCACCTTTTAAACCTTTTTTTTTTTTTTGATACATCACGCTTTTATGTCTCACACAGTATAGAAAATAAGAGCTCATACTTGAGGAAGGAAAAAAAAAACATCTCCGTCTTATTCAGAGGCCCAATCTGATCAAAAATATGCAATTTGGTGCAGTTGCTGATATTTGTATGGCCGAAAAGTAGGATGACATTGAGATATCTAGGATAACAGGAAAAGTAGGGTAACAAATCAGACATTAATAAATCAAACAGATTGTGCACAACAGGTTTTTCGGCAAAATGTTGATCTTGTTGATAATTTTGATGCCTTAAAAAATGTGCGTATCAAATATGATACAGAAGGCTTTAGAGGATTCAGAATAAAGATATGGGAAGATTATCAAGGGAAGATAAAGCTATCATATGCGCTCTATTTCAAGTCTTATGAGCTACTTTAATGGTGCTTTAATGGTGTTTTTGTCCTTGACAAATGAGGTCACTATGAACTTCATGAAATGCAGCTTTCATTCATTCCATACAAGTTAGTTTAGTTTAGTTACATTGGAAAGAACAGAGAATGACAAACTGATTCTCATGTTCTCAAGTTGATTGTGCTTGTCAACGCATTGGAAAATCTGCGGCACTGTTGCTATAATTAGTATATTAGCATCTCACTGACTATGTCATGCACTGTTCCACCAGGACTACAGACACAACACCTCTCTCTCTCACACACACACACACACACACACACAGAGACACACACACAGACACAGACACAGTGAAACCGAATCCAGCCTGTTGGTTCTGGTTGAAACTTCCCACTTCAGGAGTAACATGTCAAGCATAAACACACACAAATTCATTACAGATACGCTAAATAACATGTATGCATCTAATATAAATACAATTCTGTGAAGGTTTATAGGTGATTTACAAGAAGTCTTAACATGGTAGTCTTGACAGAGGTCAGAGGTCAGTCTCCAAATGCTTATTTAGGCTATGATCAAATCATGCACATCCGAGCAATTCAAGACCCCTGTTATCTCCCAATGATTAACTACATACACATATTCACAAACACATTGTTAAAGGTCAAAGCCAGTGGCTAAGATCTCTCATTTCCTTCATGAGCTTTTTGAAAAGTCACCACTCCCTACACTTTCAAATCCCTGCCTTAAATCAGACACAGATGGCCACACACACCCATCTCCTGTCCACCAATCACAGTAGAGGCGGGAGGAGGCTCCACCTCCCAGTGTAGGAGAAGGCTGAAGGGTGACAGAGTGCATGTGGAGATGAAACAGCCCCCTCTGTGCTGTAAATATGACGCATGACAATCATAGCAAACGTGCGCACCTATACACACATGACAGGGATCAGCACTGTGGGTGGATACAGCTGCTCTTACGTAGTTTAGAGCAGTAACTCCGAAAAAGTGCCTTGGAATGTAGTTGGCATACAGTACAATACACTATGTAAGGTAAAAAAAAGCAAACTGTATAGACATATAAAAGATGAAGTGTGTAATTTTGTGATGTTTATTTTGCAGAGACAACTATAAAAAAGCCATTCGTTGGTCAGCTTTCCAAAAAATGTAAATACTGTGGATGTGTAGTGGTATTAAAACATCGCTATGTGCGTTTGAGCTGTCTAACAGGCAAAATGAGTGCTTGAGAAACCTGTCTGAAAGCAATCATAAGTTTGCTGTTTAATTTGGTGCCATTAGTGGTGTAGAAATTATGCACTGCAGCTTTAAGGCACTTAGTCATCTAGAAATATAGCACTGTTTGTCTTGTCAAGTAGTTGAGGTTTCTAGGAGGCTGTTTCTGTGTCCGAGAAAAAAATACAACAGGTCATTGTGAGTTTAATGCAAGATATAAAGTCACATACAAAAATGAAGTTATATTGTATTGCAATTCTGTGACATAAGAAGATGCAGTTCCAGGAAATAGTGTTGCAATCCTGAAAAAATAAAAACTGTGAGATTAAAAAAATTTCAATTAAGAGAAATAAAGTCGCAATTACCCTAACATAACATCTGTTAAAAATTAAAAATTAACTTTCAGGATAACAGATTTTTAAGAGCTGAATGTTGTTTGAAATCCTCCTTTTAAAATAATTAATTGACATGACTTTAGTGATTTACTGGATACATTTGCTGGATTTAAAGGATCACAATTTTTAAAAATATTTTTTACTCACAATTTATACCTGATTAAATATTTTAGAGCTTGGCATAACTTGAAAAACTTATATTTTGTCTTATGTTAAATTACTTAAGTCGTCTTGAGGCCCTGGCCTAGAGGACCATTGGTTAAGAACCACTGCTTTACATCATTTTTATTTTTGCACATAAAGCAGAGGACGAGACAGTACATCATCTCATATCATATGTTACACATTTGGGCCTAGAACCTGTTTTTCAATCAGCACTGACTGTGATCAATATTCAGTAGTACTTGTTGATGGGTATTTAGTGATCATTGTTGGCCTTGATCAGTGTGTGAGTGCTGAGAATATCCTTCCATCTCAGAGTGCTTAGAATCATCAGGGGCCAACGCATTTTTTCATTTGGTGGAAAATATGTGTGCAACTGAATTAGGCATTTAAATGAGATGTATTATATCACATTCTGTACTATCTACAGCAGTGGATAGTACAGAATCCCCTCCTTTGTCTGGCACACCCATTTCAGGTCTTGTAGTCTCTTCAGCTGAAGATCTGAATCAGGTGTGTTTGATTAAGGAGACAGGGAAAACATGCAGTGTTAGGGAGGGGCGGGCGGGGGTCTCCAGGAATGTGGTAGGGAACCATGCTTCTCACTCCATATGTCGCCCCTTAGTAACAGAAAAAAAGAGAACAACTTCTTTGCGTGTCTCTGGTCAGTGTCATGGTGATAGTTGTGGCCCTGTAGATGGCTAAACGCATGTCTCTCAAACTGTATTGCACTTGATATTTCTGTTTTACTGAGGGACTTGTGATGCAGGGTTGGTGATTTAAGGCCCTGACATACTCACTGCAAAGTTTTTTTTTTCGTTCTTCACAAAACTTCAAAATACCTTTTGCAGCAGTGTACTGTTAAAAACATTCTAATGCTGCCCACACTGTGGAGCAGCATTTAGATGAATATATAAATATGTGGCGCACGCTTTCCTCTCAATAACAAAATAAACACTCAACAAAAATCACAGCCACACCGATATGCCCTGCAATTCGGCACTCTGGTCACATCATCTTTATTTATATAGTTCTTTAATACAATAGATTGCTTTAAAGCAACCAGCTTTATTACATTACACATGAAAAACAGTGTCAGTGTCACTTTCAATTAGAATTACAACTTCAATTTCTCCTATAAAATAGCTCTCCAGTGTGTTCATGTTTTTACTTGCACCTGACCTCGAGTGACTGAACAGAAGAAATAAACTAGAAAAGATTTCCATGCGAAGGTTTCTTCCAGCCAGAGCAATCTTTCTGGCAAGTTCGCTTTGGCATGCTGTTTCGAACTCCCCAAACAAACTTGAACACCAGTTTGCTCTTCAATTTCAATTGACATATCAGGGCCCTTAATCTGTATTCAGTGGTAGTTTTAACTAAACAGAAAAACACCCATTTTCACCACTGACCTCTCATCAAAAATCCACCTCAGATATGGAAACTCCAGCTCTTGGAGGGATCATTCCGTACCAAGCAGGGCCGGATTTACCTGTTATTGTGACATAGGCAAAAGAACTTAATAGCCCCTTTGCCTATTAATATATATTGTTACCACCCCAAAACAACAAACAAAATTAATCATAATCCATATGAAAACCATTACAGTGTTCTCTATTGCAAAATTCTGTTGCATGCGAAATAATGTGCCTAGAATGCCTATGCATAAATCCGGCCCTGATCAAAAGCAAACAAAAGCATTTTTCATGAAAATTAATTTCTAATACAACCAGAGATAGAGGCTTTTTGAATTGTGCTGTTCTTCAGCTAACAAATTCTGGAAATGACTTTTAGATAAGCAGAAGGGATATTAGAATGTGAAAGCCAAATGAAATCAGAAATCAGAGCAAGCCATCCACCCCACTGAGGGCCGTGACCATATCCACAGTTAAGCATTAATCACATTATTCGGTTAAAATACTGCTCTACCCATCTCCGCTGCTGTTGTAAATATTTGGTTTGTGCACAGAAAAATAGGTTTCTGTTGATCATAAATGGAACAGAAACAGGAGGAGATACAGGCGGTTTCCCTGTAAACTGCTGGGGGATGTTTTGAGAGGTACTTGTGTAGAGAAGAAGTTCAGCATGGATAAAAAGGCCTGTGGGCTAGTTTGCTTGTGTTGTGGGTTAAAGTTCCCACCTCTGATCAGTTCAAACGGAGACGGGTCATTCTACATCTGCAGTAGTGAAAAAAATAACAGATGGAGGGAGAGGATTTGTGCAGGAACATATTGGTGCTGTGATATAAGGAAAATATACACTCACTAGAAAAAAATATATATATTTTGATATTTGAAATTACTGTTTTGTTCACATAATGAATGTCAATGGGGTCCAAAACAACACTAGACCCTACTGCGTGGACAAAACGTACTCATCTTTCTTTTATGTTCCACAGAAGTCATATAGGTTTGGAACGACATAAGTGTGAAAATTCAATTCAAATAAAACTTAAAAAACATCCCATTTAAAATAGTTTGTCTATGGAAATGGCTCCAAGCTATCTAATTTAAGTATCTTTAAAGGTGCCGTCACATTCGCAAATTTACAGTGAAATTTTGTGGGGCCATTGTATATCGTGAAGCTTAGCTCACACAGAAGTTACTTTCAAACCAAGCAGCTTTTTGTTGGCCAACATGGCAAATTCACATGAGAAAATTGAACCCATTACGAAGTCTATGTGAGGAAATCTTTTGACTTTCACTCGAAATTCCCAACTGCATGGATTTCTATTGAAATGACTGGATTATGCCCGCAAAAGTTTGCCAAACAACAGTAAATTTGACTGCACCTTAAGCCTACTATGTAAAGCTAACCAAAGACAAATTATGTTATCACTGTTTTTCTGGCAATTATTTTTTTTGACACTTGATATCATCAAATAGCTTATTGTTTGCCAATAAATAATTCACCTGTGAAGTCTGGGCTTTCAGCGATGGCACTGATGGGTGTGTTTGCTTCTGATAAAGCTGTGCTCATGATCTTTGAACGATGAAAGATGATGAAAGCAGGATTTCCACTCCTGTTTAAAGTTGGAATGCTTCAGTGGGGAGTTTCCTGGGATTTCAGCTTTTTCCATCAATCCTGTTGGACACTCAAAATGTAATAAAAATTATGGAATGTATAATAAACAATCACAGATGTTTGGTAGGTCAAATGCTCGCTTTAAGAATGTTTCATCAAAACCAATCTCAGGATGTGACATACAGGAACACACCAGTGGACTTCTATGGAAATATCAGATCCTGTAACAAATCCTAATCCTTGCTGTCTAGCATATATAAACTAAAGACATGCCCACTATGTAAAGGTGAACCTTTGTGAACTGCAGGTCTGTCGATTGTTCATACAAATTGAACTTTTAATTAATCTGAGATCCTCAAGTTATTAATGTGCTTTTCTGTTTATACATCCTGCAAAGAGCTTCATTGGTTAAGGATTTGTGGCCACTATCTGTGTTTGCATGCTTGTGCACACCAAAAATATTCATATAAACAGAACAAGTGGTTTACCAAGACTTATTTCCATATTCTTCTTTAATTTCAGTGTTCGTTCTTATGTCAATCTCTGATTCAGTATGAAGGAATTTGTTCTCTTTGCTGCTGTGACTGGAGCCAATGCTTATTAACAAAAGACTAATTAATCTCTGCTGGTGCAGCACAGCAATTTCACATGCTGTCAGCTGGAAATTAAAGAAAGGGAGACAGCAGAATATTGGGGAATACAAGGAAGCTACACACATTACATCTAAACATCTTTTCAATTTACTTAAGCAGCAAACTTACATAACAAGATTAAAAAGTGTTAATATGAAGGATGTAAAAAGTACTAAGAAACTGTACTTAAGTTAAAGTACAAGTCAAAATGTTACTCAAATAAAAGTCTAAGTACCTAGCCCAATACATACATAATTATTTAGTTGAAGTCAAAGGTGTCCACATTCAACTTAAATGTTTATTTAGTACTTAAATATCTTATTATTTTTTCCTTCTCAATTCAATATATTTTCTTTTAAGAATGTTTAGATATGTTTACTTGAAAACAAGATAAAAGACTTTTCATCACGTTTCAGTGCTGAACACAGCTTTAAAAGTGAAACTACTTACTGTCTTGATTTTATTTTATTTTTTTATGTTTTTATATTTTTTATCATTTAAATTATAATACAATTGCAAATAATATATAGCTTAAGCTTCAAAAGGTCCCGGTGAGGTTTTAACATCACGGTCAAAGTCATAACTCCTCGTGTCCTTGTAACTGGAGACTATTGCACCGCATACGCTCGTGGGGCCGAACAGCAGTTGTGCGCATGTGCAGCAAGGTTTCTATGAAGAGTCGAGCGAATGGGAAACTCACACATCACAGATCCACGAATCCACGGAGCCATTCGGAGCTCTCCATGCTGCTCAGTGACCCGGGGCCGTCGCACATTGCAGACGAACAGCGCGAACTTACAACCGGAGTTGGTGAATGAAAAGCGCAGGTATGTTACATGGGCGCTTTTACAAGCGTATTGTGCGGACAACATGGTTCTACTGGAGAGAGGGGGGTCCGTTTAACTTTAGACGCGTCTTGAGCTTTAGAAGAACACAATTAATTAACCTGAACTCTGGAGGGTGCGAGCAACACTCTTTTTTGTGTTCGCCTCTCAATGCAATGTTTCGGGTCAGTTACATCATTCGCAATGTCGTAGTACGCGCAGACTGGCAGATCGAGACATTGTGCCGATTTGAGACAGACTGGTGGGAGAATAGGGGTTTTGTGACCCACCGTCATCAAAAAAGACACTTCTCTTAAGACCAAGAAGCGGATCTCCATTGTTCAGCCTTTTGAATCTATCGCTACGCGCGCGTATGACGCGTTCACGTGAGCAATGAAGGGGTGATGATATGAGAGGAAAAAATGTCAAACTAAATAAAATTATAATAGTTATTAAACACAGCATCTGTTCACATGCCTTGTTTTAGCATTTTGAGTCATTTTTATATTTATTGGAAGTCTTGTTTTTTTTGTTTTTTTTGAGGTATGAGGAATTTACTATGTCTGGATCAAAGGCTGACAAGATGCCTACATGTAGCCATGTGCAGTGTTTTAGGGTATATGAGGCCCTAAAGTTCCATCTAGGCAAGCATCTCATCGTTTTTTGAAACATTATTGAGTAGCTTGCTTTTCAGACAAAATTTCTATAGTCCTATTTCTTCTCAACCAATGTCACCAAGCAACTAGTAAATGTAAAGTGAGCAAGGGAAAACACTGATGGTCTGACTTCAGAATCCCTCTACTTGCGTTAAGCTAAATTTATAGCTCAGCTTCCACTTCCACTGGAAACCAACACTTTGAATAAACAAATAAAAAGTTCTAAGCAAACTCCATTCCGCTCCACTAGTATTTTTGTGTCTGAAATGCCAAAACTAAAATACTAACTAACTGCATAAATTCATTTTTATATAGACAATGTATTCTTATTAAAGATAATCTGATTTAGTTTAACAGCTAGTTATTGCAGGTGAAAGTTTAAACATCTGATGTTGCATCATGAGCTTATTGGTATCATCAAGCAAATTTCATAAGGTTAAATGTAGGTAACCTCAGACTGAATCAAATAGATCCCTACTCAATTTGGGACTAGCATGGAGAAGAACAATGGCTGGTAGAAAGATATCAGAGGTCAGACTGTATTATTGGGCACAATTGGTGCCACTCAAGACTCTGTGTGGTACAATAAAGGTATTTGCATGCCAGAAACCATATATATGAATTAACCATATGATTTTGAGTCTATGGTAAGTGAATTCAGGTATAAGAGATACACACCAGTTACCCAAACTGTATATAAAAACATTACTTTACAAAAGAGCAGCTTCTACATCTTATCAGTATTAGTGTTCTGATGCAACTTCATGTTCAACTTTTGCCCCCATTGAGAGTGTGACAATCTCCCATCAATGAAACTGGGTGTGTAATGTTTTGCTGTAATGTTTGCCTAAAAGTCCAGGTGTTCTTGTGTTGTTTGAGATCCAGTTGACTGACGTAACATTCAGTGTGATTTGACGTTAAGTTCAGCGGTCATGTGGGAATTTGATCAATTACAAATCACAAGGTCAGAATTGAGGTTGTGGAAGGGAGAGCAGCCAGGTTCAACAATTCAAAGGGGTCGGTCACAAGACTGATAATAAACGGTCTCCATCTAGCACACAGTTATGGCTATTATATTTCTTTACAGGTATTGTTTAGTGATGTTTGTTGCTAAGACAACCACAAACTAATTATAGTGTCATTCTGTGATAGTTTGGCAGATCTACGCATATCGTCTCACAGGCGGTGTTCAGTAGTGATTTGTTTGTGCGTGTGATTGTGTGTTCTTGTATGAGTTGGCAATTGAATATGACAGAAAGGTCGTTCTATTGTTGGATGCTGCAGACTCACTGTTGCATGTCAGAGATTTTGACTGCGTCTACACTTAGGGGGTAGTCGTGACCTAATGGTTAGAGTAACCCAAAGGTCACTGGTTCGAGTCTCGGTACCGGCAGGGATTGTAGGTGGGGGGAGTGAATGACCAGCGCTCTCTTCCAACCTCAATACCACGACTGAGGTGAGACCCTTGAGCAAGGCACTGAACCCCCAACTGCTCCCCGTGTGCCACAGCAAAAATGGCTGCCCACTGCTCCAGATGTGTGTGTGTGTGTGTGTGTGTGTGTGTGTGTGTGTGTGTGTTCACTGCTTACTGCTGGGTATTGGGGGGAACTAAAGTGAAATTGCCACTTTAAAATGCTATGGACAAAGTCGAACTAGGGATGCACCGAAATGAAAATTATTGGCCGAAGCCGAATAAAATGAAACACTGGGCCGAAGGCCGAATACCGAACAAGGTTTTTCGCATCATTTTTCCCCATGTAGGCCTATTTTGCCTTTTTTTTTTTTTTTCTCACTATTGCATAAATGAAATAGCCAAAATGTGCTTTTTACTGTTTGGTCCTGGTTTTCAAATAAAAAAATAAATTATAAAACAACAATTTAATTTACTTAACACTGAACATTTTTTTAACATTCTAGCAGACATTATACCAACAAAGCACAATTTAACTTAAAATTAATAAGTTAGTAAAATAATATTTTTGGCCATTTTTGAGACTTGAATCAGGCATGTATTTTTTACTAATAATAGCAGCCTTGCTGAGCAGAAGATAATTCTTTTAAAACATTAGAATATATTACAGATCCCAATTTGAACACTGTGTGAATATTATAATAAATGTATTAATAGAGCTGTTGTAGGGCAATTATTATTATTGTCTTATTTTTTAATTTTATTTTACAGAACAACAGTAAAATTACAATACTAACATTTATGAATGTTGATGGAGTTGTTGCTTTTTCTCGGCTTTTATTTTGGCAGAAACCTGCAGAAAGATCTCAGTGCTTCTTTTTGTTAACAACAGCATGCAGATGATTCTCATTACGAATTTGGGAAGATGTTTGTCACACGTATCACATTGTCACATGCCTTTAAAAAAATTCACAAAAATGTTACTGAGCAACTGACAAGTAACAGTGTTTCAGCGCAGATTTTCCTCGCGCTTTGGACTTTGAACTCTGGCGCCGCGAGCTTGTGCAGCGCCGTCAGAATACATGCAATTCGTGCGTGTGATTTCAATCATCATACAGTAGCCTAACCACAGCATCAGCCACCTCTTCTTCTCATCGGAGACATGTGATACAGCACTAAACAGTCTCTCGATGTCGGTGTTTCATGCTTGTAATGATTTCTGCGTCTTTCTCTGATAGTTTTAAATAGTTTCACACTGCCGACATGTTTGCTGCATTAGTGCGTGCCTCTATTTGATCGCGTTAGTCATTGGTCGGTACGTATTATTCGGTGCATCCCTAAGTCGAACATTATCTAAAAAAGGCACGTAAACTAAAAAGACTGATGAAAAGAGGAGAAAACATAATCTTGCACCAGCACTAACGCATATTAAAATCTTTTTAAACTAGGCCTACTCATGACCACCTTTACCAGAAGAATTTATCACGTTTTATTGTAGACTTATTTTGCTGAACTTGATGTAGAATTTATAATAGATAATCTGTTAAGGGAATATATTTTTCCATATAGATTTATATTACATATGTGGCATGTTGTAGCTATTGTTTCTAAATGTGCAGGCTGTTGTTTTTCATAACAAATGCTATATAGATTAATTAAAAAAAAAGGGAAAAAAAGAAGAAAAAAAGTTATTGGCCTGGTAATGAATAATAGGCTAGCCTTATTATAACAAATGCTGTTAAGAACTATGGTACATTTTCATAAGAGCAAGTAGCTACAAGTCAGAATCGAGAGCCATGTGTAAATGGGTTCTATGATGAGTGATGGAAAAAACTGTCCTTCAGATATTATATATTCAGATATAGATGGCATAGGTTAAATCATTAAGAGCCTGATGAACTCTTAAGGAGTAAGAAATAAACATTATCAATATAAGAAAATGTTAAGTTAGATTGTCTTCCCATGGCATGTTGAATTAGAACATTCTGTCAAACCATGACCCGGGTCTCCACTAAAACAGTGGAACCAATGTTCAAACCAAAACTACGCCCTTGGCTACATGACTCGTCACTTTCACTTTCTAAGAGTCGATGGTTGTGACATTGAGTCTTGTAACTGAATTAGGCAACATAAAGTTTGCGGTTTGATGAAAGGTGAAATACTCGAGGGATATATAATGAGCTTAAAGATATGACTCTACTCATTAGTTTGAGGGTGAGAAGTCAAGTTAGAGAATGCCCTTATGGAAATTAACCATGGTTTTACTACAAATAACACCAAAAAACCATGGTTACTATAGTTAAACCATGGTAACCACAAATTAACCGTAGTTTTGCTACACTAACCATAGTTTAACCATGGTATTTGTAGTAAAACTGTGGTTATACCAATGTAATCAACTAGCCAAAAAAAACACGGTTACTACATTTAAACCATGGTTAATTTTTGTATGGGTGGAAAGGAAATTTAAATAAGAATGCAGAACAAGGAAGGTGTGTATGGCTTGTGGCAGGTCTGTCTGGCTATTCCACTCTTCTCTTGGTGGTAAATGTTATTTATTTTGAGATGCACACTCTTAAACATTTGTCAACATCCTTAATGCAGTGGTTCTCAACCTATTTGACTCCAAAGCCCCCCATTGTCCATGACAATGTTTGTAAGCCACATGACTTTTCAAGTTATTCGTAAGTTACTAGGTAAGAGTTTTTACTTTTTTTTTTAATTTATTTACAATTTCTACATGATAAAATATTTTAGCGCTTGTCATATCTAGTAAAATGTATACATTATATAAATTCCCACAGAGTTAAGACTTTTTTTTTTAATTTACATGATTTTTCCAGGTCTCAAAATCACACTTAATCAGTATATCCTGATTTCTCAAGAACATGGGAATCCTGTTTTTGCAAAGCACAAAAACACTCATTAAGTGAATAAAAATAAATATCTTGATTTTAAAATGTGGCTTATTGTAAAGTCTATTGTCTTATTATAAATCATTATAAGCCATCTTAAAGGTATAGTTCACACAAAAATGAAATTTACTCACCCTAATGTTGTTACAAACGTCGCTAATACATGCTTTCTTCCGCCAGCAGAAAGAAGAAAATTTTAAGACTTTTGTTCAGTGCTCTTTTTTGTAATTACAATGAAGAGGAACTTTAAAAAGGAAGTGTTAACTGCTTTTATCAGTGTACTTAATTTCATTCTGTTCCTCACACAAAGCTATTGTATGGCTCAAGAAAACTCTAAATAAATCAGGTTTATATGGAGTACTTTTATGAAAGTTTTTGTAGCTTTTTTTTAAAGCTTTTTTTTATACTAGTTTGAAAGCTTCAGTCCCCATTTATTGTCTTTGTCAAAGTAATTTTCATATTTGGGTTGAAATATTGCTTCAACTTGCAGCCGCTCCTCACATGTAAGCGTTTATTATGCATTAGGCAAATGTTTCCTCGTCAGAACCCTGAGGAGAGACAGATGCTGTGTAGTCAGAAACCAATGAATATTGGGGGAGTGTTTAAACCCACCTCTCAGGCCTCAAGACTTTGAGAGGGCAAGCGAATGTCTTTGTATGTGTAAGTGCCTGTTAAATTGATTTTGGTGGTTATTCCTTATTTGTTACTGTGTGTGTGCTACTTGTTTCACTGTTAATAATTGATTTGGGTCACAAGAACGGTTCTCTATGAATTGAGTGATTGTGGGCCCACTTTTAGATTTCCATCAGGTGTTATACAGAGCAGTCAACTGTTTTTAGGAGCAAATAATCTGGTTTGAATGCATGTACTCTGGTTGCGTGTATGAATGAATAAAGTTGTACATATGAAAATAAAGCTCTTGAATAAAGTATGTCATTCAGTACCATTCTTGCTTCTTTGCTGAGAGTGGGAGAAGAGGGACTGTGAAAAATGCCATCAATCTGATAGACTTTACAAGGCCTTTGGCTTCAGTTAACTGTATTACCTGTAGTTCACACTATTCAAAATAAATGTCAGCAAAAGTGTAAGTCTGGTTTCTGATCAAAGGCCACACGTTATGTAGCAATGAATTGATTTCATGCGTGATTCACTTATGTCACATAGATGTTGGGCTGTCAGATTTCTTAAGAAGAGGAAATGGTGTGAAGATTTCTTCAGGGGTGTTGCAAAAATATCCCAGAAATGAAATGAAAAAATATGTCAAGAGTAATTTTTACTCATGTTGTCATTGCATATTATTCCTTTCCTTTCTACTGTGGAGCACCAAAGGAGAAATTTAAATAATGCTCTAGTCGTTCTTTTCTATATAATTATATAAGCTATTAGTTATTTTCTAAGTCTTCTGAAGCCATACAATAAATGATTCGTTCATGAATCAGTTCTCTCATTAACCCACTTAAGAGAGAATATTTTCAGTAAATAAAGACATAAATTTCAATCTGTTCAACATGAAATTGTAGTATTCAGAAGTCTTGGTGTGTTACTTTAATATTGGTTTTGCTTTCAATACTCCTTTTTTTTGCGTGAGTGCAAGTCAGTCATAAAGGTTTGGAATGACATGAGGATGAGAGTAGTTTAGTTGCACTCTTTAATACGATTGAAAAGTTGACCTTCTCTACTGTCAAAGAAATTTTGGCATAGTGTCTTTAACCTAAAGGATTGCACTTGAAGGCCTGTGTACGAATGTTATCACACTTTCCCCTGACCTTTTAACTATTAAATGACTTAACATTAACTTGTTAATTACCAGAAAAACATTAACTTGTTAATTCCCAGATCAAGACGTGTGTGGAAAACAATCACTTCCTTCTTTTGAGATCCAGCCAGCTGTCATGCATCGATTGTCATTGGTTAGATAAGATCATTAAACTCAGGGTTTACACCACTTATGAATTGACATGGGCCATAGGAGCTTCTGGCTTACTGAATACTGCATTGTGTACTTTGTTTTTAAATAGTGCATGTATAATTTAGCAAGTGGTGTCCAGTTAACATCTAAAAAATTTTAAATGGTTATTTCAGATTATGTCTTAACTTTGGGCAGTACAATCTTGAGTCATATGAGTCAAAAAGACATTGCTCCATCACACTGGATATAAAAGTTAAATAGTGCATTTTGTATCGTGGGATACAGTATCCCCCCACATTTCTGCAGATGTCATAGGTTATCTTGGTATTCTGTCCATAAAGAAAATTAGCATAGTAAGCGCAATATGTATACTTACTATGAAATTCAGCAATAGAGTAGTGTGGTAGTCTGAATATAGCCGAGGGCTCTCATTATAGTGGCAGCTGTGAACTGGTTGAACAGTTAGCAGATGTCTATAGCATTCAGAGCTCTAGACAGCTCTAATTGGCCATATTTAAACCCTTATAGTCTCTAAGTGAGTGACTGCGTCATCCATTATTTCTCTTATTTAATCTTCCCAGGCATTTCAAATTGTACAGTGTCACTGGCCTTTCTGCGCTGCCATTTAAACATTCTAGGAAGATGCATTTAGCGCATCTGAAGTGTCTCTGAAGGAAATAATGCATTATTTATCGGCTTTAAGATATCGGCCAAATTTTCTTATCGGCCCAATACCGATAACAGAAAAAAATGAGCATTTATCGTCCGATACCGATATGGTGGCCGATATATCGTGCATCCCTAATTTAGTGTTTACAGATGATTTGATGGAGGTTGAATTGAAAGTTTATTTATATACACTACAGCAATTTATTTAAAATTCTTGGGGTTTTGTTATTCTTTCAAGCATCTCAGAAATGTGTACTCATGTCCAGCATATTTTGATGATAGGTTTATTCTCTGTGATCTGTTATGGCCGGTGTCAGAGAGGACTGGGAAATCCACTTCTACCAACTTATGTGAACCATTTGGAGTTTGGAAGGTAGACTAAATTTCACATGTGTAACAGATGGAGGTTATAGATTGGACACACAGTGTTTGAAATGTAATTTCTTTCAGTCTGATTTAACATCATATACATAATACATATACAAATAGATGAACCTTGGTAGATGGATGCTAACTTAAAGGTCCTGGGGATATACAGTACTTACGTAAAACATCAAATGCCATGAAGAACTAGTGTATTCGGGCCATTTTGTGTACTCGAGTACTAGACAGATAAATTGACAGAAAATCTGATTATTTGTTTTTAAAATTACCTGTCAAGTTGTTAATAGTTTTAAAGAAATCTTGGATCTGTAGACCAATGTTGTTATTGTTTACTAAAACTATTAAAAATCCTTTGATCGCTTTTCTTAATTAAAAACAAAACTGAACGAAATAAAATATAAATGCTAGATGAAATACTTAAACTTTAATGAAAATTAGAAATGTTGCCTTGACAATACAGTAACTTTAAGTTGAAGTAGCCGACTAAAACTGAAATAAAAGTAAATTTAATGCTAAATAGAAATAAAAAATAAACTAATAAAAAGGACAAAAGCACATGACGATTACTCAAACTAAAATTAAAAGGAAAGCAAATTAAGCTTATTTAAAATATTAATAAATACTATAATATAAAAAAAATTCCATTTAAAATAACACCGCTCTAAACTTGACCTTCCGCATCAGATCTTTGGATTCAGGTTTTGTCATATAGTGGTGATGTAGGTGTCAGCATGATGCAGAGTGATTTTGTCCTCCGATGTGCTGAATTGAGGACACAGCAGAAGTGTTGAAGGAGGATATGTGGCTCTCTGCAGTATGGGACATGTGTTCAGTCACATGCAGGTCTCAGAACTGTCGATGATGACAGACAGCTTTGTACTTGCCAAATCATTTTTATTCCTCTACTGCCATTGATCTTCCCAAGTACCCACCATAAATCAAGGCGAATGTCAAATGATATCTGTTGTGTATACAGAATAGTAATAATTAGAATACTTCCCCAGATAAGAAAAAATAGATTTGATTAGATTTGAACTGAAAAAGATGAACTGAAATATTGTTATACTTTTACATTTCAGAAAACAAGGGGGAAATCAAAGGACAGAATAAGGACAATGATAATGTCCTTTGCAAATAAGGACAGAAACTTTTCCTTCAATACCTGATAACATTTATCTTTGACATAAAGCAGCATGCATGTGAAATGATCTGGGTTTAATGTAATTAATTAATTCTGGTTGATGATGGACCAGCTGTCGACTGACTGGCCATCCTGACCTATCCCTACTTGAGATTTAAACACAGCACCTGCCCTACACTTGAGTGTGTAAGTCTTAATGGACATTTGCTCCCTTTTAGTGCTGCTCTCACATCTCTTGTCAAAAGCACAAGACCATCATCTCTCAACCTGTGACTAGTCAGCATCCTGCGGCTCCCAGTGGAGAAATATTAGTCTCTAACCTTTACTGTTAAGAGCCTGGCTGACACACACACACAGAGAGAGACATCCACAATGGAGAGCAGTTCAGGACATCTCAAGACTCTCAGGAGACCACTGAACCAGTAGCCTGTCCAATACTGCAGTCTCTGGAGGACAGCCTCTTCATGGCTTAATTGGGCCATACTGAAGCATGCTGGGAGGTTTACAGACTATGTAATATTAGCCTGGTATTCATAGTCCTTAAAAGGAATCCATAACTGATTTCAGAGAGATTAAGACAAGCAGATTTCCACATAAATATGTACACATATGTCATATAGGTGTTGCAGTAACATTGTGCTGCTTTTAAATGCATTTCTGACCCTTGAATATTACAACATGGTGGTTCTTCAGTTACCAGAAGCATTAATCTTTGCTTATGTTTTTGCAGGGAGTCATACATTTTATTAATGATTTATAAATAACTGTATGCCAGTTAAGCTACACTGCCCTTATGAGGGCATGTGCAAAGTCAGCGGAAAACAAAAACGTTATTTTAGGTCGCAACACACACACCTTAGTATTTCCTGTTTCCTATTTCAGCAAGATTAAATGCATACGTTTCTGCAGTATTAAAAGAGCAGCGGATAGGAATGTGCAAGTCTTATGTGTGAGCTGATCTGGTATTCTGCTGGGGCTTTGGTCCCTCACAGGCCTCGTTGAATTGTTTTAGGAAACAGATCAGCACTTTAAAGTCCTCAAGTCTGCGGATGTTTCGAAACTCAGAGGTTTTATTAGTTCAGTTCGTGGAAGAGCGTATACTCATCCAAATCAAATCACAAATCAACAGCTTGTGAAGGTGATTGGCAGATTTGCAGACCAGTTAGGATTAAGAGGAGGGGTTAATGCATCACTTCATCAGCCAACCAAACAGGTTGGTTAGTAGTCATCAATAAAACATCACAGGGAAGTTGGAGAGCCTGGTATCACCACACTCAAGTCTCGATTCTCGGTTTGTTCCCAGAACAATCTAGCTAGTGTGTCTATGAGCTCGTCTGACCGCAGATGTTTGTGCATTAGACAGCATAAATTCAAGAGGATGTCATCACATACTGGATTGAAACGGTCACATGCAGGTTGACAAAAAATCTTAATTTTCTTTTTCTTAATGCAGCTTTTTGGGCAGTTTGTGAACAATTAATTTTGCATGTTATTCCAAAGAAACTTTCATGCAAAAACATTAAAAATATTATAGAAATGGATTGTCAAGTCCCGCCTTTTTCATTTCACCCAGAAACAAGAGGTTTGCAGAAGCAATTCACATTGAGTTTAAGATTTTTAATTTTTTTTCCTACTTGTTCTTTTTTGGACTATAATTTAAGATCTGGCAAGGCAGAAGATAGTATAGTTGTGTAATTATTTGTGAGAGCCAGTAAGGACTTTATCCTGGGCGCCAGTGGAAGCTGCTTTTTGAAATTGTTGACTTCAGTGGGAGTTTCTTTCTCAGAACATGAGTGTTCAGGATTTCAGTGTTGGCAGTGATATAAAATGTGTCCTAATGCTTGAAGAGTGAACAGCTGCTTAGTAGGGATGCAACAATACAGTTATACATAGCCCACAGTACAATACATACCTTGTTTTTTAACCACGGTTTTTGGTTCGGTTCTGATGACTTGGCACATCAGAGGGTTTTTTTGTGATTTAAAATGTGATTTTTAAAACAAATTAACAACAACAATAAATACTTTTTTTACACTGGAGAAAAACATGGATTATCATTTGTCTACAAATTTATTTTTATTTTTACCCAAAATAGAATGGATTGGCCATTATTGAGTGCTATAAACACATGTAATGTTTCATTCATATAGGGATATGCCAATATCAAATTTTCATGTTGCGATTAATTGCTAATGCTTTTATCACGGTATGCGGTATTATCACGGTATTGAAATTGAGTTTAAACAGGTTTAATAACTTTTTTCTTATAACAAAAATAACTGAACATTTAAATGCAATAAAGCAATACTGAAAAATGTATAAAGCTAAATGTTTTACACAGATTAAAGTGCAAAAGAACTATAAAGACCAATAGGTATCACTTTACAATAAGACCTCATTAGTTAACCTTCATTAGCATTCACAATGAGCAATAGCTACATTTGCTACATAAGTTATTAATATTTGTTTGAAAAATACAAGTCTTAGTTCATGTTAGCTCATTAAATAACACAGTAAAATGCATTCAAAATTCGGAATAATTTGTAATATATAATTATTCACGGTATTTAGAAGTGCCCACGATAACAATATCGTGCATATTCATTACCGTGATATATCGCATTATCGAATACCGGCACAAGTCTACATTCATACTGAAAGCCGGAGGGACTCCACATATGCATCACAGAGGTAATAGAACTGATGACGCTCCAGGAAATCCCTAATATGGACAAAGGCATCCATCTATCACTGTAACTGCATAAAAAGAAGATACATGTTTTGAATGATGCAATATAAAGACAATAAACACTCATCTGCGACAATATATAGATTGTGTTCTTCAAGCCATCTCGGGTATTTTCATAATAAAATATATTTATAATCTATTGCTAATCAACATAGCCTTTTTTTATGGTATAGAATATATTTTATACATCATTCTGTGATATGAAGCCACATCAGATCACAAAAGGAAGTTATTTCAAAACATTTTGACATTTTGTGGAGTAAAAACATGTTATAATATTTTTGTTGGACAACAGTCATTACAAGGGAAGAAGTTTGGCGTGCGTTGCTTTTTCAAATGCACGTTATAAGTGGGGAGGTGTTTCCTCGTCTCACCGAGTGAACAATTTCAAAATCCTAATAGTTCCAAGTAGACTCTGCGATACACATCGCCCCACACTTTACCTCACAGTATTTGCATCATAGCAGCTTTTTGAGTGCTCAGATAAATTCTGCCTGAAGCAACAGTGAGAGGACTTAATTTAAATTAGAGCCATTACCCCATATGTTTTATCCTCTCTGATATATTGCCCTTCCTCCTCTCTGAGGCAATTGGAGTGATTTAGCCTTCCTCCCCAAGCACACATACCAGCCTGAGAACATGACTTTCGCACTCAAATGAATGTTTTCTGTGCTCTGAAGCCTGAGGGACTCTGTTCACTGGAGTTAAAGACTGTGTGAAGGCATCTAAGCCTATTCTCTGTATTACTTGTGGGGGAAAGGACATTGGATGTGTCCAGGTCTTGTATGTTTGTGCATTTTGACATCAGCTCAGTTAAAGAGTAACTGACTAAGGGCAGTTACGCTCAAACTACAAGCTGTTTACACAGTGTTTGTGTTCACGCTTTGTTCATTCACATGCTGTGCTCTTGCTCTGTCCACATGGATAACTTTGCCTGAATTGGATCTCAGCCAGTGTGGTCTAGAATCTGACACAGTTCACAAGGTTGAGAACTACTGTGTGAATCATCTCTTTTTCAGTCTGTGCTTGTGTGCGCTCTGCTATAAATCCTTCTCTTTTTCTCCTCACAGACTGATCCAGTGCGCTTGAAGCTCAGCTGATCCTTCTCCTCTTCGTCATTGTCGTGGTCAGCGCGTGCGTGTAAAGATGCCACCAGCGACAGGAGGGCCGGTGGGCTACACTCCTCCCGAAGGAGGCTGGGGCTGGGCAGTGGTGGTAGGGGCCTTTATCAGCATTGGCTTCTCCTATGCCTTCCCCAAGTCCATCACAGTGTTCTTCAAAGAGATCGAGGTGATCTTCAATGCCACCAGCAGCCAAGTGTCATGGATCTCATCAATCATGCTGGCTGTCATGTATGCAGGAGGTCAGTTCCGTTTACTGCTGTCACTTCTGTCCATCCTGGTACTTACTCTACTTATTTATCTCTCTGTGAGAATTGAATTGAAAATGTATTTATTATTATTTTTTATTTATCTAAATTACCCCTAAACATGTTCTCATTCACCCGTATGGGAATATTTTATTACATTGATAAATCAGTGTTTGGAGAAAGAGGAAAAAATAAGTTTAAAAGTTTGGGGTTGGTAAGATAATTTTTTGTTTATAAAAGTCTCTTTAATAATGTCTATTTAATAATGCATATTAATAATGTATTTTTAACTTAAACTTTTAATTTCAAACAAGTTTTGTTTGAAATTCCAGGTTTTTTGTTTTTTATTATTTTGTGTAATTTTTTTTAGTAAATTTCTCTTCCTGTCATAATTGAATACCATCCTGTCGATGTGGCCAATTCAAGTTGCTAAAACCAAATACAGTATAGACCTTATTAAAAAAAACATACTATATACAGGCATGCAGAAAAATCCAGAATATGAATGCAATGCTTAACATTTGATGTTAAGAATTTTCCAGTCGAAAACCATAATAAAGATTTAATTTGCAATTTAGTGCATCACATTCATATTCTGCGGTCATCTGCTCGCCTGTACTGTATAGAGTATGCATCATCAGTAAAGTGTATGGTTTGCATACACTGACTTCATTATGTTCATGTGGCTGTGCACGTAGCCTGAACTCAACAAAGAGGCTCTTCCAGTCACATATAACCTGAGAAAGTGAGAGTGATAGAGAGAGAGAGAGATGCTCTTGTTTCCTTCTCTTAAATCAGTTGGTGTAACTGTGCGTGTCTTTGAAAGGAAAAGTGTAGGTTAATAAATGTGAGCGTGTGCTGTAACTCGATGAATTAATATTTTTGTCTTTCTGTCCTCTTTTTTTCTTTCTGTCATAAGAGGCACTAAATTAAATATGCAAAATTATTTCAAACTCTGCTGACAAAAATGAATAACAGGATGTGATTTTACTTTAATACACTACTTTTCAAAAGTTTAGGTGCGGTTTTTATTCGGCAAGGATGCATTAAATTGATCAAAGGCAGCAGAAAAGACATTTATAATGTTTTTAAAGATTTATATTTTAAATAAATTCTGTTCTTTTGAACTTTGATAATATCGAATGTTTCTTGAGCAGCAAATCAGCATATCTGAATGATTTCTGAAGGATTATGTGACACTGAATACTGAAATAATGGCTGCTGAAAATTCAGCTTTGCCAGGATAGGAATAACATTTTTTTTTTTAAAGCACTGTGTTGTTTGCACTGTATTTTTGATCAAATATATGCAGCCTTGGTGAGCATAAAAGACTTCCGACCTCAAACTTTTGAATGGTAGTGTATATTATTTGTCTTTATTAAAAATTTAAATATTAATAAAACATTCCAAATATACTGCCTTGTAATAAATAAATAAATAAATAAATAAATAAAATGACAGTTTATTACATCTTTCATTTGACCAAGAGGTCAATCTGTGACTTTTAGACCCTCTATTGGTCAAACACCTTGTTGCTGTATTTTGCAGGTGTTTAGTATGCAGCAAAATGAGAAGTCAATACCAGGGATTCCCAAACTTTGTTGTCTGCTGAACTCTTTTGATCTGAAATATTTACTTCAGTACCCCTTTTAAGTTCATATTTCAAAAATTTAACGATACATGTTTTGTTATTTTTAATAAATATTTTCATAAAGTATTTAATTTAATTATACACTTTCACGATTTAATTATTCACTTTTCGTAAACTCACAAACCCTCTGCCCTTCCCTCATAAACTCCAATTTGGGAATGAATGAAAGAAAGTGATTTGAACACAAAATCTAGTGTAGCCCTTTAGTCCTGTACTTTTATTCAAGATCCAGAATCATTCTGAGCAAGATGATCTGGACACTTCCCGCAGACGTGTGTGTGTTCTCACCTGTTTCCCTTGACTCATGTCAGACTCGGCACTGATTTGACGTTATGCCATATAATATCTCTTTGTCATCTGTGGCCACATCACTGGCTGTTTTCAGCCTTGTAAAGTGTTTGATTTTTAGTAGGAGTCACACTGCTGCTCCTGTAAGTTGTACATTTGAAATTCTCGCCGTAAAAGCACAAGTAGCTCTCAGACTGAATATCTAAACCGTATCCTCTGCTGACTCACGTCTCTCTGAACCAGTTTATATAATCGTGTATGTGTGTATTTGGATCACTGCTGCCTTTGTTTCTTTTTTTGGGCTGGAAAAGATGGCCCGTTTGGTGCTACACAAAGCCTGTCAGAATAAATTAATTTGAGGAATGTGACTGGGGGACGGACAAATTGCTTTGAACTCTGATTGGCTGCGTGAAACCAAAAGGAAAGTTCCTCCTCCTGATGATAGATTAGCTTTTATGGTGAACTGGCACATGTAAAGTTTGCAGATATTTAATTTTAAGTAAGAATTTATAACAATTTTAGTGCTTTTTGTCTATACATTTCTGTACGCTAAAATAAACTATTTATTTATGAAGTCTTTTTTTTAAAGCTACTTGACATGTTAGCATTCGCTTGGGTTGTATGTACACAGTACTATTTGCTATGACGTTTTTATGGAGTTTGCACAAGATTCTTCTGCACTGTTTCAGATTCTCTCAATAACACTGTGATGGATTTGTCTAATATAGGTTGGGTTATTAGTGGAACCGTGCCAAACATCACTGTGTCTTTTCTGTGTTTATCATTTAAAAGTCTTAATAACCATGTTGACCAAACAACCTCTTTTAAAAGGCTGTGGAGTTTTGCCTTGTAAGTGATATTATTCAACTCTCATTGGTTTAAGGGTGATGCTGCTCTAAATGGAGCCTTTCACAAGAAAAGCAGAGCACTGACCACCAAGCAGTTTATTTATTCACCAAGAAAACCTGCCTCTTTTTGAATACACCCACATTTATTACTGCCACAGTACAGCTCAGGAATGTAAAAAAAAATACAATATTTAAGTATTTAATTAGTATATTAATATAGCTTGCAATTGTATTTGTGAGGGAACTTCCAGTAATTCCGTGGAGTAAAGAAAGGTCATATAAGGCCGCTGGTTGTGTTTGATTTACATAATGTTGGAGGTAAGTTAACTGAAATGAACACTGGTCTGCCACACACAGAAATAGCAAGTTCCAGTTCTGCTTGCTGGAGGCCAGTCTCATTCTGCTGATTACGTTTTTCTCCTCCACACCACCTCAGTTGATCACATGTCATTTAGTGAAGTGTGTGGTATCACAGTTTCCTTCCTCTGAATCGTCTGCTGTGTCCTCCTGCAGTCCTGGTGGTGTGAGTGACTGCCATCATGTGGTGGAACTATGTGTTTGCAACATTAAAAGGGTATAAATGTGGCCTGAAACTAGGCCTGTCGCAATAATCAATATATCGACTTAACGCACAATATATGTACATGACCTCAATAATTTTTGGTGACGCAATATATTGCCCATTATATTTACATAAAAATGAATGTCACCATGTTTTTTTGCATTCCACTTGCGCCAGTGTCTTTTGCAGCTACTTGTACATAACGTGGTGTAGTTGGTGCTAGTTCAAATTTAAAAAATGCTTCTACAAAAAAGTTTCATCTGCAGATATGGTCTTGTTTAGGGATCTGTGCCTTTGTGCATACGGACATCTGACTGCTAAGTACGGATTGTGTTTTTCAGCAATACAGTGCGCACCCTTAATTTACAGAGAAAAGAAGGTCCGGGAAAAATCTGTAGATGGAAAAATCTCCATACAAGTTCTTTGTGCATTTTTATTTTTTCCATTTGTTACTTTGCACTTTTTGTTAGAAAATGTTTCTTTACTATTTATTCAAGATTTTTAAGGTATCTAATAGTTTGATACTTAATTTGCATGATCTAAATATTCGTAAGAATTAAAAGTTTGTTGTCATTTGAAAGTGTGTTGGCCTTCTTGCATTATTATGCTTTTATATTATGGTTATATATTCAGTGGCATAAAATGGCCTTAAAATGACAATAATATTGTTTATTGCAATTATTTCTGGGGCCATATGTCACACAACAAAAAGTTGTTATCGTGACAGGCCTACCTGAAACTAACAAAGATTTTTATTTTTCAATAAATGGTTGGTAAAATGTTTGTTGTCAGCCTCGGGAGGACAAAGTAAATATTATGTGAGCTGTTTTGTATTCTATTTATTTGATAAGAGGTTTACAAATTGTGCACCCTGTATGGTGTGTGTGTGTTACTGTCTGTGTGGTTTTACTTTTTTCATTTAGTTTTGTTTTTTATTTAGCTAAAAATAAATACAGTTCAAGACTTATTTATTTTTATTAAATTCATAATTTATACTTTTTTTTTTATAGGTTTAGCTTTTTGTTTGTTTGTCGGTTTTTAATCCACCTGTTTTCTCTAAAGTTGACCATTTTTGTAAAACGTCATCAAATGAATGGAATATAAAACAATTACAAAATTGTTACCCATTCTGGTGATTTCTTTTTTTGTTATTTTATACTTTATTTAATTTTACTTACCTAAAAAAATGAGTACAGTTTAAAACATTTATTTTGCTGCTTTCTAAAAATTTGATAAACGACTTAAATTTACTGTTTATAAAAAAAGTCACAGTGGGTAACAGGGTTGCAAATTAGGTTTTAGTTTGTTTTTACTTTTTTAAACCCACCTGTTTTCTCTTAGGTTTTCAAGCTTTGCAAACATCATAACAAAAGAATATAATATAAAACAACAATTATATAATCATTACCCATTCTGGTGTGTTTTATTTGTATTATTTTAGGTTTTATTTTTTTTAATATTTTATTTATTTTAGCTATAAATAAGATGTGTATTATTTATTATATAAAATTTTTTTTAGCCAACCTGTATTCTCTCAACAGGACCGCTCAGCAGTATTCTGGTGAATAAGTTTGGTAGTCGGCCAGTCATGATTGTTGGGGGCTGTCTGTCTAGCACAGGATTAGTCGCCGCATCCTACTGTAACACAGTGGAGGGTCTGTACTTCTGTGTGGGAGTTATAGGCGGTAAGTACACCGAATGACACGGATCATAACTATTCAGAGACCTGAAGACTGAGTGAGTACAATTAAATAACGAAAGTTTCTGAATCTGTTTTCTCCCATTTCTAGGACTGGGCTTGGCATTTAATCTGAATCCAGCATTGACCATGATTGGCAAATACTTCTACAAGCGCCGGCCAATAGCTAATGGCATTGCGATGGCGGGCAGCCCAGTGTTCTTGTCCACCCTTGCCCCGTTTAACAGCTGGCTGTTTGATCAGTTTGGGTGGAGGGGCAGTTTCTTCATTCTGGGTGGAGCTTTGCTGAACTGCTGCGTTGCGGGGTCGCTAATGCGGCCCATTGGACCAAAACCACAACCTGCCAGTCCAAAAGATGATGGCGAGCCCAAACCTCAAGAGAAAAAAACATGCATTCAGACCATCAACAGCTTCCTGGATCTGACCCTGTTCACTCACCGAGGCTTCTTGCTGTACCTGCTCGGAAATGTCATCATGTTCTTCGGCCTCTTTGCACCCCTTGTGTTCCTCAGTAACTATGCGAAGAGTAAAGAGATTTCCAAGGATAAGGCTGCGTTCTTGTTGTCCATCCTGGCCTTCACTGACATGATCGCTCGGCCGTCCATGGGCCTGGTGGCCAACACGCGCTGGGTCCGTCCACGCATCCAGTACTTCTTCGCCGCATCTGTGCTGTATAATGGCGTCTGCCACTTGTTGGCACCACTCTCCACCGATTACGTGGGTTTTGCCATTTATGCTGTGTTTTTCGGTGTGGCTTTCGGCTGGCTGAGTTCCGTGCTGTTTGAGACTCTCATGGACCTGGTGGGCGCTCAGAAGTTCTCCAGTGCTGTCGGGTTGGTCACCATTGTGGAGTGTGGGCCTGTGCTGCTGGGTCCTCCGTTACTGGGTAAGGCTGAGTGTAAATCCTTTTCACTTAAAGGTCCACACAAAAATGGCAATTGACTTACCCTCATGTCATTCCAAACCAGTATGACTTTTCTTCCACGATACGAAAAACAATATGCTGGTAACCAAACAGTTTTGGTTACCCTTGACCATTTTATGTTCCACAGAAAAAAAGTAAGTAATTCAGGTTTGTACATTAGGGTAAATGATGACAAAATTTTCCCTTTAACATTTATTTTTGTTAAATGTTGATGCACGTTTAAATGAATATATAAAGTGCTTGAATATTCAGTTTAATTTAATTATTTATTATTAATAAATGTATTAATTTTAGGAGTGTCATTTTAGTTGAACATCAACATTTTAGGGGTACATTTTATATTTTTATCAAAAATATTCATATATAAAATGAAATAATAATTTTATAATGTAATTTTAACGATTTTATAGTAATAATGTGTAAAATGCTTGAATATTTGGTTTAATTATTTCTGAATTTAAAGGGTATTTTTGTCAAACATAGTTATATAACACTAAATACTGCTATATTAATATTCATGATTTTAATGTTAATATAAAAAGCTTGAATATTTAGTTTAATTTTACATTCTCATCAACTAAAAAGTTACTAAAATTTATGAATATGACATGACAGTATTGACTAAAAGAATGTTTTTAACAAAGATATTAATATATACAAATACATATTAAAATGAAAAATAATAAATATTTTAAAGTGATGATTATTACAATTAAATATGTAAAATGCTTAAATATTTGGTGTAAAATGCTTGAATACAAAAACAAAAAAATACATTTATTGACTAAATGTAAAGAATACTTTTATCAAAAATATAAATATATAACATTTTATATTAAAATGTATATAAAATTGTATAATAAATATAAAAATATTCATAATAATAATTAATGTTGTTATTATTACTGTTACTAAAATGAGTATGACTTAATAAAATGATTAAATTGAAACTAAAATGGACAAAATTTTAAAGATTTTTATCTAAAGTAAAATATTAAAAAAGAAGAAGAAAAAGCACTGAGCCATTTGAGAGAAGTCTGTGGTCTTCTGGCTCTGTGACACCATCTAAACGTTGCTGTTTGTTTGAGCATCTCAACCAGTTTGTCATGGCAACATTGGCTCAACCAATGGCGTGAGATTGGGGCTGGACTTTTCTGCTTTAATTGCATTAATCACTGAATGTCATAGTATATCCTGTCCCAGTTAGTGTGTAAAAGAGACTGACAAACCCGTTTGTCCTTTTCTTCCATTTCTGCAGGAAAACTCAATGATGATTACGGTGATTATAAATACACATATCAGGGTTGTGGAGTCATCCTGGTGATTGCCAGCATATTCTTGTTCGTGGGAATGGGAATCAACTACCGGCTAGTGTACAAAGAGAAAAGGGAGAAGGAGAGAAGAGCTAGACAGGAAGAGAGGGATGAAGAGACGAACATAGACAATGCCCTGAACGAGAAGGCAAGGGAGGCGGATGGAGACGCATTGGATGCGTGAGCTGATGTTGCCAAATGAAGAAGGACACGATATTATGTGGACAAACACCAACAATCCATGTCTTTGGGTTTTGACCGTCCAAAATGATAATCACAAATAATTTCCCCTCTAATGCATCACTTAACGATTCGGCCAGTGTTTAAAACAGCACAAAGGACTATGATGCCAAGAAATTCTCTTTTATGCAATCCCACACACACCTCAGATGTTACCATCACTCTCCCAACATTCATATGAGAGTGTCTCTGTACCTAATTTCACAATTCACCTTTTTGTGGTATATTATAACCATTACGAGAGCATTCCTAGATTTTAACTCCAGAATAACAGAGGTTATACACCGTTAAATGAAGCCACAATATGCACATTTCAACCCTTTTAGAGTATTATGATGTGTGACATTTAAGGAAACATGCACACAGAATTTGTCAGTTCAAGACATAGAAGAAAGAGAGATCTTTGACTCTACTGTCTGTCTTCCATCTTAGAAATAGTGTTTTTGGACTAAAGGTCATTATTATATGTAGGATACACATTTTTGTTTTCTTTTTTTTTTTTTAAGTTGAGTGTGAAGTTTTTTTGTTTTGGGATATGTATGTAGTCTTCCCTGTTGTGATTGGCTGGTAGAAAATAGTGCCAGGCTTTGCTAGACTGCCATATAAAGGCAAAACAGAAATTATGTCAAGACTGATTAAGTTTTTGGATTGATTTATCAACTTTTGTGCTCTGAACATGGTTTAGGAAATCCGGTCTGTCACGGGACAGATCATAAACTTGAATTCACTCATGAAATAGGGCAAAATGTGTAATTACTGTGTTTTGCCATTGCATGGCAGAATAATTTTTTACAGAGCCTTTTGCAATGTCAGGAGGATGTGTAGTGATTTTAATTTGATAGTCTGCTATTAATTTGCTCTTTTCTGTCATACTAAGGGGAGGGTAGAGTGCTTCATTTCAAACTGAGCCAGCAACAAACGGTACTGGATTTGTGTTGGCTAGAGATAAAGAAGACTTCATTTCAAGTTCTGCTCGTGTTAAGCTGCACTCGCGTTTATTTGCAAAACGAAGGTGCTTATTCTTTTTACAAACTCAGATAGGTGAAGGAATATTCTTGAAGTTTCCCAAGCCATCCTATTCCTTCTGCTTTGTAGATTCGCCGAGCACGTGGAAAACAACACGACTCTCGAGTCTGCAAAAAGAAGATTTAGCAGATCTCAAACATCGTGACAGTTTTGACTCTCTAGACTAGAGTGAGCCAATTTCAGGTGAAAACATTGAAACAAAAGGGAGGAAACACCACCACCTGCTGGCTGCTGTCGTTCATTGTGATGCTGCGGTCAAATATGTGAATCAAAGATGCTGCTTCACTGCAGTTTTTGTTTCAGCGAAGGTGTAAATCTGTTCTAGCGTTGTTGTTTAGTCACAGCAGATGGCAGTTTTTGTATAGTGCACTTTAATTAGGTACATTTAATGTGAAATTCATACTCTTCTTGAGTTTTGCGCACGCAGCATTCACAGTGTAAGGCAATTTATTTTACGTTTTTTCCGGAGTAGAAATGTGAGGGATGTGTGCTTTTATACAGTTCTCTGGTGTGGCGGAGTTGGTAATGTAATCTCAGAGCTCGGCTGAATAATAGCAGCTGTGAGACAAAACAGTAGAAAGAGAATCGGAGCAGTTAACGACTCATTTTCAGTATCTTAGGTAAGATCGGTATCGCTGCTCCGACTGCACTTCTCGTACAGGATCAGAGCTGTCTGAACTCTACTCCACTTTGTGTGCAGGTGGATTTCTTTTTAGTGTTGGTAATTGTGTGAAGAAAAATAGGCCACTGCTGTGTAGAGAAAATGGACCACCCTGAAAAAATGCATTGAAAATGGTAAAGCCTGTTTACTCTTCTCATTTTTCCATCGTAAAAGTTCAAAGTATTTTCAAAAGTATTCCCACTTTTTCTTGTGGGTCCATGTAACAGAAGTGACACTAACAAACGTGCTTTTAAAATGTCTCCTGTCAGAAAGACGATTGATTCAGTTGAAGAGAGACAGGGTTAGGAAGTATGTATTTGTGTGTGTGTGTGTGTGTGTTTGCACAGAAATTCCATGCAAACTCACGATTTCATGATTAATTTAGGAGAGTGGGTAGAGTCGGGCCCTTATAAGGTATTCAGGGCAGAGGAAAAATAATTATATTTTTAGGTATTTTAAACAATATTACGTGTGAAATTTTGTATGTTTTGATTTGTGTGTGTGTGGACGAGCAAGTCAATAAACTTTTTTTAAAAATGTGAATGTGTTATTACTGTGTGAGAAATATATAAATTCTGATAAAATAATCATTGCTTGGTGCATACAGCTTATAGGTTATGATGGGGCTCGGAGACTTTTTTTTTTTTTGCTAAAAAAAAAAATACTCTGATAAATATTCACTAAAGTCAGTTTCTATGTAGACATGTACCTCTTAAGTCTTAGTTATTGAACATTTCCACCATATGAAAAATGTCTAATGGTAATGAGGCATGTTGTCACTATATGGGGGCACAATAGAATGTGGCAATAAACCTAGGCATTTCAGCTTAATTTTAATAGTACAGCAATTATGAAAATATAAAAGGCACAAAAAATATCAACTTGTGTACATTACACATATTATATGTGTGTGTGTGTGTGTGTATATATATATATATATATATATACACTGCTGTTCAAACGTTTGGGATCAGTAGATTTTTAATGTGTTTTAAAGAAGTGTCTTCTGGTCATCATGGCTGTATTTATTTGACCAAAAATACAGAAAAAACAGTAATATTGTAAACTATTATTACCATTTAAAATAATGTTTTTCTATTTGAATATACATTAAAATATAATTTATTTCTGTGATGCAAAGCTGATTTTTCATCATCATTACTCTAGTCTTCAGTGTCACATGATCCTTCAGAAATCATTCTAATATGCTGATTTACATTTACATTACATTTAGTCATTTAGCAGACACTTTTATCCAAATGAGGACAATGGCAGCAACAAGAGATCAACAAAATCAACAAGAGAGCAATGATATGCAAGTGCTATAACAAGTCTCAGTTAGCTTAATGCAGTACACGTAGCAAGGTTTTTTTTATTTGTTATGTAATAAAAAGAAAAACAGAATAGAAAAAGAACAGAGCAAGCTAGTGTTAGAGGCCTTTTTTTCTTTTGTTAATTGTATAATAAATAAAAAGAAAACAGAGAATACAAAAAGATTAGAGAAACTAGTGTTTTTTTTTTAAGAAAACAAGCAGTTAGTAAATTAACAGTGCAAGTCTAAAAGGGGAAAGTTTTTTTTCCGTTTTTTTAAAGAATAAAATTAGAATAGAGAGTGCTAGAGTTAGAGGGTCAAATAAAGATGGAAGAGATTCTTGAAGATGGACTCAGCTGCTCGGATTGAGTTGGTTGGTTGATTTATTATCAATGTTGGAAACAGCTGTGCTGCTTCATATTTTTTGGTACTTTTTTCAGGATTATTTGTTGAATAGTTAAAGCAGCACTATGTAACTTTTGGCGCTCTAGCGGTTAATAAACAGAACTGCACACATCCCGCGGAAGAACGTTCCAACCGGAGCTACTTCTCTAAGTTTATGTCTATGGCGATTCACGCAGGTATGTGTTACTCCGCAGCGGTGACGACCCGACCAGGCTACAATAGTCCAAATATAAGTACTTATTATAAGTGTACCGTAGTGATTCGGAATAAGACAAAAATGCGGTTTGGAAGATGAATTCATGATGTACTCGCTCATTATATACATTAAGCAAATTTTAAATACAGAAAAAGTTACATAGTGCCGCTTTAAAGAGAACAGCGTTTATTTAAAATAGAAATCTTTTCTAACAATGTAAGTTTTTATTATCACTTTTTATCAATTTAACACGTCCTTGCTAAAAAAAAAAGCATTAATTTCTTTCAAAAGAAAAAAAATTACTGACCTCAAACTTCTGAATGGTA
Organism: Sinocyclocheilus anshuiensis; assembly: GCF_001515605.1. NCBI lineage: Eukaryota > Metazoa > Chordata > Actinopteri > Cypriniformes > Cyprinidae > Sinocyclocheilus > Sinocyclocheilus anshuiensis. Next base: position 1,993,951 of record NW_015538026.1, on the reverse strand, counting down.
GTGTAGGCTATATTGCAACAAAAGATTTTTATTTTGAATAAATGCTGTTCTTTTTAGCTTTTTATTCATCAAAGAATCCTGAATGAAGTATCACAGGTTCCAAAAAAAAAAATTAAGCAGCAAAAGTGTTTCCAATATTGATAATAAATAAGAAATAATGATTTCTGAAGGATCATGTGACACTGAAGACTGGAGTAACGATGCCGAAAATTCAACTTTGCATCACAGGAATAAATTATATTTTAAAGTATATTAAAATAAAATACATTATTTTAAATTGCAATAATATTTTACAATATTACTGTTTTTTTTCTGTATTTCTGGTCAAATAAATGTAGCCATGATGAGCAGAAGATAATTCTTTAAAAAACATTACAAATCTTACTGATCCCAAACTTTTGAATGGCTGTGTATGTACGTTTTTATTTATTTATTCAATTTTTTTAAAACAATGCACTTACCCATCTGCTGTAGTGTGTTTCTGGTATTTATGGATTTTTTTAATGGTACCACTATTTGTATAGTCTTACTTTAATTGGTTCCACTTGTATTGCCATTTGCAAGTCGCTTTCATAAAAGCATCTGATAAATGAATGAATGTAAACTTAGAATATTCATAATATTTGACAACTATAGCACTAGCATGCCTGAAAACAGTTCAGTCTTTGAGTTACCTTCATTGTACAGATGGAGGACAGAATTTATGCAAATGTTGGCCTATATTGTATATTTTGAAAAACAAAATCACTGCTTTGCATTTTAATTAGTCGTTTGACTGAAAACTTCAACGTTACTGACAAATAACCCTTGTGACAACTAACCTCGGTCTTACAAATATAGTGGTCAAGGGGGAAAACTTTTTTAAGTGAAGCTTCATTATCACGGAAATAGATAGGCTACTATAACTTCACCACTAGGTGGCTATAAACTTGCAGATCCTGTTTTACCTGTATTTCCAGACAAAGTATGTACAATACAATTATACAATACAATAAGTATATAAGCATGTACTATATCTATTGAAATACAATAATTACGCTATTGTTAAAAACAAAACTATAAACTGTGTATATAAAAAACGAAACAAATATAAAACATAAAAATCGCAGGTGCAGACAAATCCTCCTCAGCTGCCCCGAGGTCGTCTCCATGGGAACCAATATGAAAAACAAACTCAAACACAAAGGAAGATTTATTGCGGAGCCGATTTGTAATTGGAAAACTGTTGAAACGGCTTGTGGTCAGCAAGGAAAATAAAAGTTCTTGTTTGAATTTAAGCACATTTTGAAGGCTGAAACAGCTGCGAGTACATTTATCTGGGATGTCGGCCACAATTAACCCGCTAGCAAATCCTAAAGGAGTAAAGAAGCTGTGCGAACTTTGCCAGGAACCTGCAAAACTTCAGTGCACAAAATGCCTGGTCACATTTTACTGGTGAGTCTGGAGCCTTCGGGTTATTCAGTTAACTTGTGTGTTTTTGTCTTTATATTATCCAACCGAGTACCTTAAACTAGTACGTAATGCTCCATGGTGTAACTGCGCGTACAGACAGCAGGTGGCACCATAGACACACATGTCATGCTCGCAATCTTGGCCGTTACTGCAGAGATGGAAAGGTTGAACGAGTTCAAACAGCTGGAGGACAAATTATGTGCAGAGAGAAGAGAATAGCCAGCCATGCGTGCTTAAACACAACCAGGAAAAAAGAGAAAGAATATTGACTGGGAAAATGTATGTGTTTTGTGTGCATGCGTGGAGTTTTCCCTTGCTGTTTTTAAAGACGCCACAATCCTCACAACCATCTACGGCAGGGGTATTCAATTAAAGTTCCAAGAGGTCCGGTCTCTATATTTCCTTCCCAGTGGAGGTCCGGACAATATATAGGAATAGTCATTATACATTTCCATCTGGCCACCAGTAATGCTTTGTAAAAGAAAAAGTCCAAATAGTCATCAAAGACGAGGATATTGGGTCCTCAGAGCCAAGTGCCAGTGGCTTCTGAGAATTTTCCTATTAAAAACAAATCCTCAGTTGAGGCCAATTAGATTTGAGTATTAAAAGATAAGATCAGATGTTTTATCAAAGACTCTGGAATGTGTGTTTGTGTGTGTGTGTGTGTGTGTGTGTGTGTGTGTGTGTGTGTGTAGTAACTCTGACCACCAGCAAACTGACTGGACCAGTATTCATGGGAAAGTCTGTCCGTTGCTGGTATCTATCCACACACCTGCACCATTCAGCGCACTGCAGTCTGACCGAGAGCACCACCACAAAGAAACACTGAAGAAACAGGTTTGTATGTACTCCAGCAAGTAAACTGGAGCAAATGGTATGCCAACAGAGCAGATGTCTAACTAGTCAGTGTTTTTGACACTAGAAACATCTAGCAGAGATTGCTCATTTGGAGTCGCAGAGGTGGGTGTCCAAGAAAAGGTTCCAGGATGTGTTACCGGCCGCTCTCCTATTCTTGCGCTGGGCCATGCGGGTGTACGGATCCTGTGCTGTTGAACTGGTACCAGCTTATCTACTGCTCGCACAGGCTAATATAGGTGAGACATGCATAGAAACACATCTGCAAAAATCAACACAGTGCTGTGCTAATATTAAATCTCTCCAAGGTCCATTAGATTGAGAGCCACTGCTAGACTTCACAGTTCTAGAACCTCTCCAGAGGCTGACCGCCAATAACTTCCACTTCAGTAGAGAATGGAAACAAACGTTTGCTAAAATCTGAGGCTGGCGTTGAGCCGTTTACTTCCTGTGGGACGGTCTATGGGTGGGCTCAAGGGCGGTGCTTGGACATGAACTGAGGGGAGAGACAATTGTTATGTAATTCAGGATGTGGCAGACTAGTCATGCAGAGGTGTACTGTCTCAATGAGAAACTCTTGCATTGAAAGCTCTTCGTCATGAACTCCATCTCCATTTCTGTGACAAGAAAATCAAAAAGTTAGTTTATTTACATTTTTTTATTTCTTTTTCAAACAAATGCTGTTCTCTGAACTTTCTTTTCATCAAAGAATCCTGACCAAAAATCATGGTTTTCACAAAAATATTAAACAGTACAATAATGAAAATAATAAGAAATGTTTCTTCAAATCAGCATATTAGAATAGAATGAAGGATCGTGTGACACTGAAGACTGGAGTAACTAATGACTGCTGAAAATTCAGCTTTGCCACCACAGAAATAAATTACTTTTTAAAATATATTAAATATAAAACAGTTGTTTTAATGAATAATTAAATTGATATAATATTTCACAGTACTGTTTTACTGTATTTTTAAACAAATATATGCAGCCTTGGTGATCATTTGACTTCTTTTAAAAGCATTTAAAAAAAATTTACAGACCACAGAAAAATGTTTAACAAAATTGCAGAGCATGCATAAATTAACAAATAAATAATTTTTTAATTAAAATAAATTATATTATATATTTTAATTTAAATGATATTATAACATTTTATATTAAAATTAATCCTATAAAAAAAACGTAATTTCTTTATATAGTTATTAAAAGTTTGCATGATTGTTCCCTTCCATGCATATTTAAAAGGTTTTAAAGACAGAAATATAGCATTGTTTTCATGGATTTACACTTGCGCTCATCTTCTCACAACTAGAGAGACGGCAGACATGAGGACATTTCCAGTAAGTGAATATAGTGAGCAGCTGATGCTCGCTGGATTTGTTTTACGGTGGATTCAGAGGATTTTTTGGGAGTGAAAGTGGAATGATCAGACACCCATAGGAATGGCCAACTCCCTGGGGAGTGCACTATTAAACTAGGGAGCGGATTGAGACACACCCCTGATAATTAAGCTTCTGTCTATATGGATAGATGGGATGCTTTGTATGCTGAGAATTCTCAGTGGCTGCTTTCAACTTGTTTGACAGATGAGCAAACCAGGCATGAATCTTTAAAACATTGGATGTCTATTCCAACAGAAACATCAAAGATGGTTGTATTGAGTAGAGAGACCTTCTAATAGGCAGGCTAACTTAAAGTCAAGAGGCATCATTCATTCATTTTTTTCATTCATTACATGTTTTTAATATAGCGCTTTTCTAGGCACTCAAAGCGCTTTACATTGTCAGGGGGTATCTCCTCATCCACCACCAGTGTGCAACATCCACCTGGATGGCATCAAGGACACTTTGTTCATAATGTATGTTGTTTGTGTGTGTTAAAGGTTTAGGTTCTCTCTCCCAGGCACATGAGTATCTGTCTAAGGCTGAGTGGACAGTAATGAAAACACCAGGCTGCAGTCACACTGTCCTTCATCAGCTACACAGAACCCTGGGTCGCCTGCACGCTGCCATGGAAAAATACACATCTGCTCTCACTCACTTTGCCAATGACGTATGTCCTAAAATGTGTGGAACACTGTCACTGGATTGCATGTACAGAATTATCTGCCATGACTTATTGCTGATGCATGTTTGTGTGGTAATAAATATTAGGATTTTGTAGGAATATTGCAAGGCCCTTTGAAACACTTACTTGGTCAGTTGTGGCGTACTGGCATGAATAATTTTAACTAAAAATCTATATTTTATGTACATTTATTGATATAATTTATTTATGTGTGTATTAACTACAAAACTGACTGTACATATTTTTTTTTCTATGTGTAGGTGTATTATGCCAGTGAAATGTTTGGTTTGGGCAGTACTGTGACATCTGGAGGATATTTTCTTATGGCTGATGTGTTTCTGAAGCAAAACAAGCCTGACATTGCCCATTCGCTCTACACAGAGGTGGGAATACCCACCATCAGCACACATTGAGACATCTGTCTCTGTGAAATGTCTCTCATCACATTGCGTGCGTGTGTACAGGTGGCAAATTCATGGCACACTCACCTGTGTAAGCTGATGGATGGTATCGGGCAGAGCGGCACTCAACCAGAGAAGTGTTTTGGTAAGACAGTAAACCTACACAAAGACACGTCCGCAAACATTATTCATCCAATCCATTATTCATCCAATCAGCATATTTTCTGGTGAAATATAAATATATATATGTACTATTCAAAAGTTTGGGGTCAGTTTTTTTTAACGAAATGAGTACTTTTAATGTGCAAAGACGCATTAAATAGACCAATTTGCAAACAGTGATGGCCTTTTTGTTGGCTGAGCTTATCTAGTGGCAGAATATGAGTTTTAAAGTAGCAGTCTATGGAAGCCATGGAATAAAAGAATAAATTTTTTTTTATAATTTTAAGGTTTATATTTCAAAATTCAGACTTTTTTACACTAACAGTCAAAAGTTTTTGAACAGTAAGATTTTAAACGTTTTTTAAATAATTATCTTCTGCTCACCAAGCCTGCATTTATTTGATCCAAAATACAGCAAAAGCAGTAATATTGTGAAATATTTTTACAATTTAATTATTTACTATTTAACTATTTGAATATATTGTAATATGTAATTTATTCCTGTTATTTCAAAGCTGATTTTTTTAGCGTCATTACTCCAGTCTTCAGTGTCACATCATGATCCTTTAGGAATCATTCTAATATTCTGATTTGCTGCTCAAAAAACATTTATTATTATTATTATTATTATTATTATGTTGAAAACAGCGGAGTAGATTTTTTTCAGGTTTCTTTGATGAATAGAAGGTTCAGAAGAACAGCATTTATATGAAATAGAAATCTTTTGTGACATTATAAATGTCTTTATCATCACTTTTGATCAATTTAAAGCATCCTTGCTAAATAAAAGTATTAATTTCTATCATTTCTTTCCCCCCGCCCAAAAAATAAATAAAAATTATACCAACTCCAAGCTTTTAAATGTATAGAGTATAATGTTACAAAAGCTGTTTATTTCAGATAAATGCTGATCTTTGGATCTTTCTATTCATCAAAAAAATTCTGAAAAAAATGAACTCAACTGTTTTAAATATTGATAATAATAATAAAAATGTTTCTTGAACAGCAAATCCTGAGAATGATTCCTGAAGGATCATGTGACACTGAAGACTGGAGTAATGATGCTGAAAATGTAGCTTTGATCACAGGAATAAATTACATTTTAAAATCTATTCAAATAGAAAGCAGTTATTTTAAATAGTAAAAATATTTCACAATATTACTGCTTTTGCTGTATTTTAGATCAAATAAATGCAGGCTTGGTGTGCAGAAGAGAATTCTTTAAAAAACATTAAAAAATCTTAGTTTAAAAACCTTTGACTGGTAGTGTAATCTCAGAATTCTGATAAGAAAAATCAGCTGGTCATTCTCTCTTTTCTCCTCGGCTCAGAATATATCCCACACTTCTGGCTTTTTTCCTCAGAATTGACAAACTCGCAATTGTTGAGTTAAATTGAGTTATAAAGTCCGAACTAGGAGATATAAACTTGCATTCGCAAGAAAAAAAAAACAGAATTGTGAGATAAAATGGGTCAATGTTATGTTAAATTTTATAGGTTTAAATAGTATTTCATGCTGTAACTGTAGGGCTAATACAATATGTCCCCTATGAACTGCAAATGAGAATATTATGTAGACATCAAATTTATGCTTTAAAAGTAGGGTAATCAGCAGGTTTCATCCATAGTCTGTCCGTTTTAACCTCCAAATTCAGCTTTGCTGTCACAGTAATAAATTAGAAAATAGTTATTGTAATTTAATTAAATTGCAGTAATGTTTAATAAATGGAGTCTTGTAGGGAATCAGCTTCTCAGTCTTCTCACCAAAACTGTCCAGTGTTTTGATAATATTCAAGTCATGTGATTGAGCTGGCCAGGGCAGATGTTGAAATTCATCCTAGTGCTTCCAGGTTTTATGATCATGACAGCATATTTATACGTTTTTTTTTTTTACATTTTAGCATAGGCGTCTGTGATTAACGTTTTAGCAAATTGCAGCTTTTTCATGAATGCTGGCTTTGTGAAGTTGTCTGTGGTCGGTTTTTGCGGAAACAAGGCTCAAGGTCTTCAAGGAATATTGAGATTTGCTGTCACTTTGCAGAAGTAGTTCTATGTTGTTTGAACAGTACTTCTTAGTGTTTGACAGTCTCTGTCTTTCACTTTCTGTTTCTGCCCACTGTTCTTCTTCTCTAATGAGGTCTTGCCATGCTTTCTGTATGTAGTCATAATCATAAAGACTGTTGTTCCTAAAACACCAAACAATTAGGTCGTTAGGGTTACAGATGCTCCTGTTAAACAGGCTCCCATGATTTGTCCTTTTTGGAAATCTGACAACTCACTCATTTCACAGATGGCTTGTAACATAAATATCTAATAAATATAAAGGTTTTTTTTATTTTTATAATTAATATGGATAAATTAATGCACATTACACTTTGAACTTACAAATAAAAACTTAATTTTAATATGTAATTGATATCTTGATATATTTAATTTGTTTATTGTTACGATGTCATGAAATGTCATGTGTATGGTGTGGATTTAATCTATCATAAGCTTTTAAAGCAGCCTGTTTCGGTTCCGACATGATTGTATATGTTTATGTATTAGTTTGTATGAAGTTAGCGTTATATTTAGAGCCATGAGGTTGTGTCCTAGAGCAAAACCTAGTTTATTTCACTGATAACCAAGATCAAACATGACACAGCCGTGAGTACGTGCAGCGCTCCTGTCCTAGTTCTCTCTAAGCCTATTAACCTCAGCGCTGTTTTGGCTAAGTCTTCCAGTGACGTGGCTGGCTTTGCTCAGTGTGGCTGGCTGGTCAGTGGTCAGTACGCTTGATCCTTTCTGCTTTCTGGCCTCACACTGACTGACCCAAGGTCAGTAGACTGGCGCCGGTTCTGCCCTCTGGCTAGCCACATCATATTATAACTTCTGACCAGATGACTCTATAGCAGGAAACAGCTCAGCCGGCCTTGCTCTGCATGTCCTGGTGGATGCGACTGCACAGAGCTACAACAACAAGCATGACCTGATATCAATCAGGGACACAGACTAGCCAGAGTTTTATTCTTTTTGTCTCTGTGGAGCAGACGGTCATATTGTATCATTGGTCAGTGAAGTCATACATCCAACTATGCTCACTGTTCAGTCAAGCAACTTTAGTAACACTTTACAATACAGTTTAATTTTCTAATGTTTGGTAATGCAGTAGGTATCAGCATAATTATTTTTATTTTGTTTATAAATGAATACATTTAATGTTTAACAAGTGCTAATTTATAAAAATTCTACTGTTCATTGTGCATTTGTTTGTTCGTAATACTTGAATTTTAATGTTAGAAAAATAACAAAAACGAATGATATAAGTTAATATTTGTTTAATTATTTTAATAATATTATTACAATTTAAATTAATTAATTTATTAAATATATAAATTTTCTATGGTGTTATACTCTAAAAATGATTTATTCCTGTGATGGCAAAGCTGAATTTTCAGCAGCCGTTGCTCCAGTCTTCAGTCACATGATCCTTCAGAAATCATTCTAATATGCGGATTTTCCACTCAAGAAACATTTCTTATCAATGTTCAAAACTCTTGTTTTTCTAGAAACCCTGATACATTTTTTTTTTATTCTTTGATGAATAGAAGGTAAAAAAAAAAATATATATATATATATATAATTTTTACATTATACATTTATTTATTGTCACTTTTGATCTGTTAAATGTGTCCTCGCTGAAAAGTAATATTCATTTCTTTTGAAAAAAAAATCTCACTGACCAGACTTCTGAACAGTGGTGTAAATATGATGGAACATTATGCAATAAAATTATTTGGAAACAAATTATTCATAGACTAGGTTGTTGGCGGATTTCTGAACTGGCACCAGGGAGTGTTAATGCTTATCCTAATGGACCAAGCTCTAGCATGGTTATCAGCCAATTCAGCCAATCTTAAAGTGGTCAAATATTGGCTGATTTATCAGCCTGGCCAACAATGTCAGATAGGAGCAACTCCCTATAAGGGGATGTGTTTCAAAACACTAGATGATAGATCATGTTTCTGAATACCTCCTAGAGATTATTCAACAGAAATCATCATTCAGTCTCTTTCACAGATAGATCTGGTTTCTCAGAATCAAACTGCTGCACTCACCTGTGACTATTATAGCTGACACTGATCTTCCTCTTTTGTGTGTAGATGAGGCCCAGTGTGTGGAGGCTGATCAGATGTTGAGCTGTATCTTGGAGTTTGAGGAACAGTGTGTGAAGCCTCGCCCTGACCAGTCAGCCATGTTGGCACATTCTCTGGCTATGCTGTGGTTACTATGCAACAACTACACCAAGGTAAACAATAAAGGTTGACCAATTAAAATATTCCATTCAGACACTTCATGAGATACATTTACAGTATGTTCTTGAATTCAACACTGACCTCCTCACCAGTGCTCTGGATAATCAAATCATAGTAAATAACCAAATGTCTAATTAAATTGAAAGTTCTGATGTGGAATGTTTGAATTCGACTTGGATGGATGTCTTGCTGTGAACATGTTTAAGTTCTATTGACTTCAGTGCAGATTAACACTAAAGGCTAAAGCCATGATGAAAATTGACAGTCAGACTGTTCCACTGCTATTCTAGTTGTAATGGGATTCTCCGTTAGCATTCCTCCGACTTCCACTACATCTCAGACTACAGTTTAAATCCCCAGTTCTTATCGCAAACTTGTTCAAACTCCCAGCTCTCATATCAAACTACAACAAAACTCCCTAATTTATCACTTCACAGCTCCTCAGCTCTTATATCAAACTGTTAACATCCCATTATTCGTCAAACTACACTAAACTCCCTGAATAAAAACTTACCACACTGTCATATTAAATAGGCGATATTGTTCCGCTCTTCATGCGTTTGAAAATTAGGTTTCCCTTTTTTGTTTTTGGTATATATTTCTTTTATGTTTTTGTGTTTGTGTATATAGGCATTGGAGTATGGGAAGAAGGCTGAGGTGTTGATCCAGGGGTTAAGTGAGCAAAACAGACTGAGAGAGTCTATCCATAATCTACTACAACATGCTGAAAAACAGTTGGAATGAGACTGGCCACTAAACTACACACCGCAAACAAATCAAAATGGACCACAATATACAGCACAACAACAGTCAAACTGTCTTTACACTGTACAGTGTTCATATTCATTCATTAAATCCATCGATATTGGGAGATATTGATGTATAATTAAGGTGCAGTCACATTAGCGAAATTTCGTGGGCAAAAAAGGTTAATTGTCTAGTTCGGTAGTAATGTATGAAGCACGGCTCGCACTCTTTTTTTTTTTTGTTTACTTTTAAACCAAACAGCTTTCTGTTGGTTAACGCAGTGAATTTGTGAACTCGAACCTGTCGCGAAATCTGTGTGAGGAAATATTTCACCCTCATGTAAAATTCCCAACCGCATGGATTCCTATTGAAATTACTGGATTTTACCCATGAAAATTCGCTAAACAACAGTATATGTGACCACACCTTTAGTGAGGCAGGCTACAGCAAAAATCTTGCAAAAGATCAGTGGAAAAGGCCTGTCAACTGTGATGTGAGATAAATAGACAAGCTGACACGGTTTCATATTCTGGACATTTTTAAAATGTCTTTATTGGTATTATTGGTATTATTACGTAATGACACATAACATCAATGTTGTCGTTCGATCATTAGTAATTTCTTGTTTTAAATTATACAACATTGCTTGGTTTTTGGCATTTAGGTTCCCACTAAAAAAAAAAAAAAAAAAAAAAAGCAATGAAATGAACACATGGAGTCTCAAAACATTTCCCTTTTCCATACCAGAGAGCTAAGTGTTCATTAGCAGCAACTGTTGCTTTTCATTTTTAGTTATGTGATGCTAAGTTAATTGCCAACTCACAAGTCAGAAGGGTATAGCGGTACCTTATCAATCAGATTGAGCACTACTTCATATAGACCGTGTTTTCCACTGTAAGATCTGATGATGCTATTTTAGCTCTCAGTTCAGATGCATGTTTTTGAACTGCTGTCATGGAAGTTTGGCCCCTCCATTCTGAATTTGCATTTTATTAAGTTTTGGAGTCACAGAGGTTTGATACTTAACATAAGGGCAGAAGAAACTTCCTGTTGTATCCTATGAAGTGGAGGCAGAGCTTGCAAGTTCGACAACCATATAGTGCGTTATCGCAAAAACACAGAAAAGGTTTTTGGGATTTTGGTTCCCACTAAAAAAAAAAAAAAAAAAAAAAAAAGCAATGAAATGAACACATGGAGTCTCAAAACATTTCCCTTTTCCATACCAGAGAGCTAAGTGTTCATTAGCAGCAACTGTTGCTTTTCATTTTTAGTTATGTGATGCTAAGTTAATTGCCAACTCACAAGTCAGAAGGGTATAGCGGTACCTTATCAATCAGATTGAGCACTACTTCATATAGACCGTGTTTTCCACTGTAAGATCTGATGATGCTATTTTAGCTCTCAGTTCAGATGCATGTTTTTGAACTGCTGTCATGGAAGTTTGGCCCCTCCATTCTGAATTTGCATTTTATTAAGTTTTGGAGTCACAGAGGTTTGATACTTAACATAAGGGCAGAAGAAACTTCCTGTTGTATCCTATGAAGTGGAGGCAGAGCTTGCAAGTTCGACAACCATATAGTGCGTTATCGCAAAAACACAGAAAAGTGTCAGAGTTTACAGGGACACTTGTTCTTGCGTGGGAAGAGGTGGAAGGTGCAAGTCTCTGGTTGCATGGAATGATGGAACACATCACACACACAAGACGGCAAATCACAACGCTTGAGAGGGGGTGGTGAGAAGAGTGTGGTCAACGGCTGTTCAGTCAAACTCACACTAAAACCCTTCGTCACTCCAAGCAAGATTATCGCATATAAACCAGTTTTTCCTTTTTCTCAAAAAAAAAAGAAAAAAAAAAAAGAAAAATTATAAATTAGGAAAACAAAAGACAACAGAACACTAAATATTATAAAACGAACAAGAAAAGAGTGCATGTAACCATCAGGTCTCACAGCATCCATTTCTTAATATTTTAGAACGCTTTGTCCTTTTGTTTATTGATACACACAGGCAGGACTGTCTAGCATGAATATGTCACGTTTCCAAGGAGAGGAATTTGATCAAGGCTGCTTCCCTGAGTTGACTCTAAATTTCAAATCTATATTGCATCTTAATGTAAACTATTTCATCGAAAGTCCGAACTCACATTTAATTGATCTAAACTCTATGACGTCTAACATTGTAAACCATTCTGAGCTGGTTTGGATTGTGAGCTTGGTCCACTTTAGATTTGCTGTATGGAATCCTTAAGACTAAATGTGAATTTCATTATATGCAAATATGCTGAAATAAAGAATTTTGGGATTTTAGGACACTTCCAGATAGAAAAAGGGACATTAATAGAGTTGCTTAAATTTAAATAGAAGAATTAGACTTGTGAGAAATGTGTGGTGTACAGATATAACGGAGTACAACAGATAAATGTAAATTTAGCTCAAATCAATACAATTCCTGGTTTTCTTTCAGGTTATCATTGGCTTTTAGACCACTGGGCTGAATTAAGAGCAGTTGTAGCACCCGTTTGAGTTGACACTTCAGTTTTATTGTTGCAGTATTTTTGTACAAAAAAGTCGTTGAAGACGAACAGCTTATTCATCATCAGCGCTTAGTGTTGGCAAAACTTTCAGCCCTTGTGGTAAAAACATTAGTATTTAAAAGTCTACTTGCTCGGTTTCTCTGCAACTCACTGTTCAGACTATGTGGGAAATTGCTTTTGGGGTGGCAGACATGCAGATTGGCGAGTGGTCATCAGCAGATTTGAGTAGTAGACATTGGGAAAAGAAGCTCAGTTTTTAGTATATTTTCCCGCTCACAATATTTTCCATACAATTGATCCGTAAACAGATTGCTTTAACCAGTTCAAAATGGTGGATTTCTAAAATGGCCGCTTCATTCACAGAATTACCAGACAGCAGATGCCTGTGAGAAATAAGTTCCTATGGGCCAAATCCTCACTTACACATTAAGAAAGGTAATTCAAAACGGGTCCCACATCAGTCATTCAATTTTACTTACACCGGCAAAGCAAATGAAACCTTTACGCTTGTCTGATCAGCAGTAATTCATTTACTACAGGCAGCCACTGCAACAGACTAAAATAACTCGTACTCGTTCATGCTTTTAAAAGAGTTAGGATGGATGAGAATATTCACAGCTTTCCAGTTTTTGTTCTTGCTGTCCCTCTATGTGTCTGTCTGTGTGGGCTTTTTGAGGGCAGGGAGGTATGTGCCTTTGTATCCTGGTGGGCAGTTGAAATTTGGGTCCATTCGGTTTCCTCTTTCTCGCCCCATGCATGCAATGCATTATACCTTCAGCCAGGCTTTACCACAAGGTTTGTAACAGACAAAATTCATTCATTCTCTCCCTATAATACAGACTTTAATATGCCCTTAAGTGTATGTCAGTATGTGTGTACCCTAACCCACAGTATGTACATCAGAATCCAGTTGATGGTAGCTGAAAGGTTACATTTGGGAATCACGTCCTGGTAAAACCACTCTACAGTGCATGAACCCTCAAATTACAGTGACAAACACATATTCAGCTGGTGCACTACAGCCAGGCTGGAGTGTACACTAGCTAGTGCACTTCCAACTGCACTGTACACTTGTATAATTCTATAGTCTGTCAATGGAGAAGAAACATCAGGGGAGCAGCCTCAGACGGGGGTTTACAGGGAGGGTTAGTATGATTACACGTGTGCATCTGTATGTAAAGTGTCCACTTCAGTTTGTTTCGCTCTTTGATGGTCGTGTGTGTGTGTGTGTGTGTGTGTGTGCATGTGTAAGTGTGTGTTTGTGGCTGTAATTCCAACTCACTCAGTCAACAGTTTTATCTCGCTCACGAGAAGGGAGTTGATATTGTAGGCGGGATCTGCAGTGACGGGAGCGGGGCCTGTTTCCGTTAGATCCACCTCGCTCTCGCTGGAGGTGGAGCTTGTGCTCATGGTGGAGACGGCGTCAGTGATGGCACAGGTAGCGCCGGGTGGGCAGATCTCATTGGGAATACACACCTCTGTGGGGATTATCACCTCGGTCGGGATACACACCTCAGGCTCGCTGCTGGTTTCACTGGTGCTGGAGACCACAGAAAGCAGCGACAGCTTGGCAGAAGGGAGAGGATGTAGTCGGCCACGATGCCTGCCACGTCCATCCCACAAGCCTGGTCGAACGCGATGAAGCCCACGTTGGCGTTGGCCTCGCACACCACAAAGGAACCGTCGTTTAGCTGCAGCAGGTCAACTCCACAGACGTCCATCCCCAAAATATTGCACACCTGCACAGCCAGCTGCTTCCCCTGCTCACTGAGGGGGCACATCATTCCCACCCCACCTATCAAAAAAAAGAGCAAAATCATGAGCAGGGAGGCTAATGGGAAATTATGGGCAGTTGTTGTTGTAAGCTAAAACTAAAAAAAAAAAAAAAAAAAAAAAAAGGAAATTGGTAACT
>NW_015538026.1:1967201-1979235 GCF_001515605.1 Sinocyclocheilus anshuiensis | reverse complement strand
TTTTTTAAGACAAAAAAAAAAAAAAAAAAAAAAAAAAAAAAATGTAATTGGTAACTGAAATGAATCCGAATTATTAAATGAAAAACTTCAATTACTAAAACTGTAATAGAAAAAAATAAAGCCATAAAGAAAGAAAAGAGAAAAAAAAAGCCACAAAAATTCTACATATTATACATAATGAAACTTTACATCACAAGTCAAATATTTTAGGGGAGGTGAGTGTGCGATTGCATACCCAGTGAGCAGTTGCTCTGCATGCGTCCGTCGGTAGAGCAGCGCAGCATGGATCCGATCACTCTACCCCCGACCAGAACCACCCGCACATCCCGCCCATGGCTCTCCTTCACATACTCCTGAAACAGGTACGGGGCGTCATGGCGAATCAGATGACACAGGTCTGAGAGGTGCTGCTTATCCCGGGCCAGGAACACAGCTTTACCTGTACAGATCGAAATTTGACAGTTTTACCAGGGAAAAAGACTTACTCTACAATTTACAGAATTAATTTTAGGAACTACCTAAAGCAAAATGTGTCTTCTGCTACTTCAGGAAGTTATGCAATATTTAAGTGTCATTGCCAAAAGCTCAATTAATGATTGATTTCTCTGCATAACGACCAAATAGAACAGGAGCAACCTGTAACAGTCCAGGGTTAAATGCATGAAGTTTCATGTGACTACATTTTACACTCTTGATACACAGCCAGGTGTAGCAGCATGTATTTGGACACATGCAGAATGTCCTACTTGTTTTCAGTTAACAAAAGTAGTAAGAGAAGTTGGGGAAGAGAATTACATAATTGTCAACAGATCCAAGGAGATGCGTAAGACACTAATCGCAGGGAGAGGCCCCCTAGAGCAACCAGGGGTCAAGTGTCTCGAGTCACCCAAGGGCACAAAGGTGATACAGCAGGGCTGTGAACTCTCCAGATGTTCAACTATCAGGCTGCCGCCACCCCACCCAATTCCCCATGGGCCTTTTAAAACATGTCACAGCCTGACAAAGGTCAACATTGTGTGCAATGTTTTATTTTCATCTGTAGTTCATCGACCCAATACCCTTTTTAACAAAGGTTTGACTGAAATGTGTGCGCACAAGACCTGCTTTACATAACCAGTGTTCCTACACCTTTAACCAATAATTTCCATGAGAGAGAGAGAGAAAGAGACTGGAAAAAAGCGATTTCTAGCCAATCAATGGTTTTAGGGGAAAAAAAAAACATTCACTAGATGAAATTGTTCATTACTTTTCTATTAACAGATTTGTATCAAAACATTGAATGAATATTCTGTTTGTAAATTAACAGAACAATAATTGCCATTTTTATTTTCTATTAATAGATTTGTATCAATAAAATGGTAAATGAATATTCTATTGCAAATTATCAGAACAATAAATACCAATTTAATTGTATTTAACTTTAACAAGTTTTCAACTTTCTGAGGAAACCTGCAATATGACACAATACTCCATTTCACGATGACTTCACAAAACGATGAACCTGTATGAACCTGTAGACATGAAGTGCAGCACAGAGACCTGCTCCCGCAGAAATGTTATCTTGCCCACAACATTAATTTCATTCAACATTCATTTTGTCCCGCTCCCGCCCACATAAATGTAGCCTATATACATTTATTTTAGTACATCCATGAAATTTACATGAAATAGTAAGTTCCATGTTGCCTAGCTACAATATCCCAGCATAAACTCTAGGGCTGTCGCAATTCGTCTATTTTATTAGACTATTCGATTTTTTTAAATCCTCAACTTAATTTGCTCGCGTCAACTAACCGGCAAAATATATTTTTTTCATTGTTCTATACTCTGTTTTAATGGTTAAATTAAATTTTATTAATCAAAAAGCCGGTCTAATTAATTGAGTTTTACGGTTTTATCTTTACCAAATTCTGTTTTGCATTATTTTCTGGATTCCATTTTAATGGTTCCATTAAATTTTAATAATCAAAAGCATTTCCAATTAATTGATTTTATTAAAAAAAAAATACTGCACATTTACATTTTTCTCCTAAATAAATTCTGGTAAATAACATTTCTGGTAAATACTCCTTTAAAAAGTGTTTTTTGATTATAATTTTATTATTAGTAGACTAGAACACGTGGATATGTTGTAATTCTTACACTACTGAACTTTGATTTCAGTGATTTGGACTATGAGATGGACACTTGCTTCTTGCACTCTATGTTGCACTTTTGCTTAAAAAAAGATTTTCATAGAAATTTGGACTTCATTTGGTTTAATAAAATATAGTTTAATAAAATATTCTTAAGTAAAATTGTCGATTTTTTGGTGGGAAATTAATCGTTTAGATTAACCGACAAATTAGTCGATAGATTAATTGAAATAAAAATAGTAATTAGTGGCAGCCCTAATAAACTCTTCTGATAAAATATTTGTTATTAAAGCATCAACATTCACAAACCACTGACAGGCTGAAATGCATGGTTTGGAATGGCAGTGCGCGAGCAAAGAACGCTCCCTTTATAATCACTAAAATGCTGACATCTCAGCTCATCGTGATCTCACAAAGCTCTGTTATAACACAAAGAACATGCACAATGAATCTTTCATAATGTATACACTTCGTGTGTTATAATAGGAGGACTCATGAGCACAAATTTTCAAACGAAATTTGCACTAAAGTTTAGCACTGCACTAGAACGCAGTAATTTTGAGCGGTGAGTGGATTCTAACTTAAACACCTCTGATTGTCCATTGCGTCCCAGAAATCAACAGATATGTCTGATTGACTACATTGCTCAACGCTGCATAAAAGGGGGTTATAAATAGAAATTCTGCCTATGCTTGCGCCTGTTAATAATTTTTATTTTATATTAGTTATTGTTGCTTTTGTGCAATAGATGAATAATACATTTGTTTTTAGATATTTTATGTTTAGATATTTCTATTTTGTGGGAGTCTTGAAAATCATTTTATTCTCCCACATCCTGCACACACGAGTGTCCACCCGCACCCACCCATCAAGCCTTGCCCCGTGCCGCACTCTGTTGCGTCGGGTCTAGGGATAGGCATTCCAAGCAAAAATAATATTCAAAAATCGCTGGGTATTATTTGAAAATTGCACCCCTCCCCCGCAAGCATAAACACCCATGAACAGAGAGAGACGGGATTCACGCTTTCAATCTGTATGATAAACCGTTTAATTCAGAAGATAGGCTACCTTAACTCAAGCCATATAATGATTGTAACAGGCTGAAACATATTAATATAACAAACATAACCGAATGACGGCACTTATTAACATAACAGTCCGTCAATTATCATAAATCAACTGCTCATAAGGCTAGGACATTTCCATTTAAAAAAATTGAATCCCTAAAGGGAATAGATACGAGATGGGAGGGAAAATATACTTCAATATCTTCTGTCGCAATTATATCGTTGGGTAATTACACTGTATATAAACTGCCTGCATCAAAGGAGCCGTTATTAATATGCTGGGCATTGAAATCGCTTATGAACGCACGTATGTTTACTTTCACTTTCGAGATTCGCAATCACACGTACAGAGCAGCACTCGGCAGTACTTGCCACACATTTTACAAGATTAGATGTTTGTCGGTGGTGCTCAGGATCTGCAAATCATTCACCATCATCATCCTATCAGTCATCTCTCCTTACTCTGTTTATGTGGTAAGTGAAATGCTATGTACTATAATGTAACAGGCTACCGTTAGCAAACGGCTAAACATGTCCCTTTAGTGGCTCTGTAGAACGCGTTATTTGTTTTCTGCACCTTTCTGAATACGGATTCAGCCACACCTCTAACCCAGTAGGGGGCGTTTGTGCTCCACACAGAGCTCTTATTTGACATTGTCCCAAGTTACTGTAACCATTATATGCTACGCAAGTCTTTTTTATGCCACGCAAGTCTACAGTGTGCGCGTGAGACAATGTGCTCTTCTGTTGTCTTTGACAGCTTTTAGGTGCGTTATTAGCCACGCCACATGATCACCACCGCATCAGCACGGAAAACATGGGGACATTTTTTAAGACAATCGCACAACCTATTCGATACTCTATAATTAAATAAACGAATCGAATATTCGAAAATCGTGACCCATCCCTAGTCGGGTCTCGCAGTAGTCCCATGGGAGTGCAGGTCTCTAGTGCAGCTGCAGCATTCTGAATTTGTGTGCAGAGATTGGTTGGGCTGATCTGGGAGAATTTTTCAGCACAAACAATTTTAATACAGTATATTACATCATAAGGTATGGCCGCTAGTCATCAAAGTGAGTTCTAGTCTGACCGTGAGACTTAATTCAGAGCGGTTTGTGTATTTCTGTAAGATTGGTGATCAGTAACTACCATTAAAACAAAAGCAGTTGAAAATAAAATTATGCTTTCAGTGCACACACACTTCAAATGTGCTTGAAAAAAAAAAAACGTGCAAGACAAAGATGCCTTATGTGCACTGGGAGAGAAAAATACAGACAACCATTGTTTTTAAGGTAAAAGAGACGATGTTTCTAAGCTGCCTGATTTCTTTATTTGGAGAGATCCAGTGTGCTATATAACTCTGAGGCGTTTGTGTTCTCAGGGCTCCTGAAGGTTTGTCAGCACCCAGATCTGAAGTCTAATGTGGCCCGTTTCGTTCAATCCCCAAAGGACCCATTATGCACACCGGCTGTACTAGAATTAGTGATTTACCTCGGTGTCCACGAGCGTTCTTCACCACCACGGGGTAACCCAGCGGCTCGGCTTCATCGATCATCTTGCGGAAGTTGTCGTGTCCTCCTGGAGAGACACACACACACACAGATGTTGGTTAGTGAATATGTAATGAATGTAATTAAAAGTTAGATTTAATTAAAGTGTGAGATTCCTGAGAGAGATGCAAACAGCTCTAATGAAAGAAGCAACACTGAGACATTCAATATCCACATGAGAAGGACTGCAAGACTGACAGATTTTTTTGCCACGCACAATGTTTCCCATTTCCTGGACGGCATTCTGTCCAACTACATGGCCAGTTTTTCAAGGTTAATGGCTCAAAGATGTTTTCGGAGAATGTGTGCTTCAGTTGAAACCTGACGGCCACACGTTTGACCCAGAGGCTGCACTATAAATAATTATTTATTTAGACACTTTGTAAAAAAAAAAAAAAAATAATAATAATAATTCCCCTCATTGTCTATTTTTATACTTGATTCATTTTAATTTCACCCTTTTAAGAATGTAAATATATGGTGTTCTATTTTGTGTACATACATTTGATTTATCCGTATAGTAAATATTAACACTTTCGTTAATTGACAAATGACAATTAATAACCAGAGTCCAATAGGTCGGTTATTCATGCTTTAATTTGGGCCCATTTAGTTTTTCAAGTCTATGTTTATGAATTAAACAACCTGAACTTGGCAAAACACAGGCTACAAGCTACAGATGTTTAAAGGGGGAAAAATAGGCTTAATGGTTTTCTGCCTTGTATTTATATTCAAAATGCTAGACAACATTTGAAATTAACCGTTAGTGTTTGGAAAATGACAAAATATTTTTTTTTAATATTTTCAAAAATATTTGCTTTGATTGAATGTGTCCAAGATGAAACAGAGAAAGCATATGGAAAGAGTATAAGGAGAAGAGAAAGAGAAAGCGAAGGAGTGGGTGGAGATATAATTTAAGCTCAAACCCAAACCCCAGTAAGTATAACTGCTGGATGTTTTTGTACCCTCTACATTAGTGCTGGGCGGTATGACCAAAAATTTATATCACGGTATTTTTCCAAATTATACCGGTTTCACGGTACATGACGGTATTTTTTTTTCATGCATGACCGGGTGTTAACTAGGGGTGGGAAAAATAATTGTTTTTTCGATGCATCGTTGTTCCGCATTAAACGATTCTGAATCGATGCAGATATTTAAATAATTGATGTCTTAAGTTTAAATGAAAAAAGTCAGATTTGTGCTCGTTTGCAATACATTCTATCGGAATTTGTCGGCCCCACGGCCACAGAGATGAGTGCATG
The DNA here is from genome assembly GCF_001515605.1 of Sinocyclocheilus anshuiensis. Taxonomy (NCBI): domain Eukaryota; kingdom Metazoa; phylum Chordata; class Actinopteri; order Cypriniformes; family Cyprinidae; genus Sinocyclocheilus; species Sinocyclocheilus anshuiensis. Next base: position 1,973,218 of record NW_015538026.1, on the reverse strand, counting down.
CGCTACTAGCACATTTACATGCGTTTCTTACGTCAGACGCAGTATGTCTGCGTTCGCTGAGGTGCTAGTACGTGACAAAATGGCCGAAGCTACACACATTACAGCGGCACCTGCAACGTTAAAAGCCGACGTTTGGAAGCATTTTGGTTTTTTAGAAAAAGAGAAAGACGGCAAACGGACACTTGATAAAAGCTACACTATGTGTAGGATGTGTGAGGTGAAAATAAAATATTTTGGCAACACAACAAACATGAGGAATCACCTTCAACGCTGCCACGCAGATGTGAACGCAGAAGGACCAGTTGTTGCTGCTAACCAAGCAACTCTTCCAGCTTCAATATTAACCACTCTTCTTGCAAACTCGCAAAGGGCAAGGAAAATAACAAAATCCATTGCCGAGTACATTGCATCGGATTTGCACCCTTACTCCGTGGTGGAAGGAAGGGGGTTTCGTGCAATGATGCATACAATGGATCCACGGTATAAAATCCCCTCACGTCGTTTTTTCGCAGAGACAGTAATACCAAATCTGTACCAAAGCACCAAAACAACAGTACTGGAGTCGCTGAAAAAAGCAGGTAAAATAGCATTGACTTGTGATGCCTGGACATCTGTTGCTACGGATTCGTACATCACTGTAACAGCCCATTATATCTCGGATGACTGGCGGTTGTTGTCCCATGTTTTGCAAACTAGGGCTGTCTACGAGAGTCACACAGGCGCTAATATAGCTGACCTAATACAAAAAGTCGCTGAGGAATGGCAGTTTCCCACGAGAGACTTGGTGTTAATGACCGACAACGCATCAAACATGGTTTTGCTGCTCAGCTGGGGGGGATTTGTGCATGTGCGATGTTATGCACACACGCTAAACCTCGCGACTCAGCGAGCGCTCCGCTTGCCCTCTGTTGCCAGACTACTTGGGAAGATTAGACATATTACTACATTTTTTCACCGCAGCCCCATTGCAAAGCACCAGTTCGAGGAGAAGCAAAAGCTGTTAGGCCTGCCTCATCACATGCTAAAAACAGACGTCATTACCAGGTGGAACAGTGCCCTAGACATGGTGGACAGGTTTTTGGAGCAGCATCCTGCAATCTCTGCAGCTTTACTTTCTCAGCAGGTGAGAAGAGGAGAGGCAGACCTCTGCACTTTGAGTGAGCTGGACATCTCTCATGCAGAGGATCTTGTAAAAGCCCTCAAGCCCCTAAAAGATGCCACAACCCTCATGTCAAAAGAGGGTAGCCCCACAGTATCTTTGATTGCACCCCTCCATTCACAACTTATTCAAGACACAAAAATGACTGTAGGAGATTCGCCTGTGACCAGAGAAATCAAGCAGGCTGTCAATACAGACTTAACTAAAAGATACAACAGTGAGCAAGAGAAAAACACACTCCACTTGGCCTCCGCTCTGGACCCTCGCTTTAAGAGATTGCCCTTCCTGACCAAGGAGGACAGAACGGAAATATTCAGCGGAGTCACTGCTGAAGCTGCTGCTTTAGAGGTATGTGTTTGCTGCTATATTTGCAATATATGATTCATAGTTTGTAAAGTTACTCTCTTAAGCTCATATGTAAACATGCAAATAGTGCAAGATTTCTTGCAAAATTCTTATAAGAATAAGTGGTGTTTGTTTACATTACAGCAAAATCAGGACAACCTAGAGAATGACACAATGGAAGGGGACACCACAACCACGCTGGAGGAAGAGACAGCCCGCCTGCCACCAAGAAAAGAGTTTCGGCTTCTCTGCTCCAGAATTTGTTGGGACAGACATTTACTCACACCGATGCTCAGCCACAGTCAGCCTACACCAGAGCTGAAGAGGAGGTTACCAAGTACTGCAGTGTTCCACCAATCTCTCTGTCTGAAGACCCCCTCAGCTGGTGAGGGAAAAATGCAGCTATATTTCCTCTGCTTTCCAGGTTGGCTAAGTTATACATGTGTATTCCTGGGACCAGTGTGTCTGCAGAGAGCAGTAAGCGACAGGTGCTAGGAAACGCTGTTTTGTACTCATTTATTGACGAGTCGGCTGCGGTGCGGCCAACTGAATGAGCTGCTTCTCTGCCGCTCACTGCACAGAACAGACACCGAGAGAGGTGACACTTCTCTGGGAAAGTCAGACCTCACACTCGCGGGACAGCACTGGCAAAATTCTTCCAACTGAACCATAGCTAAGGTTTATCCAATAAAGTCGCTAGGTTTGTCAGTATGAATACTCAATGGAAAAAATCAGCTAAAAGGGTCTGAAAGTTGCTAAATCTAGTGCTAAAGTCGCGCTCGTGTGTGAGATGCGGGAGCTGATAGCAGGGGGCGGTGGATATTTGTGGCGGTCAATGTGGATATTGTGGATGAGATCATGTTCTATTAGTTCTTCAGCTTCAGTTTCGGAACTTTCACGCTTAGTAACACATACAGCTATACCCTCACCACAGTGCAACAGTGAAAAGGGACCCCTCTCAAATGGTGTCGCGTTCCGAACGTTGTTTAAGCAGCATACTGCTTAAGTATTGCGGTATTTTAAAAATTCTTATCATAACAAAAATAAACACCGGTATTCGGTATGAACCGGTATACCGCCCAGCACTACTCTACATGCTCAAATATAAATATTCTTCATGCTTTTGAAGAGAAGATTCTTTGGGATGCAGAATCTGTTTGGCTGGTTTGAGCTGAGCAGATGAACTAGCGTTCAATGTGAGGGGGCGAAAGAGAAAATGCAGGGTATGTCAGACCGGCTCTGCCAGGAACACGTCACTACAGCAGCTGTAACTGCTGTTATACACCCCCTCCCCTTTTCACTCTCTGGTGTTTCATTTTGGTTTTCTTTAGCTAGTCATAAGGGCTTCCCCTTTCATTCTGCAAACAAGTGACTGTCACATAAACAGCCGTTGTCTGTACGAATAAATGACAAATACAGGAGCGCACACATACGCTGCTGTTCAAAAGTTTGGGGCAGGTATGATTTTTTAAAAGATTGTAGTATAAATAAATTATCTTATACTTACCAAAGGCTGTATTTATTTGATAAAAAAATAAATAAAATAAAAATAAATAAAGTATAATTGTGAAATATTACTACAACTGAAAAACGATTTACATTTTAAATCAAATAAAAATTTTATTTATTCCTGTGATGGCAAAACTGAATTTTCAGCAGCCATTAGTCATCAGCGTCACATGATCCTTCAGAAATAATTCTAATATTTGGTGATCAAGAAACATTTCTCATTATTATCAATGTTGAACACAGGTGTGCAGCTTAATATTTTTGTGAAAGCCATGATACTTTTTTTCAGGACCCTTTGATGAATAGAAAGTTCAAAAGAAAAGCATTAATGTCATGTGTAGTGCTGGGCGGTATACCGGTTCATACCGAATACCGGTTTTTATTTTTGTTATGATATGAATTTTGAAAATACCACAATACCGGTATATGTCACTTAAAACAACGTTCGGAACGCGACACTGTTTGAAAGGGGTGTTGCACTGTGGTGCGGGAACAGCTGTATGTGTTACTGAGCGTGACTGTAGAACTAATAGAACGTGATGACACAGAAGAACTCATCCACAATATCCACACTGACCGCCACAAATATCCACCGCCCCCTGCTATCAGCTCCCGCATCTCACACACACGATCACGACTTTAGCACTAGATTTAGCAACTTTCAGACCTTTTAGCGGCTTTTTTTCCCCATAGAATATTCATACTGACAAACCTAGCGACTTTTTTGTATAAACCTTAGCTATGGTTTAGTTGGAAGATTTCGCCAGTGCTGTCCCGCAAACGCAAGGTCTGACTTTCCCGGAGAAGTGTCACCTCTCTCGGCGTCTGCTCTGTGCAGTGAGCAGCAGAGAAGCAGCTCATTCAGTTGGCCGCACTGCAGCCGACTCATCAATAAATGAGTACAAAACAGCGTTTCCTAGCACCTGTCGCTTACTGACTGTTTGGAATTATAAGTATGAGCGTAGTTCGTCTGTTAATAATCACATGCACTTTTTTGTTTGTTGTTTTTTTTTAGTTTGTTACTCAGACGCAGGCAGTGCGCTGCATGAGACAAAAAAGTATTATAGCCAAAACAACCGCATAGCCGCTCTTTAGTGTAGATGCATGTTGATTTTATCAGACGATGCCGTGATTATAAATGAGAGTGACTCCTGGTTAACATGTATTAAAAGGGGTCGTGTTTAGTCACTATTTAGTGTGGTATTTTTTGACAATACCACTCATCATGACAGTAAAATAGGGCATTCTAAGTCAATATACTGCAGTATTTCCTCTCTCAATCAGTAGAAAATATGGTTAACACCCGGTCATGCATGAAAAAGAAAATACCGTCTTGTACCGTGAAACCGGTATAATTTTGAAAAATACCGTGATACAAATTTTTGGTCATACCGCCCAGCACTAGTCATATGTAAATGTTTTTCTGTGACATTTGATCAATTCAATGCATCCTTGATTAATAAAAGTATTCTTTTCTTTTAAAAATAATTATTGCCCCTAACTTTTGAACAGTAGTGTATTCAAAAAAAAAATGGTTATTTGCCATTTAAAAACAATGTATTTGATCATATTTGTTATCGGTCATGACATAAAAATACTTTCTTGAAAATTTCAATTCTCCTTTCTGTACAGTTCCTTTATTTTTTTTTATGACATTAAGAAGTGGTGTGTTTCAGAGATAAAGATGATCTCTCACCGTAGGAGTACGTGTCTGGCAGAGGCACTCCATGCCCGGCGAGCTCTTGGAAGGTCCAGAACTTGTTTACACAGTTGAGGATGGCCTGAGGCCGGTTGACCAGACGACAGCCCATCTTCTCCAGGTGACGCAGAACAGTGATGTCGCTGTCCGACTGGACCCATGGGGTCGGAACGCGCACCACAGCAACTTGCGGGTATGATGTAACGATTTCCTGCCCAACCCGCAGACCTGAAAGAATGAAAGGTAAGATAAATCACAATGCTGCAGTACGGTCAGTGCAGTCTGTGTTTTGGCCGGCACAGTATTGTGTGAAGGGATTACACTGGTTGTATCTGGGCAACCAATGAGAGCCAGACTTTCATTTGGATGGGTCACCCCTTTCTCTCTCACACATGCACACACAAACACTCAGTATGACAGATGAGCTGGCCTTAGTTTCCAAAACGACACACACGACAGCATCTCTGCAATACTAAATAGCTGATCTCCTTCTGAGAGCCGTTACACAACACTGCAGAAGGTTGCTCGCTTGCTTTGCCTCGTTATTGCGACGTTCACGCTGACCCACTAACCCAGTTTGCATTGCTTTCTGCTTTTTCTGCCAGTTAGGTTTTATGCTCACTTAAAACTAGGGCTGGGCAAAAAAAAAATCGATTTTTCGATATATCGTTTTTTTTAAATGTGTTCGATTGAATATCGATTCTCGAAGGCCACGAATCGATTTTTTTCAATATTTATTTCCACAAACATTGAACATAAGATTTACGTTAATCTTATTACTAGTCTAATCCACTAGATGTCACCCCCTTATTTGCCTTGCGCGATGTTACATTCATTCATTCATTCATTACTTAAAATGGCGGATTCAGGTGCGTTCCCGACATCAACACCTCAGGGCTCTACAGTGCGACCATTTCAGTCGCATTTGCGACTGAAAACTACTGCGTGCGACTATGAAAAATGTTTTAGGAGCACCAGTGCGACTGACCCGATCATCATCATACTTGTGATTGCGCTCAGGGGAGCTTCAACGGTTTCTACGTGTTTTTGCAGCGTTGAGTGATGTATCACAGATATCTCACGAATCCTTTCATAAGCAAAGTGAAAGATTCATTGCGCAGTGTAGAGAGCTTCGTTGATTATAGATGTGAGATCGAGATGAACTAAGATGAGTGCCAGCTTTTAATGATTTTTAAAGGAGTTTGTAAATGTGATACTGATTTAATACAATACAATTCAATAAACAAGAAGTTACTATTAAGTGACTTACATTGTCTGACTATAACACTATTGTCTGATTTTGCT
>NW_015538026.1:1953730-1966890 GCF_001515605.1 Sinocyclocheilus anshuiensis | reverse complement strand
TCTTAAACATAAAATAACCTGATCCTGTTTGATCAAGGCATGCGACTGTTCTGACTTGTCCAATTTTCAGCATCAGTTTTTCATCTTGTATCAAAATTCTGTCTATTCATTGTATGCATTTGAAATATAGAGTTGGGTTTTGTTTTATTGTACCCAAGTGTACCTAAAATAAAAAGTGTTTAATATACAGGTTTGTGGCTCTTAATTTCCGATTAATTAACCATTTGTAATCTTATGTTTACTGTTCATTTTTTATAAATATAGGATTTGTATTAAATCTATATTCATTCATATAGTCAAATCGAATCGAGAATTGAAATCAAAAGATCGAATCGAAATAGAGTATCGAATCGAAAATCGAAATCGAATTGAATTGAGCTTGAAAATCGAAATCGAATCAAATTGGAACATCTGAATCGATACCCAGCCCTACTTAAAACCAGCCTTCACTTAGTAAAAACTAAAATCACTCTGGCACTCGTCGGATTTTACTTCACAAATCATGCGTTTTGACTTGGATTATGAATACAAGAGCAATCAAACTTTCATAAAAATGGCAAATAATGTAATTTTGTTGTTTGGATGGAACAGAACACACTAAACAGCAGATGATGACAAGAAAGGATTTCAGAGATTACAAAGGCAAGCATGTGTGAGCATTCAGGAGATAACAGGAAATGTAAAACGGAGGATATAAAAGGAGCCATGAAAGAACAAGAGAAAGACAAAACATGAATGCGTCACAGAATTTCTAATCTCTCCAGCTTCTCCGCCATTTTAGGATGGAGCAACACGCACAAACCACGACTCAGCATCTTCACTAGCAACTGCTACATCAGCACTCCCTCTTCCTCTCATGGATCAAAGCAGATGGGACTTGAATGCATGCAGTTAGCAGTATGACAGGACTATACAGGCATGACGAGACGGATATTATTGATTTTCAAAAATATAAGTATATATCATTATTTACTGTATTGACTGAATAGACAGTTGTAATAGAATTTCAGTTTAGCATATTGCGAACCTAAAAGCGTAACACTTGGAAAAAAAAGAATACAAAGATCACACAAATATTGGGTGCACCACTTCATTTCTTCATTATTACAACAAACCATGAAATATCTACACAATAATTGTGTAATATTACAAGTTAAAATAAAAAAGTGATATCTATTTTAATATATAATAAAATACAATTCATTCTTGTGATGGTAAAGCGGAATTTTCAGCAGGCATTACTCCAGTCTTCAGTGTCACATGATCCTTCAGAATCATTCTAAAATGCTGATTTGGTGCTAAAGTAACATCTTTATTTCAAATGGTAGTGTATACTCATAATTGACATTTCTCTCGCCATGTCCACTATCTTGGATGGTGTCAGTGGCTCACTAAATTTTGAAACCCCAGATAATTCTTAGTATTTTCTTAACACTGATTAACATGGCAGCACATTTATTTTTTTCATTGGTTGTAATCATGCTAACTTATTGACTTTTCAGGGGGTTTTTTTCAACCCCACAACCTGGGGGGAAAAAAACAGTGCATATATATATATATATATGCCAACTGTAACCAAAAAGGTACACTAAAAGATCAGGCTCATACCGGTCTGACTAATTTCCGGAGGAAATGACAGTCATACACTCACTGTGACAATAAGAAATCAGCCCTCAAGCACTTGTAAGTGTACACATCTTTATTTGTTTTATCTTACATGCATGAGTTAATAAAAGACAATCAAGTTTTTTTTTCTGCCTGAGGCTCAATCAGTAAATGTATCCACAGACTCAGAAAACATAGCACACATGCCGTCTACCTCCTTCACTTCCCCCTTCTGTCAGTTCTGTGGCAGCTGTCTCACTGTGGGTAAATGGCTCGTTTCCACTGAGTGGTACGGTACAGTACAGTACGATTCGGTACGGGTAACCCTGATCAGGCTTGCGTTTCCACTGCCAATAGTACCCTTCTTGATAGGCGACGGCGTATGCCAGAAAGTAGCGATCGACGATTAACTTTTTGTTAAATGTCAGTTTTAATGAACAATAATAACCATTATAAAAGTATAAGTACAAAGTATAAGAGGCTTATATAAGAGGAAATAAAGACAAAAGCAAACAATTCAGTCAACCGTATGCTATAAAGTCAGCACTGTACTACGGTAAAGTTCAAAATAAATATATAAAGTTCCACATAACTTTGTGCTCAGCCAAAACGATATGACCAGGAATAAATAATAGATTCATGAGACCACGAATGCCTGTTAAATATAGACTACCCAAAACTAATTGTATCTCGTGTTTAATCACTACAGAGACATCAGAGCCAGCGGCAAATGTCAGAAGGACTAGCCGAGCTAAGGCTGCTCTATGTGGATACATGAGCACCGAGCGCCCGGTGATCGCCTTGAGCTCCGAAACTGGCATAGCAAATTTTCAAATAGGTGCTATCTTTATAAATAAACCACAGATGAGATTTAAACAATTACATTCTCGCCTGAAAAACTCTTAAAACTACATTTCATGACACAATAACAGTAATATTTAGAAAACTATGTGGGTTTTGGGCAATGACGTTTCACAAGTCCACAAGAACAGACAAGAACGCATATTGAGAAACGGCTATTGTCTGTGTGAAAATATAAAATTATAAAATACACGGCTATATTTTTGTGTTTGCACACTCTGATGTAAATAAGCCCAACACTCATGGACAGCAAAGCGGAACGAGGGAAGGACGCTTTATCCCCTTGTATCATGCAAAAGTGACGATTATAGTCAACCAATCAACGTTCTGCAGTGAGTTTAGCTCCACCCTTTTGGTACCCTTTGCTGTGCTAGGTACCCCAACGGAAGGGTAACAAAAAAGTGGTACGTTACGGTTCGCTATTTTGGTACCATTCACAACTTCTGACAGTGGAAACGGAATCAATTGCATACCGTACGGTACCGAACCGTACCGCTCAGTGGAAACGAGCCATAAGAAACACAACTGACTCTCACTAAATCCAGAGCAAGTGAGAATTTCAGGGTAACCTACTGTGTTAAGTACAGTATAGACGCAGGTTTAACCTACTTCAGAGGTGTGCTTTGAGGGTGAGATGAGCTGGTATTAGATACAGGTAGGTAAACCGACAAAACAAACAAGTAACAAGACAAGTAACGCCCATTAACAGATACCACAGCTAATCGCACAGTGTCTGGACAATACCACACAATTACTCAATATAAACTTCTGTTCAAAAATGTGGGGTTGGTACAATTTAATGTTTTCGAACGACAGCTCAGGCTTACCAAGACTGCATTTGTTTGCTAAAAAAAATATATATATATATATATATACAGTACATCATTTGAAATGCTACAATTTTAAGGATCTTCTTTTTTTTTTTAATTAAGGATATATGCTATTTGAATATTTTAAAATTCAATTTATTCCTGTGATGGCAAAGCTGAATTTTATTACTCAAGTCTTCAGTGTCACATGATCCTTCAGAAATCATTCTAATATGTTGATCTGGTGTTCAAGAAACATTTCTTATTATTATCATCAGTGTTATCGATGAATAAAAGTATTAGAGGTCGACCGATGTATCGGTTTTGCCGATTAATCGGCACAACTTGTTCATTCTCGAAGTAAACTTGTGTCCGTTTGGTGATTAAATAAACTGTTTTAGACCGCTGCTCAAGTTGAATGCGACGCGTCCGGAGTGTGTATGATACCGGCGAGTTCTCCTAGACTCAGCGCTGTGCTTTTATTTTGATTAGATATTCATCAAGTGTTCAAGAATAGAAGCAGTTAAAGTGTGAGAGTATACATACAATATCCATATGTATATAATTTTAATGCTATAGCCTTTGTGTATATATTTAAAGATGTGCATCTTTAAGCATAACAGTTGAAATTAAATGGTAACACTTTAAAATAAGAGTCCATTTGTAGCATTAAGATTAATGAAAGCTGTGTAAGTATTGTTCCTTGTTAGAGTGCGTTAATTTCAACATTTACTATTATTATTTCTTTTTTTTACTACTACTACTAGTATGGTTCAGTACTGTTTTTGTTAATAAAGCACTATTTTAGTTTTTGTTCAGTATCAATTTTAAAACTATCGGTTAATTAATCGGTATCGGCCAGTGTGGTCCAACCTAGCTATCGGTGTCGGCAAAATCCACTATCGGTCGACCTCTAAAAAGTATTAATATTTTTATCTTACTAATTCCAAACTTTATAATGGTAGTAGAACTGAAAATTAATTGATTTGTTTTACTTAATTGAAATGCATTTTTAGAGTTTTGAATACATGTCATTCAGCTGCCAATGAGAGCAGAACAGCACCATTCCCTGCAGGATTACACATTTTCCACCATAATCATCACCAAAAAAAAAAAATCAAGTTGGCCTTTCATTCATAAACAAGCTAGACTACCATAAACAACTCCCATCTTAACACATACAACCTAATCTGTGTGCATTAAGGGCTAGAACTGGCATTCATTCTTGTATGATTACACTAGATAGATACACCACAGAAACCCTAAATTCAGCCCTGAAAGCCAGTGAATTCACAGCAGTGTCATCCAACACTGAGGAGCCTAACCAAATAAATTGCATTCTGCATTTGTTTATGAATGTACATTTAGCTTTTTCCTAGTTGACAATCATGGGGAACTACCTCAATCTTAACACACAACAGATACCAATGCCATTTAAACACTACACCTCTCCATCCTCCTCTATACCTATAAAATCCTCCCAAGGATTTTATTTATATAATGAAATGTCTTCGGAAGTGGTTGATTAAATCATTCCTGTCTGAAGTTTCACTTACCGCCAACTACAGTTTTTTTTTTAGCATGCTTGCAGTTTGTGAATGTGTGAGACTTTAAATTGGTGTTAGATTTTGCATCTCTCAGAGGAATGGACGCTTGACATCAAAAAGTAACACACACTTCGCTCACACCATCAATGAAGTGAAAATCACAGTCACAAGTCTTGAACCCTGATTACCTATTGATTGTTTGATTGCTGCATGTGGCGCAACACACAGCAGGAGATATGATAACTATACACACTCTTGCAGTGCCTGTCAACAGGTTCACCAATGGATTTGCACCATCTTTCAATTAAAGGGGTCATAAACTGCCTTTTTTATTATTTTGTACTGTTCTCTGAGGTCCACTTATGTTTTCAAACAAATTAGAAGTAATAGGCTATTTTCTGTCCTGTTTTGAACCCCCTCATCGGAACACTCCATTTGAATAGGCATGGCGTATTGTAGACTCAGAAGTAGGGATGTAACGATTCACTCAACTCACGATTCGATTCACGATTATTATTTTTTTACAAAATGAGATTTAAGACAAATTATAAATTAAATGTGTCCTTTTATTATTGCTTGGACAAAATATTGTACGTTTCTTTGTGAAATTGAAATGACACTATAATAATATACTAATATAGGATTTGTAAATTATTGCTCTTTTGTTGGTTTTGATTGCTTCTATTGAATAAGTAACACAAATAAAATAAATCTCTTCATATAAACAAACTAAGGCTTTGGCTGTGCTCTTTCCTTTTAAAATTAGAGGCAACCACTGCATTTTAATCTTGATCCAAACAAAGATGCTGCATACATGCAACATGAGCAGTTTTTAATCAAATTACACTGTATAATTTCTAAAATTGAAGCAAAAACAGAATGGTTTGACTTCAGTTTTGTTGTGAAACTATGCATAAAAAAAATGTGAGCATCTCAACCGATTTGAATCGTCACATATTTAAATCGATTTTCAACCGGCTCGTGGTTAATCGTTACATCCCTACTCGGAAGTAAACGCCCACTGCTATGATTGGCTCACTGTTGCCAACTGCTGACAGCCTACATCCTTCATAGATGGACGCTGCCGTGATTTAGGTTAAAAACGCATTATAGACGATTCAAATCGGTTGAGATGCTAAACAAATCGCGATTCATTTAGGTGTAGGAGTTTATATGAATGTATGTCTGAGGGGAAATTACTGTCTTTAGAAAAGATTAGATGGTATTTTCTCTTTTGATCTTGCCTCTGTATAAAGCATATTAAAGTTCTTAAGTGCAGGCTGTGCAGTGCTGCTTTGTTTACAGCGGAAACCAAGGAAACGCTTTAAGCGCCACCTGCTGGCAGAGAGTGAATCTGCGTCTCATTCAGCTCATCTGCTGTTTGTTTCATGCAGATAATTTTAATGTATAGTTTCACAAATCTGAAGTCAAATTATTCTGTTTTTCCTTCAAATTTAGAAATTATACAGTGTAATTTAGATTAAAAACTCATGTTGCATGTATGCAGCATCTTTGTTTGGATCAAGATTAAAATGCAGTGGTTGCCTCTAATTTTAAATGGAAAGAGCACAGACAAAGCCTTAGTTTGTTTATATGAAGAGATTTCTTTTATTTGTGTTATTTGATTTGGGGCTTGTTTAAAAATGTTAATTTAGTTTTGTTATTTACATTTACTTTATATTAAAATTTTGTTATTTAGCAGACGCTTTTATCCAAAGCAACTTACAAATGAGGACAATAGAAGCAATCAAAACCAACAAAAGAGCAATAATATACATTGAAATAATATATTTCAATTTCATACAGCATCGTCTTTTACTTTCAATCTTTCTGAAAATCCTGTGTTGAATTGTGCCTTGTTTGTAAACAAATCTGCTGTGAAATGAAGTGACCAAAGCAGGACCAAGTTCTTACTGACGCGGTCTGGAACTTCATTAAAAAAAAAAAATCAAGCTAATCCACTCTTTCCTAATGTTGGGATCAGATGGAAATCAATGCAATTAGTTTTTTGCATTTATGTGTTTTTCCACAGCTTGGCACTGCAAAGCATTTCGTTGTCTTCAGAGCCATCTTTATTGTTTGGTTTCTGCGTAGACCTGTGCGTTCACTTCTCTCGTAAACACTACTATGTGCGCGAATTGGTGGGTGGGGCTAAACAGGCAGTGATGTCGATCTTCTTCTGAAGAGGTGGCGCTTATCCACACTATTACATCATAGAGTAGAACATTCCACAAGCTGCCTTGGACTGCCTTCAATATAAACAAAGCCTTAGTTTGTTTATATGAAGAGATTTCTTTTATTTGTGTTATTTGATTTGGGGCTTGTTTAAAAATGTTAATTTAGTTTTGTTATTTACATTTACTTTATATTAAAATTTTGTTATTTAGCAGACGCTTTTATCCAAAGCAACTTACAAATGAGGACAATAGAAGCAATCAAAACCAACAAAAGAGCAATAATATACATTGAAATAATATATTTCAATTTCATAAAGAAACATGCAGCATTTTGTCCAAGCAATAATAAAAGGACACATTTATTTATCATTTGTCTTAAATCTCATTTTGTACAAAAATCGTGAATCGAATCGTGAGTTGAGTGAATTGTTACATCCCTGATAGAACATATCAGTACAAACGATCTATAATAACAGACAAAGCAATAGTGACCACGTAATAAAAACAGTTACTCACACTTGTGTGGTGCGACATTACTGTCGGATCCAACATAGTCGACTCGGCACAGCATCGTCTTTTACTTTCAATCTTTCTGAAAATCCTGTGTTGAATTGTGCCTTGTTTGTATTTATGTGTTTTTCCACAGCTTGGCACTGCAAAGCATTTCGTTGTCTTCAGAGCCATCTTTATTGTTTGGTTTCTGCGTAGACCTGCATTTGCCTCTCTCGTTATTTACTTACTACATACACGAATTGGTGTGCGGGGATAAACAGGCAGTGATGTAGAAGCAGGCGTTGATCTTCTGAGGAGGTTAAGTTTAGCAACACCATTTCGTTTTGGCAGATTGGCTTCAATATAAGCTGATTTTAGACTAACAAGAAAGTTTTGAATTCTGAAACTTACACAGGATGTTTTTATAGTACAATGACCTCTTATGTGTCAAAAGATCAAGATAATTTTGATTTCTCAGTTCATGACCCCTTTAAATGAGACATGTTCAGGAATTTTGATATGGCCTCATGTGCTGGTATTTAACTGCAATGTTTTTACTGACATAAGAGATCATGATCAAATGTTGACCTACACTGTTCCATGTGTCTAACGTTGATGATGTAACAGCAGAATGTCAGGATCTTTGGGGGTTTAAATCCCAAAGCTTAACCACCTCTTAATCAGACCAAGACAGGATCCAGGCCAGCAGATTAAACACAAATACACACACAAATATAACATGCCAGCAACCTGCACCAGTTGTGCTGCTCTCCAGACAGCTGTCTACCTTTTCATTAAAGTAGGTCAATATGGTCTCAGTTCTTCTCTCCTTCACTTATCTTGTCTGTTTGGGTCTTCCTGTTAGACTGGCAGTCCTTCATGTTGTCACACACCACTAAACTTAAAGCAGTTGATTCAAAGCAAAGCTGCATTGGTGCATAGCCACTCCCTTTACCTCAGGTCCATGCAAAATGTCCCAGTACCCATCTGCCGCCCCTAAAAGAAATGCTGTCACCTCAAAGCAAAACAGCCCCACCCACCCACAATGGCAACACTGGTGTCAATGACTCAGATCATTGTCTTATGAAACACTTTGCAACTCGCTGTCAGCTGATTATTAAAGGAACAGTTAAGATGAAAATGAAAACATCACCATTTACTCACCCTCATGTTGTTCCAAACCCATATGTCTTGCTTCCAAAAAGACGATAAGCATAATGACCAACTCAGTCACCATTCACTTGCACTGCATGGAAAGAAAGATGCAATTAAAGTGAATGGTGACTCAGGCTGCCATCTCCTTTTGTAGTCCACTGAAGAAAATCAGCTTGGAACAACATATGGGCGATTAAATGAAAGATGTTTTTATGATCTGTCCATTTAACTTAAACGGCATGACCACCACAAATGTTTTCTTCATATTCGAGTGGGTTCTACAGGCTCCAAATTCACACACTAGGTCTTAAAGTGACCTGAAATCATCTTTGGTATAAACCACTGCTGTCTCAGATGTTCAAGTGGTTAAGTATATAAGTTAATATAAAAACTAAACTGGTAAAACAAGATAGATTAATCCATGACTAAGAGGATTCGATATAACGTTAGGTGTATGTATCTTTTGAGCATCCCGGATACCTCAAGTTCATTAGACAATATCTGTATCTTTCGTATGGCTACCAAACCGTGATGCTATTACAACAATAATCGTCTAAACGACGGTACAAACTTCCTCCGACTGATTAAACGTTTTAAAAATCGTATTTCAGTCGAGGTTGACACGTGGCGAATCGATTATTGCGACGCAAGCCCTTTGTATGTGGAATCTCGCGCGAATGCGTCATAACATCTCAGTTTAATCTATTGGATAAAAGCTTGCGCATTGAATATAAACACCCAAAAAATATTTTAAAAAATCCAAAATTATAAAGAGTGTAACACCTTAATATAACGGGTCTTTGTGAACGTCGCGCCATCTGCGCTCGACGCGTTATGTGTTGATAATGAACGTGCTCGTGACTGTCCCGCGCGCACATGGTGCAACAATAAACGCTGATATAAACACATTCACGTCAGTATTTAGATTAGATATCAAATGTTCGATATAAGATTACAACAATTTCTCAACGATTTTAAGCGGCCTTCCATCCATCGGCTAGGCTGTGCTGTGCTGGCTGAAAGTGGGTTAGGCGGTCACCCCACGCACATCTAACGTTACACAAAACACGCTCACGCGGTGATGTACATCCGCTCAATGTAAGCGCGCTAACCATCCACATTGACCCGCTATTTAGCCAACTCAACAGTTTAAACACAAAACTATGTCCGTGCTCGTACAGAAGGAATGCGTTTGTGAATGTATATGTATGTGTGCGGTTTTTACCGAGCTGTCCATCCGTGATGGTCAGGACGATCTCATCCATTAGAAGATAGCGGAATTCAACATCGTCCTCGGCGCAGCGCTCCTTCAGAGCTCGCAGGATCTGGACCTGCGGGTACTCCTGGCTGATCCGCCGGTCTGTGATAAACCACACCCGGGAGCACATGTTTTGGAGCTCGGAGTGCGGAACTTCTGGTAGCTTGCAAACAGGAACACGAAGCAGAAGCCACACAAAGACCCGCGACACTGTTTAAAAAAAAAATCCCAGGTACATTAATCCGGTTTTACCAGATCCGAAATTACGCAACAACACACCAAAAATCGATATTTAACGAACACGCGGTGAAAGGCTGCGGTTTTGCCTCCTAAATAACCTAAAGATGATAACGCGCTCCCCCGCTGAGGGACAACAGTAACTGCCCCCAACACGGGCTAACAAAAGCCTCGTTGCGGAACTCGGGCCCTATCGCTTCCTACGATTCAGGCTTCAACGATAAAAACGAAAAAAAAAAAAATCGCGAATAAATGGAGAGCGGGTGGATGAGAGGCTGGATGTTGTGACGAGAGATGCCCCTGCTGGTCTCCGGCGCTCGCGCTGCTCTCAGCCCTACGCCTCGGCTTTTCCAGCACGCGCTTTGCGTTTACAACTCTTCCCCTCGCGCTCATGCACGGCCCGCACCAGCCAATGAGCGAGAAGGACTCGCACTCGCATCGACCAATCGCAGGACAGAGTCCTCACCGCGAACCAATAAGAGACGATAACAAGAGGAGGCTCGAGATGTCCGCAGGAGCCAATGGGAGATGCTCAGTGAGCGAGGCAGAGGGGAGGGGTGACGTATGCGCGGGTGCGCGCGCGCTCGCTCTCTTGTAAGATTTTTTTAGTGTTGTGTGTGTGAGCGCGTGGCAGGAATTTCAGCAAGGGAGAGGGGAGGGAGTCTCCAGGAGCGCGCACTGCCCCCGAACCGGTTCAGACCGGGCGTGGGGCGGTTTGGTTTGGGTACCAACGCCTCTTGCTCATGATACGTGTTGAAACGGTCAAAAAAAAAAAAACGGTTGAGAAAAGAACCCCCCCCTCCCTTGCGTCTGCAAGCGCATCATTACTCTTTTGTGTAGCTCAATCAGCGTTTTCTTAGTTTCGTGGCAACACCAATAACAACAAAACATCGAAGATCCTCTTCTTGTCAAGGCAGATGTCGGATATGGATAGCTTGTCAATCGTCAGTATGGAAATATGAGTCAATGTACCACTATGCCTCGGAGTAACGTTTATGGCTTTGTGTAATTTCTTTTGTGGTATTAATGATTTCTTTTGTGGTATTAATGATTTCTTTTGTGGTATTAATGCCTGTTGCATCGACTCTTTACGTGATGCGTCAGGGATGCGGAACCTTTACTAGATCATACCACGACAAATGACCCACTTCGGCTTTGTTTACACCCAGAGAGGTTGAGGGAGGGGGCAAGGGGAGGAAGAGAGAACAGGCATTATAGATACAGACATTATTGAACCTGCAAGTAAATAAAGGGTTTTCAATCAAATTCGCCCTCTCTCAGATGAATCTGTTCAGTTCGCTGTGAAATGTGGTCTCTGTAACGTTCACAGAAATATCACGATGCAGTAAATTATCATTTCAGCCTAACAGTCCTGTTGGTCCCGCCCTTATCTCGACCGAACACGTCCGTCAACCCATAGACATATAAATACCTAGACGCCTCATTGGCCGTCTCGGTCCGTTGCTGCGATACGTCAACGCGTCCGCCATATTGGTGCGGGCAAGAGTTCCCTGTAAACAAATGCAACGAACAGGGAGAGCTGCGGTTTTTCTGTATAAAAATATGACAACGTTTGTTTTTATCAACTGATATCAGTGGTTTATGATCTACGTGGTGTACAAAAAAAATCCAGATACTTAAAATCTCGATAGTTAAATTAGTATTTTATATGTCTATGCATCAACCCCCAGCGCCAAATTCCTTAACCAATCAGCTTTCAAGAGATATTTTCAGGGCGGAACATTTATGGCGTGATACTCGTTATTTATTTCTTTTCTGTCGAAACAGATAACATACATTTGCGCAGCCTGAATAATGTTTATAAAACTACGACCCTCTCATGTTACCGAAGTGCTTTAATATGATGGACAAATTTAACTTTTCCTTCAGCAAATGCATTGCAAATACATTACTTCTAAACAATGAAAACTAGAAGACACCAGTGATGTCAGCGACGGAGATGTAAATGTCGTTGTGATGCGATCGTGAGGCGAGTCAATGCTTCCACCAAGTGGTTATTATTAGTATAACATCAACACGTGCTTTACATTACTGCCATATTGAAGATTTTATTGGCATAATAAAATACTTACGTAAAATATATAGCATAATAATATATATAAATGTTGGATTTTTTCTCCATTCATCGAAGTAAACAGTTGTGCAGTTAATAAAGACAATAAACACTCCCATAGTTCAGTAGTATTTAAATACATTTAAATAAAAACTCTACCCCTCCTTTGTCCTCTCACATTTCAGTACAGTAATTTAATCTATTAAACTGCATATGATAATAAACCTTTATTTAGGGTGGTCAGAGTAGCCTTGCACTTAAAATCTAATATGCTAACTGAAAGTTTATGAGTTTCAGTCCCAGATATTTTGAGTAATGGCAGAGGTGTAAAGAGTACCTAAAAACCATACTTGAGTAAAAGTACAGGTAACTTACAGTGAAAATTACTCCACTACACGTTACAAGTCAGCAATTCCAAAACAACTTGAGTAAAAGTCTTAGAGTATTTGATTTGTACAGTACTTAAGTATTTTACTTATACTAAATATAGGCTCAAAGATGCACTAGTCAAAGAGACATGCCAGTGAAAAACTGTAACGTTGTGGAGAAGCTGCAGAAAACAGGCAGAGGCAAGGATCTATGTGCTGGTATTTCATGGAAAAACTAGAACAAACAATAAGGCAAAAACCAAAGGGAACGAAGAACAGAATGACTGGCAAACAGACAACCATTACATTCAACAACTCACAAAGAACTAAAGAAAAACTAGGGCTATATATACACACAGGGGGCTAACAAGCTTAAAGGGGTCATATGATGCTGCTAAAAAGAACATTATTTGGTGTATTTGGTGTAATGAAATGAGTTTATGCGGTTTAAGGTTCAAAAAACACATTATTTTCCACATACTGTACATGATTGTTTCTCCTCTATGCCCCGCCTTTCTGAAATGCATCGATTTTTACAAAGCTCATCGTTCTGAAAATCAAGGGGTAAAAAAAAAAA
>NW_015538026.1:1940559-1953244 GCF_001515605.1 Sinocyclocheilus anshuiensis | reverse complement strand
TCCGGTGCGTGAGGTGTGTACGCGCTCTGGCGTAGTTTACGCAAGCGCCGGAAGTGATCTCTTGTGCGCATACTTCACTCATTGTTTACACAGTGCACAAACATTGTAGGTACGACGGCTAATCAAAATGGTACTTACTTGCGCTCATCTGGATTGTTCAAACCGACTTAAAACTAACAGATTACGTTCTCTCGTGCGAACTCATTCGGGAGTTGTTGTTTTTTTTCCATGTATTCCCAACTTCTGAGCCTGCTCGCCTGAAGTTATGGTTGATTGCTCTTCGACTGGATATCAACACACCCATTAACGTAAACTACGCCAGAGCGAGTACACACCTCACGCACCGGATGCCGTGCGCGCGCTCAAAGCAGTAGGACATAGTGGTGTATTAGAGGTAAAATATTATATAAATACTGTTCGGTTTCTCGCACAAACCGATCGTTTCGTGTCTTAGGACATCAATGTGTCGTCACGAGCCGCAGGGTTTAATTTGGATTTGTCTGTGCATGTTTTTCCTAATTAAAATGTATACTTTTACTCCGATACATTTCCCCGAAGTATATTCGTTACTTACTACAAAATAGTAAGAAGAACACGGACTGCATGAAAGCAGGTTTGACGAATCAGTGTCTGGCGCTTGCAAGTTAGACTCCTAAAAGCACCTTTGCTGATGTGCAAACCAGTGCGCGCACAACCGCGGATGATTCATTTTCCACTCAAGTCGAGTCTGGGGTGTGCGATACAGCATCGTCTGCGATAATATGGTAAGTGTTGTTGTAAAGATGTGCGATCTGACATTATCAAGTAGGCTATATCACCAAATCACACACAGAGTGCACGCACATTGATTTATTAGTCTATTAAAACTCAAAATTCTAGGCATTCTAAATTGTAGATGGCAAAAATGCTTGTGTATGCTTTTTATATTTATATAATTTAATGTAGTTAACTTAATCTATATCACACAATGAGTACCGTTTTTGTGCAGATATCAGCTTGAACACATTTAATAATCATTTTATACAAGTTCAGTAAAGCATAAGTGACTTACATTTTAGACATAATATTGCTTGTGTTTGCTCAATTTTGCGAACGAAAATAGTTCCAAACAAAGATCACATCACTGTTTTGCGTCTCTGAGCAACGGAGGGTATTTACTTATTGAATGAATCAGCGTTTTGAACAAATCGGTTGAATAAATGATTCAGTAATTCACTCATTAACACAGTCAAATGCTTGGTTTCTGAATGAATCAGTCGTGAGCAATGGACGGTGTTTACTTATTGAATGAATCAGCTTTTTGAACGAATCGGTTGAATAAATGATTCAGTGATTGACTCGTTAACACAGTCAAATGCTTTGTTTCGGAATGAATCAGTCGTTTGAATGAATTGGTTGAATCTCAATGACTCACTCATTAACAGTCAATTGCTGTCACCTACTGGCGGTTTTAATTTTACATTTCTACTATTTTTTTCATGTTTTAAATTATTTAAAATATCGGTATTCAACATTTTATGTTAAAAACAAATTGTATATATATATATATATATATATATATATTTGCTTCTTTTCCATTTTGCATTTACTTGTACTTTTATTTTTAATACTTAAGTACGTTTAAGATTAAAAAAATACTTTTATTGTAAAAGTACAATAAATATCACATACTTTAAGACTTCTACTCAAGTAATATTCTAAACGGTGACTTCAACTTCTACCAAAGTCATTTTCTGGTAAGATATCTGTACTTTTACTTGAGTATGGCTTTCAGGTACTTTATACACCACTGCATAAAACCATGTCTGCATTTGTGATCGGAGAAATGACAGACAACAAGCGCTACTCTACACTGCTCAAAACTCACGTTTGAATCATCAGTGGCAAATTCTCCTCATATATAAAACACCTGTGATTCACAAATACTTGCTAAGGAACTCGCATTCACATAAAGTCGCCTTGTTGACAAGTTTGGGTGAGTAAGGGCAAAACGCAGTACTTTCAGTGACCTGTAATAGGCAGTATCACATCTTTTGTAGCAGAAATAAACTGCTGCAGAAAAAGCTAGGTCCATGCAAAATGTAATGTGTAACTGCAACACTCATTTCAAATGTAGTGGAGTAAAGAGTACAGATAATCATTCAAAAATGTAGTGAAGTAAAGAGTAAAAGTTGCTAATATCTTTGATACTCAGTACAACTACAAAGTACCCAAAAAGATACTCAAGTACAGTAATTAATTACATTTACTCCAATACTTTACACCTCTGAGTAATGGTGAACTGAACCAGTAACTGAGAGGATACTTAAGTCACAGTTCTGGTTTTGCATATCAGTTTTCACATATGGCCCATTATGAGTAAAAAAAAAAAAGACAAATAGTTTTTAGTCATATTCAGTATGTGTTTATGAGGCTTGTGAGTGCTGTTGGAATGCATCTGAAATGTCACTGACATCCTTCACTCTTGGGATGCTACTTTTTTGGGTAGGATAAAAAAACTGATGTATCTTATGTTTATGATATAGTGTCTGATGTTCAGATTGTTTGGCTTGTACTGTCATTTCTTTTTTGTGACATCATGCAATTAGGCAATGAAAACGAAACACACATTCATCGAACTTTAAACACAACTTTAAAACAGCGCAATTTATTCAATCATTCGAGAACAAGGTTTCTAAACTATACAGATTCAACCCAACCCTGGAGATGTTGAACATTATTTTACCAATTCCCAGACCACACTCACATTTCACATTAAAGAAGCTTCTGAAACCCTTCAAGCCTGCAAACCTATTTTGGGTCAAGAATATGAATGCCACAAAGCAAACTTTGTGGCAGGAGATAAATATTGGATTAAATATGTGAATTTTAGCAAAGTTACAAAAATGATTTTTCCGTAGGCCTACAATATTTCAGATTTTTTTTTTTTTAAATCTCTGCCAAGTATTACACCACACCATCATAAAGGTGTAATGAAACTGCAGTGGAACCTCTATGTGAGATGGTTAATGACTACATTTCTTTCCAGAAGATAAGTTCTGATATTATTACTGTAAATGTCTCAAACAGGCATGCTTTAGTAACATTTTCAGTCACAACAATCAATCAAACTGTAAACAATTCAGTGTTCATATGAACTTTAATTAACCTTTTACCCGTTAACTTGTTCTAAAATATTGGATCTAATGAAAAAAGAAGTCTTCTAATTAAAAGAAAATATTATTCTGTAACATTTTTCCTAAACAATGCATCTATTCTTCATAATGATTTATAAATGATTGACCCTTTTAGGCCTTTTGCTTAGTCTAATACCATGTTTACCATCAGAATGTTCACTCAGCAAGACACAAATTTGTGCAAACTATTGAACAATCATCTTTAGAGCTACATTTCCAGACAAATGCTTTCTTATTTAGCAAATAAATATCTTCCCCAATGCTTCCCCAACATATGCATCAAAAAACGAGACCCATTAAATATGACGACTCATTTGATCACAAATAGATGGCACAAAAAAAGCAACGATGAGAGAAATACAGAGACTTTTGACATTTAGTCATAAATATTCTTTGTGAACAGAATATAGATTTCTCCTGCTCCTCGAGGTGCAGATGTTGTCAGGTATGCAGTATATTCTGACCCTTCTTTTTCCTCTCCTGCAGCATTTTTGTTATAGTGCAGAGAGTCTGATATATAAACACTACCACTACCACTCAAACATGAAATATCTGGCATGCATGAAGAGTTCAGACTGCATCTATACAACAAGTAAAACACAACTAACACAATCTACAAAAATAGAAGCGAGTTACCATTACAATAATTCCTGTGCTCCAGTGAACCTCACTGAACACATCGTCTTTTAAACACAGAATACTTACATTAATAAGTAATTACTTAAGTGCATGAGTTCAGGCTTTAATTTAACACGCCTAAACCAGCATATCAAGGTCATTTGAAAACCACAGGCAGGTGTGTTAGAGCAGAGTATAGGAGCTAAATACAGATATCCAGGAATATCGCCCCCTGTATTAGCACATTAAAATTGTTCCAGACAGCAAATGTATTTACAAATGAGAAGTTGATATCTTGATGTGTAATGGGATTTCATAATGCTTAGAATGTATATTATAGCCTGCTTTGTTTGAGATAGTAAATGAAAAAAAAGGCTTTAAGAGCGTTCTTATTTCAGCCATCATTTTAAGTTTGTTTAAACAGTGTCCAATATTTAGATGGATCATATTTACAGATAAATGTTGCATTGAGGAGGCATTTTAAGAAAACAGACAGTCAACATCAATAATCATTTTTTGTTTATTTCACATCTCATTTCTTGACTTGAAGAATGACAGGGCGCATGATGATGTTGTGACTGCCTGGCTGTTTAAGTACTGTTGCTGTGGTGCTGGCCTGCTGCACACTGCGAGTAATGGGTCCTCCTACTCTCTCTCTCAACCTCAGAGACAAATGGTCCTCTCTTCTGGGCTGTATCTTTATATCGCCCAGTCTCTGCTCCAATTTTCTACCTAAAGCATGTACCCGAACGCCGGGCTCCTGAGAGTTTACCTGAGCGACAGATGAGAGAACTATCTGCTTTGAAGCCAGCTGTGGCATAAAGCCACTCTTTAAAATAGGCTTGCCTTTTTTACTAGACTGAACCACAGATGTTGACAGAATTGTAGATCTTTTAAGCCTAAAATCCTGAGTGGTATCAACTGCTGCATTTTGCTTAATGGTCTGATTCTTTGTTATTGTTTTTGGCCCGTGGTCTGACCCTTGTGGCTTTGCGCTCAAATTTGCAAGTTGTCTGCGAAGGCTCCCGTTGTTCTCCTGGGCTGAAACAATGCTGAGTGTTCTTTTTTTGGAGTTTCTACTGGCTGGTCTCATGGGGCAGCTAAAAGCTACGTGTTTCTTTAAACTGGCATTGTAAGTAAACTCTCTCCTACAGTGAGGACATGCAAAAATGCCCAGGTCATCATGAGCAAAGGCCTTTCTTCCCCCAGCAGGTCTACCCCTTTGCACCAGCTGAGATTTCTTCTTATTCAGGATACTCATTTTTATCTTAACTGGTGATTCGTGAAAGTTCATTTGTCTTGGTTGTCCGACCTTCTGAGAGAGATTCTGCTTGCTATTAACAATCCTTGCAGGTGATAACACCCCATTTTGTGCTTTTGCAAACTGCTTAAGTGGTATAGGGTTCTTTTTAGGAGTGTATCGCTTCTTGTCGCTAGCATTAGCACAGGCTAAGATGTGCTTGTGCAGTTCAGGCATGTTGTCAAAGCTCTTACCACACTTGGTACAACGAATGGCTGTGCTGAAGGTCTGAGGGATGTTGTGGGTGGTAAAGTTGGTGGCCGATGCTGCTGTCGTCCCAGTTGGTGTCCGATTGTGGTATGGAAAAGGAGGCGGTTTAAAACTTGGATAATGTTGGTTAATGCCTAGACGTACATCTTGGCCTTTTGATTTGACCCCTCCTGATGCCATGATTTTTATTGTTGTGAACAGCTCCTCAGAAGTGTTGTCCAAGGCATCCTTCTCTTCTTTTGAAGTTGCGTTGTCAGATTCTTGCTTAATTTCTGTGATTGGAAGGCCTGGATCAGTAATGTCAGTTTTGGGACTGTTATGATTTTCAGGTCTTAACTTGCCATGTACTGCTTCAGTGTGTGAGCACTCTTGACCAGGATGGAGATCTCGCTGATGCTGCTCCAAGTTGCAGAGAAAGGCAAATTCCTTAGAACATGTTTTACAAACATAAATTTTACCAATGCCATGATAACTGGATCGGTGCTCCAGCAAACCTGTGTCACTCTCGAACAACTGCACACAAAATTCACATTTATAGGGCCACTCTTTTGAGTGCTCACCTACATGTTGCCTAAGAATCTTCATGGACTGGAAGGGCTGTTCACAAACATTGCACATGAAGTTCTTGCAAAAAGGATGCAAGGGAGATAATTCTTCTTCAACTTTGTTTTCCTGCTTAGAAAAATCAGAGGACTGGATATTTTCCTGTCCATTCTCATTGCTCTCTGCCTCAACAACATTGGTGGAAGCAGTGAGAGTCAATGTACCATCTGTATAACTTTTTGACTGCTCTGTAGATGCCAACTGTGTGGAGGTTTCAGGCAGTAGGGTGGTGTCAGGACTGCGAGGTTGTGGCTCAGATGGGACATAAGGTTCTTGCTGTAATGCTTCGACAGGAATTTGATCTGAGAGACATTGAGCAGAATTATGTTGGAGAGCTGGAAGAATATTTTCTGTAGATTGCACTGCAACTGTATACTCTATAACAACAGTGTTTGGAGGAAAAGCCAAGGACGTGATGCTGGACTGGTTAACAGGCAGAGATGGAGAAAATATCTGTGCATCAGAAGCTAACACAGAGTCTACAACCAATGTTCTTTGAGCTAGTTCACAAACAGAAGGATCAGCAACCCAGTGAGAGCTTTGTAAACTTAGTGAAGGGACTGCAGGTATAAGGGTTTCCAGACCTCCAGGAACAGAGGACCCCCAGTCAGGGATTGTCGTTTTCAAATCACCCTGTGAAAGATGTACAGGATTATCAGCACAGTCTTCTACAGACCCTGTGGGTGGTTCAATGTCAGTTACCACGAAGGCTGAATGAAGAGTTTGAATGTCCTGAGTAGTGGGTTCCATTGTGGGAGTCAATAGAAAGGATACAAAAGTTGGAGACAAAGAAGGTGAACACTGAGGTGAAGGGACTGGGGAAGCTGGATGGATACTGACAGGAGCGAGCAGTGGAGGGGTTGGATTGATTGAAGCAGGAGGAAGAGCCAACTCAAACAAAAACTTTTCAGGTTTTGGTGGACCTGCATCAGACACTGCCACAACTGCAAGGTTTGTTATGTCAGGGACACTGAGGACACCTGCAGTAGCTGGAGCTTCAGCAGAAGGAATGTCTACCCGACCATAATCATTCATAAGTACCTTCTGAAGCATACTAGAGTTAGATTTACTCTTCCTTAAAGCAAGCTGAGTCAGGTAGACTCCAGCTGAGTCACAGTCTAAACTCTTTCCACTAATACTTAAGTCCAGAATGGACTCTGCTAAGGCATCGCTGCTCTCTTGCTTAACCACAGAATTTGAGAGGTCCAGTGGCTGTTGATTACAGGAGTTTCCACCAGTTCTTGATACAGAGCAGTCCAACGGCAAGATATGTTGCTGCATTGGAGCTCCATCAGAGCTGTTAATGGGTGAATTCAAAGGCTCAGGTTCTTCATTGCCCAAGAGGCTCAACCCATGGCTCTCCAACTTTGACTTCTTGGCGTTTGTAGAATCCTGATCTTGCTTTTCTATATTCACATCAGGGGTTTGCTGTGGTGAGCTGGGAGGGGAGGTTGTCCTTCTCTTAAATCTAGTTGTTGTTGCAGGTAAAACAGTCAGGGATATGGGAGGACCCAGTTTGTGGTCATCAGCAATCAGTGCAAATGCTGGTTTACTGCCATCCTGATTCCGAAGGATCTGCTTGAGTTTGGGAGACAGATAGATAGTTTTTTCCTTGTGAAAGGCAACTGTCTCAATGCACTGAGGTAAATGAGCAGTGACCAGCGGAGTTCCAGATGTAGAGGACAGTGTCAAGGATGACCAGGAAGATGAGGAGGTACTCAAGATGGATTCAGACTCTAATTCTGTTTTTATTTGTGGGAGTAAAGGTGGGGTAGACGTCCTACGTCTGGTTGAGGACTGCTCAGACAGGTCAGAGGTAAAACTGCTGGATTTGGTTTCTAATTTAAGAGCTTGTGTAATTTGAGCTGGACTGATTATAACAGCATTTAATCCAATCACAGCAGAACCACCAGAGTTCATCTCAATCACCTCACAGTTACTTACGGCACATGTTGAGCCAATTTTCCCATCTATGTAGAAGCTAAGATTCTCTGAAATGTTACTGGAGATGTCAACCATGTACTCCCTTTCCTGATCAATGTCCTCTGCACACTGCGAGATAGCAGTATGGTTGTCCTGTGCCGTCTCAACAAGCTGCTGTCCTTCAGGTTCTTCAATGATTTTGACCTTCTTATAAACTCCTCTAGGAAGAAGATGGCGCTCATGGATCCTGCGCTGATGTCTCCTTAGACTAGTGTAAGTCCTAAATGCTTTTTTGCAGTACTTGCAGACATATGAGGATTTGACATCACTGTTTTTATCATCCTTTTGTTCACCATCAGCTACATTAATGCACTTGTTTGGCTCTGGGTTCTGTGATGCCATTTTCAGAGGTTCAGCACTGCCAGGCACATTCTGACTGGCAGTGCAAGGGACACCTGTGAGATCATCCGTCTTCCTATTTCTATTTTCATGTCTTTTCTCATGCCTCCGACGACTAAACAATGTACTGAAAGTTCTTCTGCAGCGACTGCATTTAAACCGTTGTGTGTGGCAAGTTGAAATAGCATGTGTTTGTATGTGACGCTGTAGGCCTTGACTACTCACAAACCTTCTCTCACAGTGAGGACAGGGTAATTCACCCTGGGGTTTACTACCCGGGCCAAGATCACCCTTAGTGTCATTTAAAGGTAACTCAGTCCCATAATCCTGTTTTATCATTACAGCATGCTCAATCTTACTTGTCTGACAGGCTTGATTTTGATTAACTAGATTTTGGGACACAGGCTGGCTTGCATTCTGTTTGTCTTTGCAGTCCATCTTCACATCTGTTCCTCCTTCTATCCCTTTTTTTATCTCTCCCCCTTCTGGCTCCGAGATGCTATGAAGTGCCATTTCATCAGAGTGGGCATCTTGAACCTCGGGCTGCTGGAGAAAAACCTCTGATGGCATTCTAGGCGCCTCCTCTTCCACAACTGAAACATATGAACATGCCTGTGACACAATGAAGAATTTTTATTTGCTGAAATAATAAGTGTATTAATATTATATTACACCCATTATAATACCCATTATAATTGGTACGATGCAATATTGTCCAACATATGTCTAATACATTTCTAAATGTACAAAATGAAGAAAAAAAAAAAACTTACTTTCATCTGATCTCCACATCTCTTAACTTCCTCTCTAATGCTTCTTCTGGGGTATGTAAAAGAGGCCCACTGTTGGCTGAGGGGAAAATAAATGCAGTAATATTTCTTGAAAATTTCTATGTAATTTTAGAATTAAGCACTCAAAGACAGCTCTAACTTAAAAATAACAAAGCATAAAGGATATCGCTATTAAAATTACACAGTTTGTTTATTAGAATTTGTTTGCGTGCAAGATAATTAACCAATTGGGTGACAAAGAGTGCAGTTGCTGATTCATGGCACGCTGCAATGTCATCTTAAACTAACCCAGGACAAACTCATACACATAACTGCAATCTAATTACTTATTTTCATGTCTGAAAATGAGTAAACAAAGGTTAACGAATTAATATTTACATTACATTATAAAGTTAAATAAATAAATAATAAAGCATACTTCTTCCAAGAACACTTACTCTGCCCTTCAACATAAAATGATCAATAATGCAACATATTCATGCAAAAGAAAAACATTTAAATTTTATTGGGGAAATGATTGTTGTAATATGGTTGTTTATCAGTTTAACCAATTTAAAATGAGCTAGGGTGAAATTGTTTTAAATTATTGTAAATGTCCACTGTCATCATGAGGTTACAATAGAAGTCTTGTTTTATGATTTGATTTGTGATCATGTTAATGGATATAAAATGACAGGTAAAACATCCAACATGTTTTCAGTTGGTGGTACAACCTACCCCACACTAAAATAAACATTTGAGGATTAAACAAAAAAGAAAGTGAGCACCTGTGGTTCATTTGTAGTCCACCTGTAAGACTGTGGAGGTGTGGGTGGGGTCAGATAAATTTAACTAAGCTAATAATATTAAATAATCTCATTTTACAGACGCCTCTTATAGGGTCACAGGTCGTCCTAATGCAGCAAACTGACAATTTATCAACACAATAGCAACAGGACCAGGCACAAGTCATTGTCTGCGATGCTCAAGAAATAACGTAATGCACCCATAACTGCCGCATTCCCGCTGTACATATGCGGACAATCGATTTACCATGCAGCGGCTGTTTATAATGTCAGGCCTATTTGGATTTAAGCATGTGCGCAAATAATTA
Organism: Sinocyclocheilus anshuiensis; assembly: GCF_001515605.1. Classification (NCBI taxonomy): domain Eukaryota; kingdom Metazoa; phylum Chordata; class Actinopteri; order Cypriniformes; family Cyprinidae; genus Sinocyclocheilus; species Sinocyclocheilus anshuiensis. The sequence continues at coordinate 1,943,131 of NW_015538026.1, read as the reverse complement.
CGCACTTACACAACATAAATGCATGGTATCAGCGAATAGATTAAACTGTTTAAAGTGTGCAAACATGTCTATTGTACAGTCAGGGCGCACATGTTGCGGGTGTCTGACAGCCCTTTAAATAAGACAAACCCCGTTTGGCACTGTCGCTAAGCGCAGACGAGAAGGTCACTGGCAGCGACACGCTTCACGTTAAAGTGCTTCGACATGCATTTAGTTAGTGCACCTATATATCTCTGTGATTTTTACGACGTAATTACGTGCAAAAAAAAAAAAAAACATACATGGGTAGTCTCAGTGCTAACTCTCAGACAACATAAATAAGACTGACATCGCAAAGCTTCGGCGAGCCACTTTATGCCACATGATTTTGATTAGGTATGCCCTTTGGTCTCAGCATTAAATTGGCTATACCTGTGAATTGCTTACCAGCTTTGTTGTGACGCCTCGCTGCTTGAGTCTGGTGGGCACGCGCAGGACGCTCGCTATTGCAGACTGCACTGATGACAAGGCGCATGTGCGAGATCTCATGCACCTGTAGTTACATGAAATATTAGGCTACACGTAAAGCACAGGGACAACAGATTAAAGATTTTCTTTAACTGCATGCACTCAAATATTTTCAGGGAGGATGTTTTATTGACGAGATCTAGAAAGTATATTTTGTTTGGAATACTGTTGTATGATCAGGTAAATTATTTTGTTTTTCCACTTATAAATTTAAATGCATGAAAACGAACTTTTTTTTTTTTTTTTAAGTTTATATTAGTAATATTACCTCAAAGAGAAACAACAAACTCATCAATATTATCCAGGTATTGAATCTAATAGATTGTCATTAATAAATATGATTAATGTTTTAAGCATATAATTTATATAATTACATATTCATATAGCCTATTTGTTGTACATTTGTTTGTTTGTATATAAATATATTGTTTCATTATTCTTTTATATAAATAGTAAAAATGGCATCTAGGCCTACACAATAGGAAACCTTTTATGCAAATTGGGCAAATACATTCCAAATTCGACAACACCCACGATTTGCTGGTGTGTTTTTACCATCCCCTGTCACATGACAGCCTCACTGTAGAGAGTAGACAATAGATTTCTGCAGAAACAAAGCACACTTCCAGCTAACAAAATTATGTTCTAAGAACATTTAGCTAAAGTTCTCGTTCAAAAAGTCCAGTTTGTAAATGATTTATTATTATTATTATTCCAAAACAGTTTTTTTCTGCTTATGAGAATGTTAAAGGAACATTCCATTTGATCATTTTGCAAACATTATAGGAGTGTTGCTCTTGAATGTTCTCTGAAACAAGAACAAAAATGTTTCAAATATTGTTCCATGAACGATGTATAAATAATAATCCTTATAATTAATAATAATAATATAATTAATGTTTTTAATGTTTTGAGAACATTATTAAAGATCATATAACTTTGAACGAATATTCTATCAATGTTACTAAAAGAACTTCACAAGCCAGGACGTTAGCCAAAGTTCTGAGTTCTTTAAATGTAAGTTCTTTAAATGTAAAGTTATATATAAAGGTTTTACTCAAAGAAGAGCAAAGGGGCACGGTGTTTTATTGCCAGTATGTGTGTGTTCATGTTTATATATAGAAATTCTGAAAAAAATCAAATCAAATTTATAATCAGTGCCTTAATGGTAAATATCAGCAGTCTGTCCAGTTCCAAAACCCACTTTCCTGTAGTTATTATGAGTGACAACTAGAGGCCGCAGTGTCCCAATTTGTACTGATGTGAGATTCTGCGCTGAAAAAGTGATGCAATAATCGAGAGCTCGCATTTTGTCTCCATAACTATTGAGAGTTATGGCTATTAAGAGAGACATAAGAGAAGCCACTGGATTACTCCTCAAACTGACATCTGATGTGTGTGTTGGTGTACGTTTATGCATGTGATTGTTTCTGTCAACAAGTAGGACCCTGGGTCACATTTTTGTCTAAAGAGCAGTGAGATACGTAAGTCTGCAGCAGGCACGGCTCCAGATATGAGATGAATGGTGCTTGGCCAAGTGATATTCCAGGTGGGCCGGGGTATGTGGGGTGGGGCTGTAGTTGGGAGCATAACAAAAATGGAGTTACATTAACTATAGTTGGCATAGTGTTTGGTTGTTCACTGATTACATTACTTGCCCTCCGTGGCACTCCCCAGGTGGAGCCAGGCTTGAGTTGTGAAATCACAGGACTTATGCGAGGCTTTTGGTATCTGTGGTCAGCAGGCTTCTGTTCTATTCAACAATCACCCATTATAGAACTGTCACATTACTCTGCATTAATCTTCACCTACTCATCCTTCATGTTGCGGGTTGTCCCACTCTTATTCTATCATCTGCCTTCCACCTTCAGACTCTCACCATCATACTGAACATTCTTTTACATTAGAATGTGTTTGTGTAAGCGTGAGCCAACAGCATGTTCCAAAAGTTTGAGTTATTTTTGAAGATTCACTATCGTCACTATTCACTTTTAATCTAATATGTTGTGCTTAGGATACATTTTAAGAATTTTTTCTAACTATAATAGTTAGAATAGTATGTAAT
>NW_015538026.1:1889698-1936501 GCF_001515605.1 Sinocyclocheilus anshuiensis | reverse complement strand
TAACAATGTTTTGTTTGAGTCTTAACTGAAACTGTGAAAATATTAAAATGTTATTGCAAGGATTACAATTGAACAATTAAAAAAATTAAAAGTTACACAGTTGTCATTGCTTATGTTCATAAAATAATTTAATATTTTTTTTCTTGTATTTCAATACGGTCCTGAAGAAAAGACCATAAAATTACTGTATATTTTACAGTAAAAACTAAAAGTACAGTATACATACTGTAAATACATTTACAGCAAGTTAAATGGTACTGTAATTATTAATACAGTACTTTTACTGTAAGTTTAATTTACAGTAAGTTACTGGCGAACTGCTGCCAGTAAGCTACTGTAATTTCTACAGGAAATTTTTAACAGTGTACTGTACTGAGCTTTAAAAAAAAAAAAGCATCACAGTATCTGCTCTCTATCACTTTCATTTTATTTCATTTTATTTTAGTTCTTCACATAGAAAATAAAACCGTTTCTTTATGCAGAATTGAGTTATGTAAACCGAATGATTAATCTATTATAGATACTACTTATTTAAATACAACCCACAAATTGCTTCAAAGTCTCTCTCTGTGTGTCTCTCACACACATGCAACACAATGAAAGTACATTTCTTTCAACATAAATCAAATAACAGGAAAATGCGCAAAACAATTTCACAAGAGTGAAAATCTGAGAACCGAGTGTTCTAGCAATGAGCACTAGCAATTACCCATTAGCCCCAAATTTTCTCATAAAACCTCATAATTACCCATCAACCCTTATAAATACTCTGTATACTCACTTTACGTCATCACTGACCATATTTAGTTATTTTATTTATTTGATAAGCCTGACTCAAAAATGTGTGGAATAAAGCGAGATATTTCTTTATTCTGTGAAATGGCAGGTTTCAGCCAGATTCCATCTGCATGTCCATTGATTTCCAACATAGCAGTGAAGTTGTGAGAAATCTTGTGTGCGGAAATACACAGCGCTGATTAATTTGAAAGATAATGACTGCATCCTAGATCAGAACAGAGATTGTAAGATCATTGTGGCACCAAAGGGAATTGCAAAAATAACAATTGCTTCCAACTGTTTTTTTTTTTTCTTTACAAAACTAGTTATTTTGGATTATTAGTAAATTATCTCCAGAAAAACAAGAGGATGACTTGCCATGACTTGTAATATGGTATTTTATACAGTACATATAAATACAATTTACATAAATGAAGTGTTCTCCATTAGATGTTGCTTACTTTTTATAGATTTTTTTGCAAAGACTGTCACAGGATAAACATTGTGGTTACATGGGGTTTTGTGCATAGATGGCTAAAGAGTCTGTCTTGAACAAATAGTTTTTGTCCATTATTTCTTTTAACCATTTCATTCATGTGCTGAAAATACAGACATGAACGCAGAACAATCTACAGGACACATATCTATGCGGTAGATGCATGTTTGTGCCAACTACTGACCATTGCCTCACACACATACATAGACGCACTAAACAATGGGCACTTCTGAGCTGCCATTAGTGTCACACATACACAATGCATGTTCCGTCCACATGGCTCAAAGAACTGCTTAACAAAAGAGAGGGAGCAAGACATGCGTATCACAGAACACCAGATGTGAACTAAACAGCCTCCATCCTGACACCCACCCAACACACACACACACACACACACAAACATGCTAACACAACCACACACACCCAACGTTCAGCTGTCCAATAAATTCAAATGTCAGCCTGGCTCCTGACATCAACTTCTCATGTACTATACTTTTAGATGGCATTTAACACCATACACACACACACACACACACACACACACACACACACATATATGAATGTAGAACCCTTTAATCTGAATGATTACATTTGCACACACATGTTAAATGTACACATTCCCACATATACATGAAGATCATTGTTCCTGATGTCTGAGCTGCTTCCTAACTTCATCTGGACTCTTCCGTTAGACTGTTCAGACCAGAACACACAGAACAGTGCATTAACACGTGTGTATGTGAGAGAGAGAAAAGTCTCTGACCTTGTGTGAGCTGTAGATTATTTGTGTGTGAATAGCAGACAAGTGTAAAATAGATGTTCACCAGATTGGACCATAAGTGAAGATTGTAAAGATGGAGTCTTTTTTTTCTCTGGAGAAATTTCTGAGAACCAGATAATGAAAAAGCTCCATTTAACTCATTGCTGTTCATTTTACACTCATTACAGTCCAGGAGAAATAACTTTGATACAGTGATTTTTCTCTACTATAGACAAATGAGATCCTCACAATAACCATCAAACAAATATGTTTTATATAAGAAAATTTATTTTTATTAAAATGTATTTATTTATTTATTTATTCATTTATTTGTGATTTTTACCAAAGTCACAGAGAGGAATGAGACAAGATAATGTTTACAGTTTTTCTGAATTGCTAAAACACATTTCTTGAAACCATCACTTATTTTCTCAAAACCTTAAACAAATCCAAACCTTCAAACTAAATTCACAGAACCGCTGACTCTTCTGACAAAATCAAACCATCGCTTCAAAACCATTTCACCCGTTCTCCGAATCAAACAAAGTTTTTAAATCATACACACATTAGTCAATAATATACACACTACAGATCATTCATTAGACACTACATCAGAAAATGGAGAGCACAGTGTCCAGTGCATGTAGTTACAAAAAAAACTGTTTATTGTATTTAGTAAATATTTTGCAATAAGCACACACTGTGTGTGTGTGTGTGTGTGTGTGTGTGTGTATGTGTGTGTGTGTATAAAAAAAGAATCAGAAGACTTCATCTACATCGCAGGCAGGCAACAGGGAAAAAAACCCTCTGGTGTGGCAGATCCAGCCTTGACAAGACAGCACGTTTGCTGTATGTCACCACAGGCCAGTTCTTCCACCCTAACGTGGTAATCTTGCAATTCTACACGATTCTCTTTCACTCTTTTGCTGTTCTTTTGAACTTTCCAACTGGTTATGGTGGCCACAAAGAATCTGCTCAAATTAGATTGAACTCTTTGTCCTGCCTCTGTCCTTCCACGCACAAGAACATGGTCTATCACAGTAGCTCTGATTTCATCTGAAATGACTGTTCTTGATCTTGCTCTTCCTCATCCTCCTCTTCCTCCACCTCATATATGCACTCTTCTGTACCTCTCAGATTGATGGATGCACCCATGCCATCTGTGCACTTTGAACTGGCTTATATTTTGTACATTCACATATTTAGAAACAAGTGTGAACCGTTTTGAATTATTGTGTGTAATGATGACAACCGTGTTGCAGTTGTGCTTAACTTTTGCTTTCTTGTGTTTAGGGTTTTGCATCACACGTTTATCACAGTGCAAATTGCGTTTTAGTGAGCGAGAATGTGTTTAGAGTTTTGCAAAAAGAGTGCTTGAGATCTGCAAACAGTGTCTAAACTGCCTGACCTTAAACCTTGTTTAAGGTTTTGTAGAAAGAGGGATTTATTTGACAAATTGGTTTAGGCTATTGAGAATTTGGTTCAGAGAATTGGGTTTAGTGTCTTAGCAAATGTGAAAAACTGTAAAAATAAAATATACATGATAAAGTATTAAATGTAGTGTTTATATGTGTGTGTTTGTGTTAGCAGGACTTTATAGGATTGTCCGAGGGTCTGTGTTCCCTATTTTCTGCAGGCATTTATTCAGTCTACTTAAACTGTTTTTTACACTTTGCAAAATTGTGTGTACATTTGTTTTCCAGTGTGTGTGCATATCCAGACATTGTTTTGTGTGTGTTTTGGCACTTCTAGGTCTTTCCTGTGTGTTCATGTAAGTGTACATGAAGACTTTTACTGCTCAGGAAGTGCCCTTCTCATTAGGAATGTAGAAATCATTGTATCGCAAACAAACTGAGCTCAGACGGTGAGCAGGACGTCAGAATGGGTCTCCCACTAAAAGAGTCCATTGTTCATAGCTAGAGAGTGAGAGTAGCTGGGCTACTGCCTAAAACCACATTCAGCCTCATACATGCTCACCCACATAAACACACACGCAGAAGTGACTTTCATAATGTACATGATTAGAGGACTTTCAATTAATAAGGAGAGGATGACATGTTTGTTAAAAAAAGATTTGTAAGTTATCAATACTGGAGGACTAATTTCAAGACCAAAATAAGCAAACTACAATTTACTACAACATAGGTGTAGTGCATATTAAATATTAATATGTTCCACTAATATTTGGCAACCAGAAAGTGTTCAAAATTTTATATTTATCATTTGAAAAAAATATTTTTGTGAATTCTTTTGCTCAAAAGTTATGTGTGTATTACATTTTTTTTATAATGACTGGCACTTGAATTTTATATTTTGTTGTCTTATTAATGGACAAAGACACTCAAGCACAAAAGATCATGTGATTTTCGCTTCTTGGCTCATTTCGAGTCGGACACTGATTTAGTGATTTGTTAGGTTGAGACTCACTCCGACTGCATCATTGAATCAGTGAGTTGTTACCTGCTTTGGTCAGGGCTACATTTTACAAAAGCATTGTAAGCGTAAGAAAATCACAGAGACTATTTGTGCCAATGGTTTCTACCATCTACTTAGGCTTACAATGTGTTTTCACAGGAAGCTTGAGATATGCCATTTTAATTAAACATTACAAGGTAAAAAAATACAATTAAACATGGATAAATGCTAACAATAAGATCTACAGTACAACATATGTTTACAAAATAGATGAGTTTTCATTTCATGCTGACTTTAATAAAAACATGTGTGCATTATTAGTGAAGTAAAACATTTGGAATCTGAAACGGAAAAGTAATGAGAAGGCCAAAAATCAAAATAATCTGATAAAGTACAGATACTTGAAAAATGTATGGAAAGAAAACACTTTGTTGCGATCCACTTCCAAATGAAAGTCCAAATGTCCAAATACGTTTTGGGGGTTCAGCTGTTTGGGACTCTCATGTTATTTACTCTACTTAACCAGAGAGGTCACTTGAGTACATAGTCATATTTACAAAGATGCCTTTATTCATTGGCTCTTCCTCTCTCTCCCTTGTCTTTTACAGTCTTTATAACCTAAGGGACTAGAGAGACAGATGTGTGGGTGTGTGTTTGTGTGAGAAAGAGACAGTGCATGAGCGTAAATGTGTGTGAAAAGCTGGATAAACAGATAAACAGAAAACGTTATCTGGGATCCACAACAACACAATATGGAAGTACAACATACTTTAGAACTTTTTTATTTAAACTGATTGAACAATAAGAAAAACAAAACGCCACCCCCAAAATACAAAAGACAAACACTCGGCTTTAACTGGATTCTGACATCAAATGGGAAAATGCGATCATGGAGTAACGGGATATAAAGAGGAATCTGGCAAGAAAAAACACAAAATATCGTTGCAAACAGTTGCAGTGTCGTCTAAATATTAAACATTTATTCTTCATCATTCAGTGCACCTAATACTGATCTCTTAAAGCAAAGTCCAGGATAGCAACGCTCCCGAACGTCAGTAAGAAACACAAACCCCAACACTGACAAAAAGAAACGCAAACAACTATACCATGCAAAATGTCTGTATGCTGTTAAAATGATATAGTACAGGCTGAGGAACATCAGGATTTTAGAGATACATGCCAATAGCAGCTGTGCGCTGGAGCAAAGCTGATTGTGTTCCAGAGGAAGTGATGTAACTTTTGGAATGGGTGACATTTAAGAACAGCATGGTCTAGTCACTCCATATTAATGCACTTCAAAATAGTAAATCTCAAGCACTTATTGTGTGCTGCTCCCCTTAACTAATAATTTAAAAAATGTTATTAGTTAATGCCGCTTACACATCTTGAGAACAGAATGTGTCCTCAGCATCTGCTTATGACAGTTCATAGACTGTACATAATGCGTCATAGTCCTGTTGGACACATCTGTAGAAGGGGAAAAAGAGAAATTGAGAAAGTTAATGATTGTGGAGTAGTTTTTTTTTTCTGTATGTTATTAATACTCAGTGGAATAAAAAAATACAAGCTTTTGCTTGCATGGGCAGCTGTTTCTTTGTTTTTGTTTATTAGGCCCTTCACAAACTCCACATTCATTCATCTCCTGTTACATTAATATGCATTAAAAAAAGACACCGTAACTTCCTGTGGCCTCCCACTGTTGAGAGATAAATGAGGATTTTAGGGGGACCAAAAAATGGGGAGTGGCATCTTTTCAATGGGAAAGGGGATGGGACACTCTCCTGCTCCCCGTGTAAGTCCTGGATGGATGGTGAGAGTGCAGCTTGCATTGTTTTTAACATCAGAACTTCCCGAATTTCTTCTTCTTCTCTTCTTGTCGTGCCTTTCTTTTCAGGGGCTGGAAAAGAAGGAAAGAGGAAAAGAAGTTTAGCACAAACACACCAGCAACAGACACAAACTTGTTTTTATCCATGTAACAGACAAAGATAAACAAAGAAATAAATTACAGTACATGACAATATACATTAAATAGGTTATTGAAAATTTATATTGCATTTATGAGTTTCATTCATGAGTTTGATTCAGTAATGATCCAGACACACTCACAAAATGTGTAAAGTTTTTTTTTTTTTTTTAGATCATTAGAATTCAACAGGTTATTTTTCACCCTATTATTTTGTTTTTTGGGCGACACCATGTTAGTACCATAAATAATATAGCATGAACAGCACTGTGTTGCACCTCCATTTTAAAACAGTATATTTGCAGTGTGATGTTCTCAAATGGCGAGGTAACCATTGGAAACACTGTTGATTCTAGAACTAAACATTCTGTTTGGCTGGTACATAGGATTCCATTATGACATCACTTCCCTGTTCGGCATTCTGATCCTTTATACAGTTCAGTGGTGTTTTTCTCTGATATTTGCCATTTGGTTGGACATTTGTAGAAGACTACTTGGAGTAGCAACATAGTTTTGTCAAGCTCTAACATGTTTAACATTTTATGAGCAACTGGGTTACACTAATTAATCCGGGTTATCAATGAAACAGTAAGACAGTTACAGAAATCAAGATGCTCTCTTGTTTTTGAGGCTTTCGTTTCTTTGTAGTCCTACAACATAGAAACCATTTATTGTTAGCATGCAAAATTTCACCTCAAACATATATACAAAACACATTTCTGAAGCAGCCAGCAACATCTGTCACACATTATTATCAATACAATGTTGGACCCCATTGACTTTCATTGTATGGGCAAAAAACACAGACATTTTTCAATTATTGAAAATCCAAAGAAGAAAGAAAATCATATAGGTTTGGAATGGCATGAAGGCGAGTTAATAATGACAAATTCTTCATTTTTGCTTGAATGATATTCCTTAATGATATTTATGAAAAAAAAATCATATATTGATTTTCATAATCATAATCATATAAGTACTTACGAGTATTGGCCCTTTCTTCTGACCACCAAGATGATTACAGCAATGACAACAATCACTGCGATCAAAGCGCCGATTACGATCCCCACCAACTGTCCTGTGCCCATACCTGGAATGAGGAAAATCACCAGGTATCACATCAATGACTGCTCATCCTCACTTGCACACATTCTCAATTAGGGTCTGTTTACATCATTTATGATAACGATGATGATAAAGATAATTCTAAATGTAAAATAATAGCAGAGTCCACTCCTCAACTATGGATAACAACACAGAGGAATGATATCATTGCAATCACTTGTACACTTTTTTTCCAGGTGATTAATGATAAAAACATTGACAGTCGTTCTTGGTGTGAACGGGCCTTTACTCTAACAGCATTTACACTGTATGTCTGTGAGTATACTGTATATCTAACCTTCACCCTCCACATCTACATTTGGAGTCTCTGATACGGTTTCTTCAGCTTTCCCAGTTTCTGCTCTTGCCTCTTCAGTGACAGTAGAGGCTTCAGGGCTGGCCATCTCTTTAGGTCCAGCTTCTGTTGATTGTGCTGTATCTGTTGGGGCTGTTGTTTCTAATGGGGCTTCTGATTGTATCACTGGTGCTGCTGTGGAAACCACTGGCACTTCTTGTGTTGAGGCAACTGCTTCTGTAGCCTCAGGAGCAGGCGCTGGCGTTGAGACAGCATCTTGAGGAGCTGGTTCCTCTGTTTTGGCAGTGAAATCAGGCAGATCTGCTACAAGATTTGGTTCTGTAGTTGCATCAACAGCTGTTGGCACCACCAGAGTACCTGAAATGAAAATTGGGATGAAAATGACACTGACGCTGTTTGCAGCATGTTTTGGTTGTATTGGATGGGTAAGCCAGAATTTTATCATGGTCTGCCGCTAATAGCGAGAACATTCCGGCTTTCTCCATCAGCCCAGTAAACACACACTTACACATTCACTTAGACATTTACGTACAAAAACATTCTGCCACTCCCCCAATAGGGAAAGTCATGCCCTGACTATTCAGCTCCACTTCAGATCACTTCCTTTCTACGCCATACCTTCAACCTGACTAACTGTCTCACTTCCTGGGTGGAGCTGGCAATAACTGCACAGAAGGAAATGAAGCATTGGAGAAAAAAAACTGGCATGTTTCCTCAGGGGTTGATCTTAGATATTTCTGCATCACTCACAATGACCTCAGCAACCATTAGAGACACAGCAAAAACTGATCTCAGATCTGAGCTGGTGTCTAAGCCAGATGGACTCCATATGAGAGACTTCCTCTTGGCGATCTGAGGGAAACCTCCCTTTACAATAACACCACCTCAAACCCAGCATGCATTACACATCAGCTCTGGGTGAATAGCAAATTAATGTTTTAGTCCTTTACTAATATTTTTATGAAGCAGATTTTATATTTTACTGATGATTATGTGACCCAGACACTTTCAGCAATTTGGAATTTAAAGAGTTCTTCACCCAAATGAAAATGTGTCATTATGTACTCATGAGGGTGAGTAGTTTCAAACCCATATGACTGTCTTTCTCCAGTAGAACCCTAAAGGGGAATTTCTGAAGAATATCCTGGCCTTCTTTTTATAAAATAAAAATATGACAAATTACAGTATATATATATATATATAGAGAGAGCGAGAGAGAGTGTGAGCAATATCACACGAATAGCCATACTTGCTGTTTCTTCATAATTGTTTGTGGAAATTATAGTACTAAGACTTTCTGAGTGAAAATTGTTTCTCATTCATTGTAACTGCATCGAAAGAACACCCAGCAAAATGTGTCCTTTTGTAATCCACAGAAGAAAGAAAGTTATATGGGTTTGGAACAACATGAGTAAATGAGTACGTGAGTAAATGACAGCATGTTCATTTTTGGATGAACTATCTCTTATAACTGTCCCTAATTATAGATTTCGCTCAGTTTGTTATTTTAAACTCACATTTATATAACTTAATTAAGTGGATTCCCAGATAAGAACTTTTACGTGAGAGGAGAAAATAATTTCATTATAAGTGGGCGTCAAAAAAAAGAAAAATCTGTCACTGTTGATTTTCATAGTGCCACAGTCAAACAAAACAGTGCTGTTAAGAAACATATTTAAGGGTGGGGTGCGGTCAGAGATCACAATGTCCTGTGTGTATGTGTCAGTTTGTGTGTTTATATTAATGTTCTTGTTGACTGCTGCTAACAATCAGCTCATTATGTTTGAGACCCCAACAATTAGTTCTAAGTATGGCTCTCTTCCTCTCCAACCACTACCACACACACTCACATAACACACAATGTGATGGGAGGAGTGGAGTATGGAGAAAGAACCAGCTGTTCTCTCCCTCTCTTTCTCTGAGTTGTACACATCAGCATGGCCAGTGATTGTAACAGTAAGTTATGTAAAGAATAATGTACAGTCAGTCACTCATTATTGGGAAATAAACCCCAACTGGGAGATTGATACTTATAAAGGCCACACGTTATATTACCTGTATATTATCTTAAGCTTCTGCTAAGTGAAAATAGTCCACTTGGGCATTACAAACACTACAACAATAGTACAGTAATATTAATGCTGTAGTGATAATTTTCACTACATTCCACAAATGAGACGCATGATGGTGCCAGCTGCATTTGTATGAACGTGAAAGTAACATGACAGTAGTGCTGGTTCAGTTACCCGGACAAACAGTCTGATATCCAAATTTTTTTTAACATAAGAAGAGAAAGCGCAGCCATTTTTATCTTAAGCATGCAAGACTTCTGGTGTCAGCCACTTCCAGTTATTTTAGCAGTATAAAAACAGTTATGTGCTGCTTGATATTGCCAAACTGGAATTTGTTGTCATATTATTTAAATTATTATCATAATCATAAACACACTAGCGCAAATAGTTTTACTGTTTACTGCATCTTGTTATTCCTGTAGTTATTTACCTATTGTGGCTAATGAATTTAAAGTCTCACACGTTCACAGGAAACATCTGACTTTTAAACATCTGACTTTTGCATTGAAAAATAAGGTGGATACAACTGTAGTTATTTACCTAATGAATAGGGAGTCTTGCACATTCACAGCAAATTCCTTCTGCATTGAAAAATAAGGTGGATACAAAATGGAAATTGGCAACAGTACATCCATCCATTTTCCAAACCGCTTGGCCTATGTAGGATCATGGATAGGCAGTGGTAAATAAGGAATATCAGACCACTGAATGCCTTGATTGAGAAACAGCTGTTCTGCTAGTTGCTTGACTGCAATGAGTCAATACCCACTAAAATAGAGCAGGTATGTGTGTGTCAGTGAAAATCCACCCATTAGATGATCAAATTCAAATCTATGACCAAGCCTAAAACAGTTTCCTGACAAAACTGAAACCATAAAAGGGAAAGACAAGGAAAAGGAGAGACAAATATAGAGAAAAAGAGCAGAGAATAAGGGAAATAGCGCACAAGAGGCCAGTATAGGGTGTCTGTTAAACGGAGACAGAATTGTTTTCCCGGGTTACAGACAGGAAAGATAGACATCTTCCTTTTCCCTAATTAATTACTCTCAACCAGATTAATCTCAGTCTACTCCTTCAGCATGTGTGTGTGTGTAGGGTGTGTGTGCATGTTGCGAGGGAGTATGAAGCTGGAATGTTTTAGTTCAGGAAGAATAAGTGAAGAACATCTCATTAAGGCAAATTTACTCCTTCAAACATATACACACATCACATGGCATGTCATGAGTGGGCAGTAGAGGACAGAGCAAGTGAAAAATCACTCTTATCTGTGTTGTATGGCCCCTCATACTTACCACTAGAACAACACCCATACACATACTTAGGCTCTCACACTCACAATCTCCAACAACATATCTCAAATAAAACACACATCCTCATCTAAATACAAGAAGTAGGAGTCCATACCCAAGGGAGACAAAACTATCGATATTTACTAGAGCTCTACAATTCCCCACAAATCTAAATTCTTCACAATCAAACTCAAGAACATTTGTGAAGTTGACTTATATTTAACACAAAGCAGTTGATTTTGAGCTCTGAAGAGTTCAGTTCAGATTCAGAAGTGAGAGATTCATTCTAACAGAGGAGTGGATTCAGTTAATGTTCATTTGGATTCTAGTCTGTTAGACAGATTTCAGATTATGGAGTTTATTTACTTTAAGTTGTGTAGAGGTAATTCTGCACGATTAAAATTCAAATTGAAATCCCTCAGACAGAACTCTTGAGTTCATTTGGATAGAGGAGTAGTGTTATTTTAGTATATTTTTATTTGACATTTTAAATTAGCATTCATTTGTATATTTTCAGGTGTAATTTTAGTTAAAGCTGTAATTTAATTATGTGTTCTTAGTAATTTTAGTACTTTAGTTTCAGTTACAGTAGTTCCCAAAGCAACATTTCTAATTTTCATTTTTCATCTAATATTAATTCATTTTATTTTATTTCAGCTTTGTTTATATTAAAGGTGCAGTAAGCGATTTCTGAGAAATGCTGTTGAAAGTGGATCGGACCGAGCACCAAAACACACTTGTAGCCAATCACCAGTAAGGGGCGTGTCCAGTAGTGATGGGGGAGGTGCCTGTGTTGAATAGCATGTTCGTAAATTTGGAGTGGAGGCAAGATTGGGGTGTGATTCTTTTGGGTAGAGGCGTGTTTGTTTTGGTGATTTCAAATATCAACAGCATTTCTCAGAAATCGCTTACTGCCCCTTTATCAAAAATGATTTTAAGTTATCAATAACAATATTGTTGAAGAGTGAATTTAGATTATGAAGATAATTTACCTTGTGTTGTATGGAATTAATTCAAATAAAGCACAAGAATGTCAGTTCAGGTAGATTGATTCGATTCAGAATGAGGACTGGATTTTATTTATTTTGAGTTGTACTGAGCTAAAGATTGAGCATAACAAATTAATTGAGCTCTGTGAATAGGTTGGGCTGAGTTTGTGGTAGTCAGAGACCCTGAGAGAGTTTCAGGGTTCATGTAGCTAAATTAACAGTCAGTACACCCAGTACCTTGATGTGCACTCATGTGTCAGTTTACCATTACTCTATTCATAACACACACAACACATAACAGACTGACTGAGAGATCTGAAAAGGTAAAAAGTTCACAGAACCACACAAACATTAATCTATTCCTCAAAAATAATTGTATAAACAACGCTGCATACAAAAAAAAATAGTACAGTGTAGAAGCGTTTAACTGTCTGTTGAAGCCCCACTTTTAGAACAGGGAGTGGCACCATCAGACTGGGAGAACGGGAAGAAATGGAGACAAATGGCAGCGTGAAGAAGAATGAGAGAGACAGAAGGAAGTCTGGAGAGGAAGAGTGTGCGTTGATGCTCTCCTCTGATAGCAGGGAGTGAAGTTTTCCAAAGTTTGAAACTTGCTGAGCATTTTAATGTGATGTTTAGAGGGCTGTAACTGACCCTGAGCAGTGAGTCGGAGGCGTTGCAGTTTAAAAATAACGCACATGCCCCTCCAACCCACCTCTGAGAGGGGTGAAAGCTTGATACCCCGCCAAAGATGGTTACAAGCGAAGGGGGGTGAGGAGAGGGAGAGAAAGACCTACAAAATAAGCACATATGGGGCGTCTCTCTTTCTCTCTCTCTCTCAGGCCTGCTCTGCCCTCAGATGTAACCAGCCTGTGTACTAAATGCTCAAATGCTTCCCTTAAATATAGAGTCGGCTCTATTAATACACGTGTAACCCTGCCCAGAGTGAAAGAAACAGGGAGAAACCGAGAATTAGATCAGTGCTGACTAACTCAAAACGGGTATATAACGGCATAACAATTATTGCACCATTACATAATTTTCCCAGCACTGGGTCCACATGAGAGAAACACTGTATCAGCACATGCTTAGATGTCTGGATAATGTTTATCATCAACAGAAGGCACTGAAACATCATATATAGATGTATGTACTGCAAAAAAAAAAAAGATGAAGATTTTTCAAGGTAAATAAAAGTCTTTCTACTTCAACATTTCACGTTCAATTCAATGTGTTGCTTGCCATTTCTTTGTAATTATTTGTGAAGTTTACTAGCACTGAAAACAATGTTTTCCCTTACATACTAAAATTTAAAGCTAAAACACACCTTAAAAGAGAACAAACATCATTTAGTGGACCTGTATTGAAATTAATAAAGGATATGGTTGGAAACAGATGGAGAGAAGGGCCAGAGTGTTTGAAAGAAAGTAGAGCACCCTGTATGGATGTTTACTTACTTGCTTGGGTAAAGGTACAAAAAGGCCCCGCCAGGGTGACCAGCAGCAGCAGTATGATCCTCATCATGGCCACCGTTGGTCACTTTTCTCCAACTAAAACTTTAACAAATTAAGAGGCTCCTGAAAGTACAGCAGGCTGTGGATGAAATGCTGGCTCGCACGCTCAGAAGTGTGGCATAAAGTTGGTTTGAATGGAAAGGGGCGGTGAGGTCTGAAGCAGCAGTCTGGACAGAGGCACTGAGAGCCAAAGTGAGAGAGAGTAAATGTGCATTAGTGTGTCTTCAGAGGGTGAGGGGTTGACCCAAAATTGGGTTGAAACAACCCAGCATTTTTTAGAGTGTATATTTAATATTATGTGAATATAAGCAGGGCTGCGATTGCTAGACAGTCTGATCAATGGTTTGTAGCCTAGGCTACTGTAGTAACCTACTGAAAATATGGCTTTCCAAAAAATTTCCGAAAATCAGATGTGACTTAAGACAGTACAGCCTATTGTACAGACTGTATGTCTGTCCTTCATAGCAACGTTGTGTAAAGTAATTGTGTAAAATTAAATATATGGCGCACACCCTGGCTAAAGGTCTATTAGATTATGGGAATTTGTGAATTTAGGATGTAATAGTGGACAAATTGCTTATTTTATGCCTGAAAATGAGAGTTGTTTACTGCCACGAGTCCTAAGCAAAAGCCTCCAGCACATCGGTTTATGATTCCGAGGAATTGGAGGGGGAAAACTTGACACCAAATTATTTTAAACTGTTAAAAAAGTTTGAAATGGCCTGTGAGGCATTTGTTAGGTGTGAATGCTGCCATTTTGTGCTCCCATCTAGTGGCCAATTAGTGTAATTGCAGGAGCACAATGTTCCTTCTGTCTGACAGCAGCCAAATCCGCACTCGCATATCAACAAGACCACACAGAAAATGTACATTTCTTAAAGACTGAGGGTAGTTATGAATTTTAATAACAGAACATGTAAAAATTGTGTAGGTTCATTCCTGTTATTTGTTACATTTTCATGTCTATCTGTGACTTAAAATATTGGATGTAAAGTCAATTATAAATCAAGTCAAGTCAAGTTAGTGCCACACCATTCAGCCAGCTTTGCCACTTCCTCTCTGTAGTGCGTTTCATCACTGTTGCTGATGAGACCTACCACCGTTGTGTCATCCGCAAACTTGATGATGTGGTTGGAGCTGAACTTGGCAGTGCAGTCGTGGGTCAGCAGCGTGAAGAGCAGCGGGCTGAGCACACCCTTAGCATAAATCTTAAAGATGGTAAACTAGGCTACAGTATCACAGTTAGGTGAACCGAGTTAATTTTATGTTTTTTATGTTTCATGTTTTCCCTTTCTCTAGTAAAAATGTCAAAAACAAGTTTTCTTGGGAACATGATTTAACTAATTTTATAGGTTTTCCCATGTCCTCACATTCTTAATTTTCCAAATGTTTGTACTGTCCCTTTAAAAACCAAAAGCTTCTTCCTTAATGACATGAAGTGGCAGGAAGTTACATCATTCTGGTGGGGTAACAGCTGCACAGGCATTAGCAATGGGTTGATGTATTCCTTAATGTTTTGTGGTATTAGTTGTCGTGTCACCGTGAAGCATTCCATCATTTTAGATAAAACTACATAAGTTGGTATGGTAATATCAACATTTTGACTCATATAAGTATCTCTTATGCTAAACTCTTAGTATGCGGTTCCAAATCCAACATTAATCTCTCTTAGAAAGTTCAAAAGGTACTGCATAACAGGAACGACCCTGAAGTATTTGAAAGACATTCTTTCAACTTATTCAAATGGATTCACCTCATCAAAATGTAAAAGACCAAGAGACTATATAGGCTACACGCATCACACATAAGACCCCAGGAGGAGGAAAGATAAGTCAGTTTAGCCAAGAATGAGAGGCAGAAGCGTCACTTAAAGGAAATACTCTTACTCACACATACACACAAAAAATATGTTCACACACACACACATTCCCAGGGGCAGTGATCTTAGATGCTAGCAGTATTGCCTGCTCTCCCTTTACAGTAAAAGAGAGAGAGGAAGCATGGAAGAGTGATAAGGGTGGAGGGGGTATGAATAAGAGCAGAACAGAAGCCAGTTCTATTACTTAATATTTACTAATAACAAACATACACACA
This sequence comes from Sinocyclocheilus anshuiensis, assembly GCF_001515605.1. Classification (NCBI taxonomy): domain Eukaryota; kingdom Metazoa; phylum Chordata; class Actinopteri; order Cypriniformes; family Cyprinidae; genus Sinocyclocheilus; species Sinocyclocheilus anshuiensis. The sequence goes on along the minus strand of NW_015538026.1, from coordinate 1,920,712 downwards.
CACACTCAGGATGGGAGATGCTCCTCCGAGTCTCTGTCAGGTGACGGGAACTCAAATACAGCAGACAGAAGACAGTGAGTATCTGTTTTCTTCTGCCTCTGCAAAGTCAAATTCATTGAATGCATTGCCGTGCACTTCTTATTTATGAGAAATGTATAAAAAATAAATCCGTAATAATAAAATCTTATTCTATGTTAATCTTTATTATTTTCATTCAGACATTATTTGTAGTGATGTCAAAAATTGTAGTGATGTTCTGTTCTTGTTTACTGTAATTCTGTTTGCTTATTCATATATTTGGTCTACTTTATATTTATTTTTAATTTGATGGTACTGTAATACTATTAATTCCATTTCCTATTTATTGTTAGTTGATATAAATAAATCCTAATTCAACTCTACAGTAATTCTGCTGACACTTAGCAGTAAGGTTCTATACTTGGCATTAGTTACTGCATCTTTCTTTCACTTTTTGTACTTTTTTTTTTTTTTACACGAGTTATTCAAATTAGAGAGCATGCACATATAATGAATAGCTTATCAGTCTTTTAGCTTATTAGGATTTATTCACAGATTGAGATGCTGTTTGGACATGGTGATTTTTACTTTAGAGCATGACCTTAAGCCTTCAAGGATACTGTCAAATTAGCCTGAGAAAAAGAAAGAAATAGAAACAGGGTGAAAAACAGAGAGAGGGGCTGTTTTATTTGATTGCTTGTGTGTGTGTTTCAGTTCTCTGACCTTTTATATCAAAAGCTTTATTTAGTCTGCCGGACACCTTTGTGTACTCTCTTACACATACTCACACACTTGAGCACAGAAAGACTTATTGTAGTTTTACCAAGAAAAGGATGGTATCAAATGCTGCAAAACACCTAATCTACCTAATCTGTCTCTTTAAATGATTTCTGCTGGTGTGACCTAGTGTAGATAATTTAATATTTATAGCAATATTTAATATTTTAATATTTTTAGTTAAGAAAAGAAACAGATGAACACCAATTTGGCTGTAATGGGAGACTATCTGTACCATCTTAAACCACTTTAAAAGAATTGTTCACTCAAAAATGAAAATATGCTGAATATTTACTCACCCTCAGGCCATCCAAGATGTAGATAAGTTTTTGGAGAAATTTAGCATTACATCACTTTGCAGTGAATGGGTGCCATCAGAATGAAAGTTCAAAAGGCATGCTTTTAGCAAATGTTTGTTTTTGGGTGAACTATTCTTGTAAACCTCCTTAAACCTGAAACCAGCTAAAACTAGCAAACCAGTAAGGCTAGGTGCCTGGCAAAAATGTTTTTACAGGGAAATATTATTAGAATTTATGCGTCTGTGTTGTGTGAGAAGTCTTTCTCACTTTCTCACTCTTTTTCAAAATGTGTCGTACATCTCTTCACTGCTCTTTAATAAAAATCCCTCTTGACACTTGAGGTGAGTGTTAAATTAAGATGTTTCTGCAGGAATTAAATGTGAGAGAACATTGCCATTTTTTCAGCTTTACAACATCATATAGTGAATTGAATTCAGGTTTCAAGATGCCAATGGGAAAAGATGGAAAAACTGTGTGGAAGTATAGTTTATTTTCTTCCGAACTATCTTTTCTGTATGGTTGTGTATTTTGCTACCTTATATTTCACTTTTACTGACTGCCTTGATTAACATAAATGCTAGATGATTAATTGTAATCGGCAGTATATTGTTAGGTAGTATATGGAGGAATCCTGTATGATCAGTTTTTTGCTCTTTGCTCTTGTTTTGCTCTTGTTTAGTGACATATGACCATTAGAGGGCGACATAGATCCTCAGTGTAACCTATACAGACCCACATAGATACCATTTATTTACCACTGAATAACATTGCAAACGTAAAAAAAAAAAAAGTGTTTCCACGTAAAAATGCATAGGTCATTGTTTAATTATACTTGCAAAGACTGTAATCACACACATAAACAGTATTGTTTAATATCAGTATTTGATCTGTTTTTCAGTGATGGTGAAGTACGTACACATTCATTTTGTTGCAGATGAAAATAAGTAATGTTCTTCAAGATTAGGATTGACATCAAAAGTCAGTCTTGGCTGTCAAACATGTCTATTTCAGCAGACTCACACATATGATGTTAGAAATACTAAGAAGCCTTTGCTCTGAACCAATCTTCTTCTTGTTTATAGTCTCTTTGACAGAGGTAGCTGATGCTAGCATTCAGTGACATTCATGTCGTCCTCCTCCCTGTCAGCACTGTTTAGATTAATTAACATGCATCTATTAAAACACTCCAAAAGATAAGTGGTATAATTTCACTCAAGCATCTGTCATCAGCTGATGAAATGCCTAGAGCGCTGTAGTGGTTTGTAACCCTCCAAAAGACACGAGAGAATTAAGATATTCCTTTAAAATGTATCTTTTAAATTGGTCTTGAAAGAGAACGATTTTCTCCCTATTTGGCTTTTTCTTAGACATGTATGTATGTGTTCAGGTTTGTTCAGGTTCAGATCCACTTTGAGACATAAAAGACAGATGGAGGATGACAGTGAAGGGTTGTGGTAGAGAAAGATGACTCCAAAGGCAATAATGTCTGTCTGAATATTTCTGAACTGATCTCTGAGCGATTCAGAAGATGGGTGTGATAAATCCTGACCTGTGAGCTGTTGTACAATTTAGATTTATATTTTCAGTCTTTCAGTTTATATGCTGGGAAATATTACTGCCTGTCATTGTGTGTGTATTTGTCTTGGGTTCAGTGATATTAATATGAGCAGGTCCACATAAAATATTTTGACTAATTTATCAATGCCTTCTCACACACACATGCACACACACACACACACACACACACACACACACACACACACACAGTCTGTTTTTAGTATTTATGAAACATTTCAGTGTTTTAGTATTTCAAAAACATTGTCATCCGACTGAGCTGAATAATCTGTAATTGATTTACAATCTGTAATTGAAAATAAATGTGAGGTATTAAAAAATTAATAAAAAGTATGAACGGAAAAAATATGTTTTAAGCAATACATTGACTGAAGCAATTTTATGGTTAGCAAAGTTACGTATTTTTAAAGTTAAGTATTTTTAAATAAATCTAATCATAGATAAATATTATTTAAAATAATAATATCAATTAATTAAATATAAATTATTATTATTATTATTAGTTTTACTGTTTAAATCCATTCCACAAAATTCTGATATTTTAGTCCAAAATCAATGCAGAATAGATGAAAAAGTATTCAGAATCAGACATTTTCATTATATTAAAAACAACTTTGTAAATTAATATTTTGTGTTCCAATTAAAATGTTAAGCATTTGGAACAAAACGAGGGTCAGTAAATAATGAAAGAATTTTATTTTTGGGATGAACTGTCCCTTTAAGAATTCACAATCTCCTTGTGACAAGGAGATTCTGCTACTGGCCTAGACGTGCTCCTCATTAAACCATATCTTCATTTAAAACTCATTAAATTAAGCAGAAATTAAATCCTAATTAACTTAAACTCAGTCTAAATGGAAAACCGTGATCACTCAGGGACTATGAGTGTTAATACTGCCATTCATTATATTATGGCTTCTCTTTATCAGCTACAGTATATGCTAGTGCTTTAACTGTGTTTGAACGTGCATATGCTTGTGCTTCTGCAGAGGGTCAGGTTCCATTTTGTGGGTGGAGGAAAAATCTGGAAGATGAAGAGCAGGTATCACTGCTTATCAAAAGAGAAGCACTTCAGAGAGCCATGAAACTCATGACGCACCTGCAGCTCAATGCACAGGTACGTACAGCCAATCGTGTTCCTTTATGTACTGTTTCTACTTTCTACTTTACTGTTTTTACTTTCTACTTTATGTACACACTACTGTTTAATTTTTTTTTTTAAACATATATATATATATATATATATATATATATATGATATTCAATTTTGCAGTTCACAATTTGTGTAGCTCACTTTCTTTCATCTTAAATGGTTAGCAAATCTCAAGATAAATATCACTTTTTCTTACTGTATATTATAATGTTAATGCCTAAATTAACTTGTAGCATTTGAAATGATTGATTTTACTTGTGTTTTTATTTAATTTATTTACACAAAATAGTATAGTTTACTTCATAATCTGTAAAATTCTCAAGAAATGTGCAGGAGAATATTGTGATGGTCAGTGTGAATGTGTTCCAGTATAGGTGTGAGTATGTGTTTGTGTTTGTTGTGTGTGTGGTTGGACAGACAATTTCCCTATCCCATCTGCTCCTCCTGGCCGAATCAAACCCTGATGAGCCGAAACCTCCCCCCTCTTTCCCAGACCAGAGATCCATCAGCCGACCTGCCACTCAAGGCCTAGGGGGGCTGGAAATGATAATGTTGCTGCCATCTTCCTGTGATTTTTAATAACCCGAAGCACACACTCACATCTCATGCTGTTCCCTCACACATAAACACAATTATTTAGAGTGAGCTTTTAATAGGGTTACAAGGTTTATCGTAACTTGATGATTAAAAACCTTGCAGATTCAAAACTTGCGCTACACATTAATGACCCTCAGTATGAATCAGGGCTAGACGGGTCCTAGCAGGGTCCAGACTAATCTCACCAGTGAGTCCCTGGGGGACTGATAAGGTCTGCAAGAGTCAATTTGCTATTCCTCATCAAGCCTAACCCACCACACACACACCCACTCTGGTCAGTTTGCAAAGGCCCAGCTGGTTCTCAGAGGGCACATGTCACAAATGACTAACGTATCCCATAATGCCATCTGCTTCCGATATCCCAGAAGACCTCCAACCAATCAGAAACACATAGTCACCAAAGAAACACCTGACTGACATTAGAGGGCCGGCTGTTACCATGGTGATGAGCCCAGCTCGGATGAGTGCTTCAAACTCCACAACAAATTGTTTTAGTGGTTGCACACATATGTGTGAGGTTTGTGTTTAAGGTCTGAGAGGCAGTTTGAGATCGGACAAGATGCTTAGGAAGTGTCTCGATAGGTGTGTGTGTGTGAGGGTCTGGCTGGTCTATTGTGTCTGGATGTGCAAGAGCTACATTAATTTTCTCTCCTTTCCTCATTTTCCTGCTCAGCAGAGCGGAGAGAGAGGGACGGAGAGAAAGGGAGAGGGCAAAGGACAAGGGAGAGGAAGATTCAGAGGAGCATAAAGAGAAGAAGACAAAGAAAACCAGAGGAGATTAGACAAAAAGTGTAAATAAGAAAAATGGGATCTCATTCTTTCTCTTAAATCTCATTACAGCGAAGCCGGAAAGCAGTAATTAAAATTAGCATGATGGAAAAACTCTGTTTCTCAAATAGTGAGGATTCTTCATATCAATAAAGTAGCTGCTGGATGAGAGATTTTGAAGGTCTGGCTCTGCGATTTGAAAGTATTTAAAGGGATAGGTTCCTCAAAAATGAAAATTGTCAACATTTACTCACCCTCATATAATTCCAAACCTATATGACTTTCTGTGAAACCCAAAAGATATTTCAAAAATGTCTCAGTGTTTTTTTTTTATAACAATAAAGTCAATGATAACCAAAAAAGTTTGGTTATCAACATTCTTCAAATTATCTTCTTTTGTGTTCCTCTTACAGGTTTGGAATGACATAAGGGTGAGTAAATGATGACAGAATGTTCATTATTGGGTGAACTGTGGAGTTGCAGTTGTTCAAGTACTGAAGAGGTCATTGGAAACAGTCCCTCCACAAGGGATTTTCAGTGCTGTTTGTGACTGACAATAAACACATTGAGGGAGACAGCTGAATGTCACCCTCACACACCACTCTGACAGCAGCCTGGAGGAAGTGATGTCATAAACCGAGAGAGGTGTTGTCACCCGCTCCAGAATACAAGCTGAATGCATGTGCTATATTTCACACAGTATGTTGCTCACCTGCAGTTCCATGTTACTGTCATTCTCTTTAATGCTGGTGTTTTTCTGCTTGATTTATGAATTCATCCATGATTAGCAGTTACTTAGAGTTTGTGGTCAGCATTGTGCATCCTAATAGGGGTGTGGTCAGTGAAGGCATTGGTCAGGACCATGGGACTAAATAAACCCAGAAAAAATGGACTTGGAACGTCTCATTGCTTATACTGAATACTGCACAGTATATACAGTATACTCTCTACAATTTTTTTGATAAACAGAACACATTAAGATACATTTTGTGGCAAGAAAGGTTTATTGTCCACTGTCAATATAGCGATGCATGAAGCACAGCTCACACATAAGTCACTTTCAAAGCAAAGCTTTTGTTCAGTACGGCAAATTCACATGTCCAACTTGAACCTGATGCGAAATCTGCATAGGAAAAACATGTGGAACTCACAATTTTGCAAATTCCTGTTAAAATGACTGAATTTCATCCAATTTCACTGAGCAATGGTAAATGTAACAGCACCTTGAAAGCAGATAATATTAAACAGGCATCCCACTGGAACAGCTTTGAGAGGGCGATGTATGTTAAAGAGGATGTTGTCAGATCGTTTCTGCCTTTGGGTGCGGTCAGTAATCTTTTAAAGGGTTAGTTCACCCAAAAGTGTATGCTGTTCTGTGTCAGCTGCGTCACGCCGGCTCTGTTTCCTACGTTGTTGTGATTTGATCTGAACGGAAACAGCGTATCTGTGTGACGCAGCTGACACAGAACAGCATACGCTGTTTACGTCCAGCGGATATTCTCCAAAATGGCACCAGGGTGATGCGGAGGAGACGAATTGTTGAATAAAGTCGTTATTTTTTTTCTTTTGCGCACAAAAAGTATTCTCGTAGCTTCGTATAATTGCGGATGGACCACTGATGCCACATGGATTATTTTACCGATCTCCTTGCTACGTTTCTGGACTTGGGAACATTTCAGTTGCGTTGCAGGGTCAGAGAGCTCTCAGATTCCATCAAAAATATCGTAATTTGTGTTCCGAAGATGAACGAAGGTCTTACGGGTTTGAAACAACATGAAGGTGAGTAATTAATGACAGATTTTTCATTTTTTAGGTGAACTAACCCTTTAAGCCAAGTCTCACAGAGTTTAACATTACAGCGTACATGATTAACATGAAAGAGAGAATAAGCAGATGATCTACTGTGATTCCACCCAGATATGACAGGACTGACCGGATATGTCAGGAAACTCAGATTCAAGAATCATTTTGTTTATACAGGGGAATGAAGAAGAAGACTTCTCTGTTTAGAAGAATGTTGTGTAAAGGGGATTTTTGAAATGAGTCCTTTATTTTGCTTGGCCCTGGTTCACAATACAAGCTCTTGAACATTCATACACACAAACACATTCATACCATTCTCCCAAAACCACACTATTCTGCCATCTCAGAGATGACTGAGGTTTAGAATTTGAGTGGGTACACTGAAAGGACACATATGCACTTTCTCTTCCTGCCACACGCATACTGTAGTCTACAAAAACTTTGAATGTGTCAACATTATCTCTTCTCCCTCCTAGATACAATCTATTAATTCATACCTGGCTTAACATTAAAAAAATAAAATAAAATACAAAATAAACCTAAATGTGTGTGGGAGAAGTATGAAATAAGAGATGAATGAGTGAGGATGAGTGTCACACGACACAAGTCACAGAAGTTAGAAGCTATTACGGTCTCAACTGTGTCTCACAGACACAGTATTTTTCACATTAAGATAATGATATTTACCATATCTTGCCCTTTAACCCTCACAGAGACCTGCTCACATTATTAGATTGAAAGCAAAGCAGCATTTGGCAGATATACGAACCTTTCAAACAGCGAAGAACACTTCAACTATCCTCATAAGTAGGGTTTCTAAATGTTTTACTATATTTATGAAGACATTTTCAAAATTTGGTCTTCAGAAGTGTAGACAAATCTGTAGTCTACATGCACACACACAGAAAAGCAAACACATACTGTTTGTATTCACAGTTAAACAGACCTATATTTTAAAATAAAAATGATAGATAAAATTAAATAATAATATATCAAAGGTGATATTGAAAAAAGCTAATTACCGATTTAAAAGGTAACTATTAAGCGAGTGTTTTTTTACATTTTTACCTTGATTTATTAAAAAAAAAAAAAAAGTTTATTTACTTATTTCCTTAAAAATAAAGTTTAAATAAATACGTTTAAGATGCAAATGGCACGTTCCTTTCGATAGGTGCCCTCCTCTTTTCGTTCTCAGATGGTACAGTCCGTTTAAAGAGACGCTCGGAGTCTGGTGCGTTGAACTCTCTCCACGAGAGCGAGCGCGGAAAGAGCAGTTTAGTGTAGCACGCTGTTTTATTCTCTCTCTAAAGTCTCTGCGTCTCAGTCTGTCTTTCTTTCTGACAGCCCCATCCAAACATTAGACAATATGGGACTCTAAATATATTTGCTCACCTTGTGGATATTGGGGGATTTCTGCCTTTATAAAATACAGGACATAGACAGAATGGGATTTTAGTGTGCTTATAATGCAGCAGGCAAAATGACTCGCTCCGTGGATTCTCCCCGCAGGCGAAGATCCGGAGAATGATGGACGAAAATAAGCAGCTCGCGCAGCGGATCGATGGCGCGATCCAGTGCGCGAAGCAGGAGGTGGCGAACCTGCGCGCGGAGCTGACAGCCACCGGCCACAGACTGGCGGAACTCGGCGAGCTGGAAGAACCGGGCGAACCGCAGGAACATCAGCAGCAACAACAGAACCATCACGGTAAGGAACCGCACCTGTGAGTCTGTGACCGCACATATACCTGTGTGACCTTCGAGTGAATGGCAGAACTCTCACTCTTCCTTCGATTCATTCAGTGGGTTAGGAAGGTGACTTGGTTTTCAGTTACCTCACTGACAACTGGTGTGTTTCAGGACAGCATGTTTTTGTGTGGAAGTGTCAGAATGCTTGTGTGTGTATTTCATTAAGAGAAAGAGTGTTTATATTCATCCACATCTTTCAGATCAGTACCAGAAATCAACTTTTTGTTATTGTGAGACATATTTCCCCCACTGTAATTGGTTTTCAGTGACAGTTTTTACCTTTTTGAGGGCATTTTTTCTTAACAGCGATTAATTCAGTTAATTGAACCCATGGGTAGATATATTATGAGATGTTACATGACCAATACCAGAAATTCACTGCAGTGCAAATCTAGCCCCAGTGTTTTGGGCATTTTTGGACATCGTGCTTTTTGTCACTTTGGTTGGCATTTTAGATCTGTTCCTTACTTAAACAAGACTGTCTGTCTCCACTAGAGAAACTGTTTTACAGAGAACCAAAGTAATGTAATCGAGCATAGCTCGTGTTTCAGGAAATGGTCCTTCATTTCATTTTCCATTAATGCTGTCAGACTACAGAAGAGAGAGTATGTATGGCTCTCCTGCTGTTCTGTGTGCTCTTGTAGCCACCATTGATTGATTGGTCAGTCTTGTGATTGTCATTAAAGCTGAGTGGTGTAGCTTGGGATGGCTTCGGTTTGAGTCTCTTGGGTGATCAGAGTGAATCTCCGTTTCTGATCCACCTGCGCTCACTGGGTGGAGTGGACACCCTGCTAGTTTGGGTCATAACATTTAACAGATGCTTTTTATCCAAAGCAACCTACTGAATGCCAGAGCCACCCTGGGGTTGTGTGCTTTGCTTAAGGGCACGATGATGAATCAGGATTGTGATTTCCATAATTACTCAAAAATCTCATATAATTGCTGATTAACTAGATGTTCCCTGAAGTGACTTTGCCTCACCGTAGAAACACGCTGCTATCAATTTACACTTCTATTCTTAGATAATCATACAAGGTTGTGTTTTTGATCAGCACAAATCCAATTTGCACTGTTAAAAAAATTTGATTTTCACAAAATATTCTACAGTTAAAACCTGTTAATTGATTAAGTGTTAGTTACTGTAAAACTGTAAATGGATTGATATCACATGTAATTTTTCTGTAAAATACTGTCAAGTTTATGGTTTCGGAAGTAAAAACTATAAATTACTGTATAATCTACGATGCAAAACAATAAAATGGACATTCCCAGTAGTCCCTGCATGACGCATCACATATAATTTTATTTTATTTAAGTAGTAATTGAAATGGTTATACGTTGTAAAATATGCATGCACCAGTATGCTTTATTGTTATACCAGAAACATTTTTATTGTATTTGTAACATTGAATGTCTGGCAACCACAGCTCCTGTATTTTTGCTTAAATTTAACAGGATATTTTTTACAGTGTGCACTTATTATAGGGCTACTTGATTGGTCAATTGTGGTGTTCCTTTTGTACATTGATTACTAAACTGTATATTTGACCCTTGTATTATATGCCAAGAAGCTATTTCATATCTGTTTATTTATTTGGTAAGCAGTTGTATAACAAGTGGAATAATGTAAAGTCAGCCAGTAGTTATTGCAAAACAAACCCCTTCAGGCTGTACATTACAGGATGTTCATTTTGTGATGATGCTGGCTAACTGTACATTATGCATTACATGCATTACTGCTATATAATTACATATAAAAGCATGTGAAAAGAACGGTTATCTTTCCATTCCTCATTATTTCTCAGTAGAAATCCGTCTCATAACTGCTGATGAATCCTGACACTCAGAGGATCACTATGAGGCTCTTGTCTGCATCTCTCTCTGATTTTATTCAGCACTTCATTGAGAGCTCAGCAAATTGCGATCTTGTGTCTAATGTCCCACATCCACCCCAGGAAAGGCACTTTTCGGCCTTGAGTTTGGCTTGCCAAGTCACTTGATGCAATTATATTTATATATATGTGTTCATTTATGCATTTGGCAGGCACTTTTATCCAAAGCGATTAAGAAATGCTATATATTTTATCATTACATGTATTCCCTGGGAATCAAACCTATGACCTTGACATTGCTAGCGCCAGTTAAGCTTCACTGTTTCAGTCTGGCCAAGCTGTTTTCAGCTAATCGGGGACTTTGTTGTTGCATTTTGCCACATGTCAGAATGCAGGATGTGTGTATTGACAAAATAATGACTTATCAAGATGGAAAATCACACGGAAACATGCGCCCAGACATGGGCCTGTCGGTGTAGATGAGAACAGTGCTTATTTATCTCTTGGAAGAGAGAGTAGCAGTGCAGATGGCCCTACAAAGACCTGCTGCTAATGAATGAGACACTAAACGCATTCAAATAAACACACACACAGTCTTGTCTGCTTGTAGTTAATTTCCCAATTATGGCATAGTATGTGGGTTTTTAAGGGATTCTGAGTTATTTTATTTGCTTAAAGATTATGTGTATGGAGCGCTTCCACACTATAGCCAGAAAAGAAAGGGTCTAAGTGCACTTGGCCATATATCTGACTTATGTGATGTTTCTAAATTGCTTTAATGGGCTGGCTGCATAATTGTTTTGATGTAACAGCTGTTGGCTGCCATGAAAAAGGCTGGTTATTTCTGTTTATGGGAATTACACTTGCATATATACGTTTGAGAATGAGCTAATTAGTTAGGATAAATCACTAACAAAGTAATTGCTCTTCTTTAGTAAGTCTTGAGAGACAATACGAACAGAAGATTGGCTCCATACAGGTGAGCATGTGTTCATCTTAGATTATGTCATAGGGGCTGTTCAAGTTCGAATTTCCTTATCTATCTGTCTCTAGGCAGCAGTGTGGGTTGCTAGGCAATCTCCTCTCATTATGACATCACAAAGGGGAGGACTGATAATGCAGCTAAAAGCTTTTCTCCTTTCTCTCCATATACTGTAAATTCAGAAACACTCCAGCTGATCAATGCTTTTAGTTCATCCTACTGACATTAATGAGCTATAAGCGGGTCATTAGCTCTTCAGATTTCGATTATGTTGTGCTGTATAAAAGTGATTATATTTTCATAAGGGTGTTCCATGTGCTTGTCTATTATTAAAATGTAAAATAAATCTAGTTGTTTGTATCTCAGCAAGAGTGTGTTTATAAACAGGTGTTATGTATATGTGAGAGCGCGATGTGATGGGAGCTGGCTGAATGCAGTCCTGATCCTGATCCCGATCCCTCAGACGTGTGAACTGCCTAATTTAAAAGCAAGGCAAAAGATGAAACATCTCTATGTATATCCACATCAAGCCTCTAGATTGAAGCAGTCAAGAGCTCAGCTCACTCATAAAGACCATAATGAGTGACAGTAAAGACATTTATAATGTCACAAAAGATTTTTATTTTAAAACTCTTTTTTTAAGAAAAAAGATATTTAATATCCTTTTTTTAAGATGTTCTTTTGGAATTTCTATTCATCAAAGAATCCTGAAAAAAAAGCTTTTATATATATATATATATATCATGGTTTACACAAAAAATATTAAGCAGCACAATTTTTTTCAACATTGATAATAATGAAAAATATTTGTGAATGAAACTTGTGAATGGTGCATAATCATTATTTTCAGTTATCATCATTTTCATCATTATTATCAGTAAATAGCTATCCTGCTCTCTATTCAAAAAGTCAAAGTGGTTAAAAGCTACATAGAATATTATTGCTTGTTGTTTAATATGAAGGATTGTAAAGGTATCTACACGCTGCATCATAGAACGCTTAGAATCTAAAGGGGAGTTGTTTTTAAAGGGGAGTTTTATGAAAGCTACAGTCTGTCATGAGACCACATACTGAGAAAATGTTATCTTTTGCTGCAACGCACTCTGCCGTAGGCATCCATTGAGCAATGAGAATCCCAGACATGCTGGTCCAGTACCACATTTTTTTTTCTCCATCCTTCTCTTTCTTTTCTTTCTCTCTCTATCCTTCTGTTTTCTCTCTCCCCGTCTTTTTCTTTCATTTTCCCCCCTACAGGTACCCACGTTCGTGCTGAACTGATGAAAGCTGTAATCTTACATCTTTACTGCTGTGTTGGTGATGTTTGGCTATCACTGTTCTGAAAGTGTTCAGGTCACCTGACAGCTGCATGTCCTGCTGCTGCTCTAATGCCCTTGATTGAGGCTATTTACTCCTCAAGAGCATTACAGCTTGTCTGATCTCTGTATGAGTCACATTGCATGAATGTGTGTGTGGCTGTATTCAAACATTATAAATCACGAGTGTAGTCAAAATCTGAAAATAATGTTTTACCTGCCAAGGGTGAATTAAGAATTTACCAGTCATGAATGTTTTTTTTTGTGCCATGAAACTGTATGTGGCATTACATTTATAGAAAAATATATTTTTTGTGGAAAAAAATATGGATAGGTCACTTTTAATGTACTGTACCACCTACCCTAAACCTAACCAATAGTGTTAACAAAAGCAAACATGAGATAAAAACGCATTTGGTGTGCCAGCATGCCATTTTAGTTTGAGCTCTTTTATTGTGACTCTTTTATCGTGACTTGTGCCCCACATCGCAAGTGCAGTGCTGAACCAAATGAGCAAGTTTATTATGTCAGAAAAGCCATACATATGTGATGCAAACATCAAAATATTAGTTTACAAATCATGCACTATGGCATAAGTGTTTTAAGGTCTTAACTTAATGTTGTGTAAGGAACCACATAAAAATAAGTCTTTATTAATCAATAATCTGTGCAGATGTGCCTGTAATCATAATTTGTTTAAAAATAAATAAGTTGTTGGTGTTTTACTTCCACTAGTATTCATTTCAACTGGAAACTGCAGTGAATTTTATGTATAGGTATGTTTTTAGAGTTTAGCAAAAATATACCAATGGGCCGGTGCTGGTCGAAACTGTTTGTCTTTTGATTTAATCTAGAGAATAGATCCAAGAAAGGCAGACTATCAGTCTAACACTTTGATAATTATTTGCAGCTCCTAATAAATGCACTGTTCAGCTAGCCTTAAAATTTTTTCTTTTCCACTTGCGTTCATTGCTTGTCAAATTTTGAATCCCTTATGCAGCACATCCATACGCTGACTTCTCATTTATCACAGTTACAGTATAACACATTGGGCTGAATCTCTGTGAAAGTGTGCGTGGGAGAGGGTGTAAAGGGGCAGTCTGCTCAGCCTTTGCACACCATAGTTTTAAACTTCTCAATGAACTTCCTTCACTCTTATGCCCTCACACACACACACACACACACACATTTATATATATATATATATATCATGGTTTACACAAAAAATATTAAGCAGCACAATTTTTTTCAACATTGATAATAATGAAAAATATTTGTGAATGAAACTTGTGAATGGTGCATAATCATTATTTTCAGTTATCATCATTTTCATCATTATTATCAGTAAATAGCTATCCTGCTCTCTATTCAAAAAGTCAAAGTGGTTAAAAGCTACATAGAATATTATTGCTTGTTGTTTAATATGAAGGATTGTAAAGGTATCTACACGCTGCATCATAGAACGCTTAGAATCTAAAGGGGAGTTGTTTTTAAAGGGGAGTTTTATGAAAGCTACAGTCTGTCATGAGACCACATACTGAGAAAATGTTATCTTTTGCTGCAACGCACTCTGCCGTAGGCATCCATTGAGCAATGAGAATCCCAGACATGCTGGTCCAGTACCACATTTTTTTTTCTCCATCCTTCTCTTTCTTTTCTTTCTCTCTCTATCCTTCTGTTTTCTCTCTCCCCGTCTTTTTCTTTCATTTTCCCCCCTACAGGTACCCACGTTCGTGCTGAACTGATGAAAGCTGTAATCTTACATCTTTACTGCTGTGTTGGTGATGTTTGGCTATCACTGTTCTGAAAGTGTTCAGGTCACCTGACAGCTGCATGTCCTGCTGCTGCTCTAATGCCCTTGATTGAGGCTATTTACTCCTCAAGAGCATTACAGCTTGTCTGATCTCTGTATGAGTCACATTGCATGAATGTGTGTGTGGCTGTATTCAAACATTATAAATCACGAGTGTAGTCAAAATCTGAAAATAATGTTTTACCTGCCAAGGGTGAATTAAGAATTTACCAGTCATGAATGTTTTTTTTTGTGCCATGAAACTGTATGTGGCATTACATTTATAGAAAAATATATTTTTTGTGGAAAAAAATATGGATAGGTCACTTTTAATGTACTGTACCACCTACCCTAAACCTAACCAATAGTGTTAACAAAAGCAAACATGAGATAAAAACGCATTTGGTGTGCCAGCATGCCATTTTAGTTTGAGCTCTTTTATTGTGACTCTTTTATCGTGACTTGTGCCCCACATCGCAAGTGCAGTGCTGAACCAAATGAGCAAGTTTATTATGTCAGAAAAGCCATACATATGTGATGCAAACATCAAAATATTAGTTTACAAATCATGCACTATGGCATAAGTGTTTTAAGGTCTTAACTTAATGTTGTGTAAGGAACCACATAAAAATAAGTCTTTATTAATCAATAATCTGTGCAGATGTGCCTGTAATCATAATTTGTTTAAAAATAAATAAGTTGTTGGTGTTTTACTTCCACTAGTATTCATTTCAACTGGAAACTGCAGTGAATTTTATGTATAGGTATGTTTTTAGAGTTTAGCAAAAATATACCAATGGGCCGGTGCTGGTCGAAACTGTTTGTCTTTTGATTTAATCTAGAGAATAGATCCAAGAAAGGCAGACTATCAGTCTAACACTTTGATAATTATTTGCAGCTCCTAATAAATGCACTGTTCAGCTAGCCTTAAAATTTTTTCTTTTCCACTTGCGTTCATTGCTTGTCAAATTTTGAATCCCTTATGCAGCACATCCATACGCTGACTTCTCATTTATCACAGTTACAGTATAACACATTGGGCTGAATCTCTGTGAAAGTGTGCGTGGGAGAGGGTGTAAAGGGGCAGTCTGCTCAGCCTTTGCACACCATAGTTTTAAACTTCTCAATGAACTTCCTTCACTCTTATGCCCTCACACACACACACACACACACACACACACACACACACACTTCAGAGAGTGTCATATTCCACCTGCTTTGTTAGTATGGAAGATCTAGAGGAGCTGACAGGACAGTTTTGCCTCTCGCTCTCTCTCTTTCACTTCTGTAGGGCTACAAAACAGAGGAAAAAAGTGAGTAGCAGCTTTGTCTGTGTGAAAGAGCAAATGCATTTGTTGTCATTTCCACTGTGACAGTTACTAACCCATGAAGCATGTGAGTTTTGATGTTCGTCATGTAATATGATCAGCCAAATTTGAATGTGCAGCCATATTTAAACGTTTATGTGACTTGTGATAGGGTTTCAGTTAATTTTTTGCTCTGTTGTAAAAGAATGCAGTTGTGTTTGTTTTATAGCATGTAGCGTAGTACTTTGGGATACAGTTTTGAGCATCTGTGTGATCACATGTAGTTTTGAAAATTAAATTTGTGCATTATTTTTCAAGCAAATCATCACAGTATGTTAAGAAGTAGATAAATCATAAACATTTTGTGTTAATGTTTGAGTTGTAAGGATGCAGTTTGTGTGTGTTGGTGTTTGCCAGTGTTCACTATAATGTTAAACACAGATGTCGAGAGTGAGCTTATATCTGTTTACCGTTTGGCATCAGAATGACTGGATGGGGTTACCAGCCAGAAAGAGAGAGAGAAAGTGTGTGTGTGTGTGTGTACTGTGTGTGCATGTGTATTTGCTATTTGCAGCACTCAAAGATGATATACTTCTGAAATAAACCCTGTACCCTGCCTGCAATGAGGTTTAAGAGGTTACAGCTAGATGTCAAACTCTGTCTGGACAAACTGGAATTTTTTGGTAAGGGTTTTATATGCATTTTGGATCACAGACATTATACTCTGCAGTTACAGACTTTAATTCAAAACCCAACGTCTTACTTGAAGTCCTGGGCCAAAATCAATTTTCCAATATTTAGGCTGTTAAACCAGATGTGTTTATCATTGCTGTGCCATCTGGACATTATTTTACTGGGATTCATTATAGAAAAAACTCTGCACATGCATGCGTACTGATCAAGGAGAAGATTTGGGCTGGCAGAGTTGTGGCATTAAAGCTGGGAGGTTAAAAAGGCTAAAGGCTTTATTAAAAGTACTGACAGTTTTCACGCTGGTCTCTCTACACTTTAAAATCTGCAGTGCATTCAAATTCTTTCTTTCTTTCTTTATATATAAAGCACAAGTGATCGCTTGTCATTCAGGGAATGTACAAGGCCATCAGCACAGCTTAATGGTGGCTTTAAACAGATCTCTCTTTCACTGTTATTAACTTGTTTGTGTCCCATGAACATCTCATTCAGTGGGTTTATTTTGTTGCTTATGGCACTGCCAAGCTTTTCTTTTATATTGCATTAATAATTTCTCTCAAGTCTCGAGTCTCTTAAGTGGTTCACGCAAATTTAACCATCATGAATAAAGTCATGGTAAGAACTGAATAGGATGTTGTAATGGTTTGTTGTTTATTGTAGGTACTCCATTTTCTGTTAAGCCCCATTCCCGAATCCCAGGACAAACCTATTTCATTCAAGTGCCTCTTAACCTTCAGTCTTTGTTGTTGTTCTGTACAAGCGAATGCAGCAAGCAATTTTTTTTTTTTACATTTAAAAATTCATGTATTTGCTAGAGAAAAAAGTATGGGCTCCATGTTTCTACATTAGTTTCTTTATGATAACCAGATACAGTCCATTGTAAGTACATTACTGTATACATTTAGCTAGTTATAAACTATTTTTTTAAATACCACAACAAAAATAATTTTCTATTACAATCACTTGACTTAACTATTTTAATTAACTATTTGAAAAGTTAAATATTAAGTAAACATCGCTTTAAAAGTAAAAAACCAGGAATAAAACAAAATTACAAGCGATTGCTTTTCATTATATCTGTAGTGGGAGTGGTTAAAAATGTCATAACTGCTTATTCGCTAAACTTAGTGTGTAAATTTGCATTAATAATCTGCCTATTATTATTATTATTTTATACCTACCATTATTAACATCACATTATATGCAAGTTTACTGTAAAAAAAAAAATTTAGTTTTTTTTTTTTTTTTTAGATTTAGGGTTTTTGTATGTAAAAGCTAAACATTACTGTATAATTGATGGTGAAAAACAGTAAAAGGGCATTCTCAGAAGTCCCAGCGTGACACATAACATTTTATTTTATATAAAAGTTTTTGAATTTTTTAAATATTTGTTAACAGTAATGCACATTAAGGTGTTTTGTGTTACATTTGATGTTATTTAGTTATTATTTATTGCATTATTCTAGTGACATGTGTTGGTGTTTTGTCTTTGTGTGTAATACCCTGTCCACCATTTACCATGTTTTAGGCCAATTACAGTGACCTCTAATTCTTTATATGGCTTTTTTATTTTACCAGCTGTATTTGATGGTTATCGGTACATTTTAAAGTAAAAAGCACATTTTGGTAATTCATAATACCTGAAACATTGTCATCATATTTATTATGATGAATTTCTGGAAACCACAGTTGGATTTATTTATTTTTTACCATAAATGTAACAGGACATTTTTTAAATACCGTGTCAGTTGCTGTTTTCAATTGACGTAACCTGGAAAAGTATTTTGCACCACTAGTGTCTCCTATTTCCAAATTTAGGCCCCTCTGATGACCTTCTGCCTGAAACGGGTATATGAGTATATGAGTTTTGGGCGCTGTTACCTTGGCATCAGTTGCTTAGCAACCCCTGGTCAAGTCCTGAATCAGTTCCAGACGTTCTGTCAGAGAGACAGAGGAGTTTTGACCCCTGAATGAGACATTTCAAACTTCATACCCTCACAGAGCACACAAACACAATGTCAAATCTGGTTGGTGAACCGATTGCATTTAACCACTCTCCAGTCATCCCAGTTGGTTCCCATGGCGACGGGATGCTTATGATTTACAATGTGAATTCATGTGCTTTAGAGGATCTCTCTTCAATGATTTACAGAAAGACCGAGAACGAAAATGTTCAAATTCTGTATTTAAAATGCCTTAGCTGTGTTTGAAGTTTTGACAAAGACATTTTCCTTCTGCTGCATTTTGTTCTTAGTTAAAAATGTCATTCCTCCCTCTCACTCTCTTTTAACTTGTTTTTGTCTCTCTGTCTGGGAAACAAAACATTTCATCCATTCAACATCGATCTGTTAAACTCAGCATGCAGAAGAGCCCCAGAAACAGGGAGCATTTTTCACTCAAATTGCTATGCTGAGAACATAATTTGTACCAAAAACATTGTACAAAATAAAAAAGAAGCATTTTTTCCTAGTGGTCTCAGACTTTGACCCCACTTTATGTAGAGAAACGGTCTTTATATAATGCTGTAATGCTTTTACAGCTTAAGGGTTTGAGAAAACCTAACGAGAGAATGATAAAAAAGGAAACCAGACATATTAGCACTAAGCACTTTAGTGATTTTGTCACTCACAATCACAAAATCAATATTTTTCAAGTAAGTGTGTGTGGAAGTGTCTTAAGTCGCTGACAACTGAAGAATCTTATCACGCTCATCTGAAGGATGTTGATCTTTGACACTGTGGCACCTGCCGAACAAATTCTCTGTCGGTGCTGAAATTAAAATTGAGTGATGGATGATCAGAGGACATGAGGGATAACATCTTCAGAGAGAGAGAGAGAAAAAACACATTTCCCTTGCAGAATAAAGCCGGTGATTTAGTTTTATAAGATTATGCTCACTTTAATTAGGTAAAGAAGCTTTCTAAGCATTGAAATCTATCCTGAAGGTATTATAACAAGCATCCAGTGGCTGAGCCTCTATTCTGTCATTGATTTGTGTGTTAAATGCAGTTCCTTCTGTAGTGAGTGGTGTGATATTTCAGCCAGATTAGAGGTGAGATACACTGCAGCTTATACCAGAGGTCATTCAAGCTGAACTTTAGACATTTATTTAGCTAAAATGTGAATTTCCAACCAAATGGAGCGATCGTAATGAAACCAGAAGAGTGAATCCTGCTCAAACACACAATGGTTATAAATCTAATGTTATGTGTCTCTGTGTTTCTCTTTCAGATGCACCGGCGCAAAGACAGAAAGCTTTGACAGAGCTTGGTCAAAAAGATGACGTTGCTGTTCACGAGACATCATTAGATAAAGGTAAGAATAGTATACACGCTGAAAAGCATGTAAGGAAGTCCAGATAAGCACAAATACTCTCGCACCACTAAAATGCACCACTGACTAGTGGAATGAAAATGAGTGTGTGTGTCAGATTGAAACTCCGAGTGATCTATGAGGCTTCGCCTGAGAGATAGTGGAGAATTTTCCTGAGCCAGAAGATGAATGAACACACACACACACTAGTCTCAACATCAGGCTGCACATTTAAAGGAATAGAGGTTTTTGCAAAATCATAAGCTCCAATCTGATTGTTTGGCTTGGTCTGGGAATTCATTCACATTTTCACATGACATCACACCCTTGCAGGAACACCCACATGGAAGACAAAACAAGGCTTTCTGCCACTGACCACCAGTTCTTTTACGAGGTTTGCATTAGTAATGTAGTAAAACAGTGATATTTAAAGGCCAAATTCAGTATACACCTTATTGATGATGCAAAGTTTCACATTGAATGTTTTTTTTTCCATAGAAAACCATTATAAAGAAAACACTTAACCATTTAGCACATTGCGTTCATATTCCGGGCTCATCTGCTTGCCTGTATAAAGTACGCATCATCAATAAGGTGTTTACTGAATTTGATCTTTTAATATGACTGTTTTAAAGGCACTTTAATGTTTATACATTAAATGGTTTAGAATGTCTGAAATATTGTGGCGGGTGTTTTATATGTATTTCAAATGGCCAAAACTTGCATTTTGTTCACATATCTTAGTTTTATTCTTTTGAGAGGTGATCTAAATATTTATGGATTGGAAACGGATGGAAAATTGACAGGCTTGTGCTGTAGTTCTATGGATGTTTTGCCCGCCAGGTCTTCGAGCCAGTCATGTGACTGAAAATTATGAATTGGGATACACATTTTAGTCACACTTTATTTTAAGGTCCAAATCTCGTTATTAATTTACTATTAACTATGACTTTTGCCTTATTAAACTTCTAATTACTGCTTAGTAAGGTAGTTGTTAAGTTTAGGTATTGGGTAGGATTAGGGATGTAGAATATGGTCATGCAAAATATGTGCTTTATAAGTACTAATAAATTGCCAACATGCTAGTAATATGCATGCGTATAAGCAACTAGTTAATAGTGAGAATTGGTCCCTATTGTGTTACCCACACTTTTTACAATACTGTTCAAACGTTTGGGGGCAGTAAGATTTTATAAATGTTTTTGAAAGAAGTATCTTATGTTCACCAAGGCTGCATTTGTTTGATCTAAAATATAGTAAAAACAGTTAGTGTGAAATAATATTTTGATTTAAAATAACTGTTCTATTTTAATATATTTGAAAATGTAATTTATTTTTGTAATGATGAAGCTGAATATTCAGCAGCCATTATTCCAGTCTTCAGTGATCCTTCAGAAATCATTCTAATATGCTGATTTGGTGCATTTTTTCTTATTGTTATTCTTATTATCAGGTTTGAAAACAGTTGTGCTGGTTAATATTTTTTTCCTAAAAAGTGTTTTTTCAGAATTCTTTGATAGAAAGTTTCAGAAAGTTTAAAAGAACGGCATTTCTTGCAAATATAACTTTTTTGTAACAGTGTAAGTCTTTGTCACTTTTGATCAATTTAATAGATCCTTCCTGAATAAAAGTATTCATTTCTTCTAGGGCTGAATGATTAATTGCATTTGTGATAATATCGCGATATGAAAAAACGTCTCAGGTTACTTATGTAACCATGGTTCCCTGAGTAGGGAACGAGACACTGCGTCCTCTAGGGGTCGCTATGGGGGGGACGTCATGGCTGTCGCCGGCCAACGAGTTGGTGTTTTTTCAATGTATGCTTCAGACACGGGTCACGACGAGGCGTCTCCCCCCCATAGCGACCCCTAGAGGACGCAGTTCGAAGTTCCCATGAAAGGGAAAGTGATTTTTCAATCGCAGAGGCTGCAATTACACTCGGTCACTTGACACGTGAGAGTAAAGAGGTGTGTTCGACTTGAAGATCGATCGGTTTATGACATCAAAGTAAGGCGAGGGAAAGCATAAGGAGACATCCGCTCTCTTATGAAGCATCAAGTTGGCACGCTACAGTGTTGCCAAGTCCGCGGTTTGGGGAACCCCTCCAAAAAACGTGTATTTTACTCCCTGGAACGCGGAAATTTTTAGCGGTGGACCCCCCTCGAAACGCGATTGGGCTAGTTTTGAGTAGAATTAGGCGGGTTTTGTTGTGAAAACCTGGCAACCCTGGCACGCTACAAGCGGAAATGTTTGAAAGCGTATGAACGTACTTCAAGCTCACATGAAAAGATATAATAAAATATTTACAAAAATGTGAGGGGTGTACTCACTTCTGTGAGATACTGTATATAATAAGGTAATATATATATTTTTATTTATTTATTTAAAGTCTGTCTACTCTAAAGTTAACAGACAGTGTTTAAAAAGTGCAGTCCACATGTTTACATATGTTTATTACAGTGACTTTGAATTACCTAAAGTAGTGTGGTAAAGCAACAGATTTGTTTTTATATTTCTGCAATCTACTTTAGTTTGTGTGATTTGTTACTGACTTTCATATTAATGTTTACACCGGGCTTATTTGTCAGCGCTTTATGTTGTCATAATTATTACATGCTTAGGTTGGAAGTTCAACAAATCAGTCAATATACTGTGATTGTAGTTGTTAAATAAAAATGTCATTCATATCAATTCATGCGTCACCTAATTTCATTTGTTTAATCTAATATTGTGTTGGTCATACTATACAATGATTTTTAGCTTGTCTTTGTTGAATAATACAGAACATAAAGAGCTTTAAAAATAATTGCTTATTAAATCGCAATCGCAATATTGGTAAAAAAAAAAATCGCAATTAGATTATTTTCCAAAATCGTTCAGCCCTAATTTCTTCCAAACAAACAAACCCCAAACTTTTGAACAGTAGTGTATATTTACTAGGAAAGCTCTTTACTAGTTACCTCTTTGTAGCAATGAGTGCTTCTGTGGAAGAACTGGTTAGTGGAGTTGTGAGCTGTGAGATTTTCTAGTAATTTCATCATTGTCTATACAACTTTTATGGGAACTGCTGTGCATTTGAACGAGCTGCCAGTTTGTTTTCTTGGGAGCTTGTTTGTTTGTTTTTTGGAGGGGTTGGGGGGGGACTTTTTTGCCTTTATTTTTACATGACAGTGGAAAGTACATGACATGACCCAGACTGAACCTAATTCCCTGTGAGCCGACAACCCTTATACATGCTGAGCGTGCGCACAGCTCTGATGCCTTGTTACTGTGGTTTTACAGCTTTACAGCATGTAAAATCAACTAAAAAGGTGTGGTTGGTGACTTTATGCATCAGTCAGACAACCTTTACCTATTTAAATGGTTCTTGGCCAGAATAAGATGCCATGTGGACCTGGCATTATGCTAGTGGTCCAGTCTGGCTATGCAAGACCGCACACGTTCACTCTCAGCCCTTCATCCTGTTTGCAATAAGTAATTTTTTCCTATCCTATCAAACAGGGAGAAGAAAGGAGAAAGAGATGGAGTGGTAGAGAGACAACAGATTGACTTACTTTTATAAATCAAAGGTTATACATTATGAATTAGTTGATTCATCATCTCCACAGAGGGATTGACTATGGCTGCAGTTCTTAAACAAACCTCTCCTCTTTTATCACTCATTTATTCTCTTCGTTTTTTCATTTGGTTCATATCATCAACTTATGTTGGGTCTTGTGCGTTTGTTTATTATACTTCATAGTGTAAATGCTGCTGTTTCTTTGACTCAAAGACTAGAGTAATGAGCTGTCAGAAGATGATGGCAGCCTGCATTTGTTTGTCTTTGGCTACGGTGTGCTTCGCACAGCAGTTAGCCACACTTTACTTTGCTTTGTGCAAGTGGGATTGTATGTTTGTATGTGTGTGTGTAATGTGTGTGAACTATGTTGACAGGTGTAGCGTGTGTGTGTGTGTGTGTGTTGACAAACCATCCTGAGGGATCTGTAAAATTTAGCCCAGTGTTGAAAAGCAGCACAGCTGCAATCAGGCCAACAGATTTTGTGTGAGTATAAGTTTTGGTTTGTGAATACCTGAGTGAATGTGAGTCTGTGTGTACATGTGACCCAGTGAGCTTTACAGCATTTGGGGTATTTCATGCCCAAAAATGCTGTTTTGGACTGGGACTGGGTCCCTTGCACACTTTTGAGACCCAGCCATTTGTGCAGGCAGCTCAACTTATACAGCATGATGCTGTGTATAAATATATAAATGAAAATGGCTGGCAAATGGTCAGACTACTACAAATCTGCCTGCCTTTTTTGGTAAGAGACATTTATAAACTAGCATATGGGTTCAGTAAGATTTTTAAAGAAATTAATTATTTTATTCAGCAAGAATGCATTAAAATAATCAAAACGAAAGTAAAGACAATTGTAATGTTACAAAAGATTTCTGTTCCAAATAAATGCTGTCCTTTGAAACTTTTATCCATCAAAGATTCCTGGAAAAAATGTATCACATTTTCCACAAAAACGTTAATATTAATATACTATTACTGTTTTAATATTACTATATAAACTGTTTTCATAATTGATAATAAGAAATGTGTCTTGTAATAATATTTAGCAATATTACAGTTTCTACTGTATTGTTGATCAAATAAATGTAGCCATGGTGAGCATAGGAGACTTCTTTCAAAAAATAAATAAATAAAAAATTCGTACATACCCTTAACTGTTAAATGGTAGTGTGTGCATCAAAAGCAACTGTACCATTATTAGGCTTATGATGTTAACATAGTATCATAATATTTAATAAAAAAAAAAAAAAGTTTATTATGGAGGTGTTTGTAACACATGTAAAAATTTATATGAACCCACTGTATCTCCAGTAAGAACACACATTAAACTGATATTTTTTATTGCTTTGATAATTTTATATTACTCAATAGGTATAATTTTTGAATGATATTAGTTGTTTTAGCTTTTTGGAATATGTGTGTTTACATTATAATTATCTGATAAATCCTTTTTACTATAATATAGAGGTTCCACTAAAGATTCAGACTGAAAAATTGGATCTTTAAAATGGATATGACTAGTTTTATATTTCATCACATCTATAATTAAAAATCTTAAATATTTATTTTAAATATTATAAAAAATATTATTTTAATATTATTTTGAATTTAAAACCGCAGAAGAGAAATATTGTAACATATAAAAATAAGGTTCAATTTGTCAACATTTGTTAACTTACATTAGTTAACATGAACTCATAATAAAAATACTTCTAAAACATTTATTATTCTTGTCCACCTTATTTTTCAACGTGGAAGTGAGCTGTTTTCTGTGAATGTGCGAGACTTCCAGTTCATTAGCCACTGTAGGAAAATAACAAGAAGAATAACAAAGTGCAGTAAACGGTAAAACTGTTTGCACTACAAACCAGTGTGTTCATAATTAAGATAATACTTTAAAATAATATGGTAAGATGCACCAGTTTGCAATATCAAGCAGCAAAACGAGCTGTTTTGTACAGCTAAAAATAGCTGGAAGCAAATGACACCAGAAGCCAGACACATTAAAATTACAAAATTACAAATTGCCTGTGGATACATTATTAAAATCAGAAGTTATCTAATAATATTATTTAATGGACTTAACATAAACTAACAATGCTAAACTAATGTTAACAATTAAATACTGTAGGAAATGTATTTCTCATTGTAGTTAACACATTAACTTACTTTAACTAATAGGATGTTATTGTAAAGTAATGCCAAATTATTTAACATAAAAAAATAATTTTTTGTAGTTCAACATCAGTTTTTATTCCAAATTTCTCACAAAGTGAAATGCTTGCAGATTAAATGCTTGACAGCATGTGCTGTGTAAGTGTCATCTTTCAATATAGTCTGTTACAATAAATTGAAAGACACACACACGCAAACTGAGATACTTGGATCAAAACTGATTGAGAAAAACAAGTGAATGAAGATGCATGCCAATACCAGGGGTTTCCTGTAGATTATTCTGAGAACTGTGTGTTAGCAGTTGATTGTTAACTTCTGTGTGTGTGTGTATGTGTGTGGTTTCCTCTTACAGGAATCTGGCAAGTGAGAGTGCTGTGTGTGTGTGTGTGTGTGTGTGTGTGTGTGTGTGTGTGTGTGTGTGTGGATTTATTTGAAAAGAGAGTCATTACCTGCTTGAAATTCTGCACCTTGACCCTAGATCCTTCCTTTCCTTTAGCCCTGTGTGTGTGTGTGTGTGTGTGTGTGTGTTGAACAGTGGTGTCAGTTGTAGCTCCTCCTTTTTAAGCATTTAAAAGAGGGAGGGCTGAGGACCGTTAATATCTGTAAACCAGTGGGAGTCGCTCCTGGCAGGTGAAGAGGGAGTTTGAGCTTTTGAATTTGGCTTGCTCTTGGATTCAGTGCAGGAGATAGTAGCTGAGGTTCTTTTAGTCTGGAGCATTTGACTTGGTGTAGACGACAGTGAGGGATGAGCGGTGAATGCGGGTGAGTAAACGACTGATCGTGAGCATTTCCCCTCAGGCTAGAGAGAAACGGAGAGCAGCAAGACTTTCTTTGTAGCTGCATGACTGGTTTCACTGGGAGAGGGTTTATGTGTGTGATCAGATGATGTATTGGCTGATTTGATTCAAGTGGTTTTCAAAGTGTGTTGTAAATGCAATGAAGCATCAGAATGGACCGTTGCATCATCAAGTGTGTTTATTTTCAAACAGACACACAGTCGCACACACACACACACGCAAGTTGTTAACAAATGGATATGAACTTTAGACTAGGTTAAAGTAAATATTTGCATAAATATATTTTTAGATGCTGTTGCAGAAGACAATTTCTAAAGGCTAAATGGTATGCACATAATAATAATAATAATAATAATAATAATAATAATAATTTTATTTAAAAGGTAAAATATTAGAATATAGTATTAGAATATTATATTTAATATTTTATAATAATATTTATATTATACAGTAACAAAATAATGTGCAATTTGCTTTCTCATTTTATGCTTAATACTAAAAATCTCTCTTTGTATTATTTGTATTATTTATTTGATTATTTTGTATTATTGCTTAGTCCTCCACTTCACACAGGACTAAGTAAATGAACATTAAGGCACTCCCACATAAACATTTCTTAATTAATAGTAGGAGGTAAACTTGAAAATGTCTTACTTCCTTAAATTATTTTTGTCAGTTACTCCACAG
This sequence comes from Sinocyclocheilus anshuiensis, assembly GCF_001515605.1. Taxonomy (NCBI): domain Eukaryota; kingdom Metazoa; phylum Chordata; class Actinopteri; order Cypriniformes; family Cyprinidae; genus Sinocyclocheilus; species Sinocyclocheilus anshuiensis. Next base: position 1,893,530 of record NW_015538026.1, on the reverse strand, counting down.
TATTGGATTGGGGACAAAATTGTTAAATCTTTTTTCTTGCCTTTTTTTACGTGTCATCAGCATTCTGTTTAATGCAGAATTAATTTGTGAAAGCCGGCAAAACATGCAGTGATGCAATGTCGTAGAGCTGTTTGCATCAAAATGCCCCACCTTCAGAAGATGAATAACACGGTGGAGGGACTGTGGGAGTTGTATTTTGCTGTGTTCGATACATCGATACGACGATGTATCGTCACAGAGATTTGAAGATACGAGTATTGGCTCATGGTACATGTGCAGCAGTGGACTGTGCTTAATTTGAATACAAGAACAACGTTTAAAATTGAGTAGAGAAGTGCGAGGTTTCTAAAAAAGAATGAATAGAGCATAATACTTAGGCTACAACAATGTTTAATCTGGCCGCAGAGGAACACAACTGGGTTGCCTGATATAAAGAGACGTAATCCCTGAAACGGAGCTTCCCACTTGCGCAATACGGAAATATCTGCTAAGTGTGCTACTTATCTTTGTCAACTTGGCAACCATGTGTACGCGCTCTCTCCACTGTTGATAAACGCGCTTGCTTTCTGAAAACACCGGTTAGCTTGCAGTTTAGCGATCTCCACTTCAATATTCTATTCTCAGAAAAGTGTAATTCATCAAGTGTTAATTTATGAGAGAGAGAGAGAGAGAGAGAGAGAGAGAGAGGCTACGTATGTATGAATTACCACCGTTTTGCTGTGTATCTCTATTAACGGTGAAGCTGTGGCTTTAATTCCTTTAGAAACAATGATGTTACAAGCTCCTTGTTGAGAAAGATAATGTAGCTCTTGAGTGATTAAGCTATTTAGTTGATAAAATTGCGGGACAGCTCTAAAATGTTTGTTCCTGAATGTCTGAGTGCGGCCGCAACGTGATCTGTGTGAGTGACTGAGCGTGTGTGTGCATTGATACAGTGAAGACAGCGCATTAGTTTAGAACTCTTCTAATTTTTATTTTTATTTTTTAAACGTAGAGAGTGTTAATTTGTGCAATGTACCTATGATGTACTGTGGTACACTTATGAAGGCCCTTCATAATGCATAGGTCAGATGCCTGCTGTGCCAATAGTTATAAATGGCACTATAGTATGCAGTGTTTAATAAACAGCTGTTTTACTAAATTCTTCTGAGGTGAAATTCAGTGCAGTCCTGTTCGTATCGTATTGTGGCCGTTGTATCGTGATATGTATCGTATCGTGACTTTGCTGGTGATACACAGCCCTATTTATCACACAGGACAGGCCTGGCATCACTTCACTCTACATAAACTGAAGCACAAGCTTTCCAGGACAGAAACACACACACACACAAGCCAGCAGTCTCTTTATTATCAAGTCCAAACTTCATGTGTATGATGCAGATGTTTATCTGATAAAAGGAAACTTTTACTGCGGACAATCACTGTTATTTTTTGAAATGCGGTTTATGGTGCTGTGAGAGATTCTGCTGTATGTCAGTGATCAGTCCTTCTCTAGTCTTCTCCCTAAGGCTCGCAGACTCATTTTATGGTTGACTACACTAATAGAATTAAACTCTTCAGAATGTGAATCAGATCGCTGCCCTTTTCTGTAATGTCCTCAAAGGCCAAAACACTCAGGACCCTTTAAATTAAATCAAAACATTGCATGAGAAGCCCTCAGATGCCTCTCTCTGTTTCTCTCTCCGTGTTTTCCTCTTTTATTTCTTTGTCACACACACTTGTCACAAAATGTATTAATGTCATTGCCTTGGTTAACAAATCATTAAACCAAGTGGCATTTATTTTAAAGAACTTAAGTGGAACTGACAGGAAAAATAGCTTAGTGAAGTTAAACTAGTTCTGAATACAGGTCCAGTGTCCCAATTGGTTTGATTTTTTTTTCTCTCTAATGCAATGAACATGGTTTAAATGGCATTTTTGGGTCACTATACATACATATTGAGCATGCAGGATCAGGCCTTGTTTCCGCTTGTGTAAATTAGCCCTGATATCCTGTTTTTAAAGGCACAAAAATAGCAAGCACAAAGAGTCCAGGTGAAAACTCATACCATACACTTATATAATATTGAACAATAAAAATTTTCTGTCTGGACAAGAAACTTCAGGCTAGAGCCAGCTGTAACCCTTCACTGAACCCAGCTAATCTTGAGTCACATCTGCATTCTAGAGGCTCATTGTTGGATTAGTTGATGCAGAGGTCTTACTGCTCTAATCCGTATAATACAGCCTGCCAGATCTGTAGGGCTGTCTCGTATCTGTTGACTGAAAGTAAACTAAAGCAGATTCTAGAGCTGCATTAGATGCCTGTGTCAAGACTTCAGCCTGTTCTGACAAGGAGGAACACCAGATGTTCAGGTTTCCTCACCTGTTTCAAATCCCACATTCGGAGCTAACCGTGATGTGAATATTTAGATTGTTTTACTTTTTAGACTCATGTGATCATCACATTGCTGAGAGAATAGAGAATGAATCAGACTTTAAATGAAGAGCTCACGTGACTGAACTGAACTCTTCAGAATTTGGCAACAACTCAAACAACCTAAACGCATCACATAAATGGCCATAAGCCAGACAGACACAGGTCAAAGCTCATTATGAATGCTACACACACACACACACACACACACACACACAAACACCTCACCGCTGCTGTTTTTTGCTTTATGATTTTATTCACACACTACTGTACATACACTTATCTCTTTGTGTAAATCCAGAAGTGCTATTTAAAAAGTTGAAGCACAAAGATCATCATAAGGGCAGTTCATGTTTGTGTGATTCTGTTGCACATATGCAGAATCATGTGTATATTTATGTATGTGTGATTTTTAGCTTTGTAGATTCGGTGTGATTTTGTCATCACTGAAGCCTTCTAAACAATTTATTTGACATTCCATCTCACCCTTTACCTATGCTTAGTTTCTATAGCTTCACTCTGCAGAAATGACAGGAATGCTCTCATGCTTGTGTCCCAACACTTGAGATGATCTAATTGCTTTGCATGTAGGAGGTATATTTGCATATTTTGCATGAAGTTTAATTGATGGAATACTTTGAAGGATTTTCTTTTCATACTTCAAATTATATACAATAGTTCTGGTCCTGGATGCCGATTGGCATTCCAGTAAAGCACTTTTGGCATATCGTGAATGTCTTTACTGTCACATTTGATCAATTTGATGCATCCTTGCTGTATCTTTATGTATTTATTTATTTATTTTGCTGTTGCATTTAAAATCCACTTCGCTCAATGCCACTTCTAATAACAATAATAGTAAATAGTTTAACAATAAGAAGCATTCACCTGTTGCAAAATAAACCAGGAAACCATCACAATGATGCATTATAATGTTAAATTATTCTCTCTCTTTGTCCCTTTCTCTGTAGTGCTGTTGCATGAAGAGGTGGTGCGTCTGCAGGAGGAGGTGTCAGTGCTGAAGCAGGTCAGGGAGATGTTGAATCGTGAGCTGGAGGAGACCGGAGGAGGCTGCTCCATGGAGCTGCTGTCTGTCTCACAGCTCCGCGTGCAGCTAACACAGAAAGAGCAGGAGCTGGACAGAGCAAAGGAGGCATTACAAGGTAGGAATGTATACCATGAGCCTGACCTTTCACCTCCAGCTCTCAGTCAGCGCTAGACCTGTCATTTTGAAATAAACAACAGACATACAAGCCCAGTGAAAACAAATACTGTGTTCATAAACTGTTCAAAATTAATCAAGAGTCCTTGATTAATTTATTGATTTAATTCATTTATATTAGGGATGCACTGATACCACTTTTTCCAGTACTCGCCCGATACCGATACTTTTATTTTTGGTACTTGCCGATACCG
>NW_015538026.1:1883704-1889548 GCF_001515605.1 Sinocyclocheilus anshuiensis | reverse complement strand
AAAGTTAAACTGTGTCAGAACAAATTCAGCTTGATAATGTTAGATAACTTTGATAGACAGGTATGTAATAGATTACAATCAACCAAAAATTATTCAGACAGCTGTTAGTATGACACAACTATGAATACTTAGTCGGGCAGGACTTAGCCTTAATGATAGCCTGTAGTCTCCTGGGCATGCTGTCATCCAGCTTCATGCAAACCTGAACTTCACTTTTTTCCCCCAGACTCTGTCTGAATAATTTTTGGTCCCAAATTTGTATCGGTTATAAAGAATATCTCTTTGGATTTGAGACTTTAGTCTTTGCAACTTTACAGATCTTCTTTATGCACCAAGAGCTTGTAACACTCCAAAGAGAAAGGAAAAATTGAAATCGCACCATATGACCCCTTTAATACTGAATGTTTAACGTTATATTCATTGCATACATATACTTCGTAGTAGACATCCTTAACTCCATTCTGCTGTCTGTTGTTCTGTTGTCGGTGTTTCTTTGTCTGAATATGGCGCTTATCACATGCTGTGTGGTATTGTCGTTTGGTATCGGGGCATTTTAACGAGTACGAGTACAGGAGCTTGGTATCGGTGCATCCCTAATTTATATAAGTAATGCGTTTATTTTTGGCACATTTTAGTGTCATTTACAATAATTGACTTACTATATTATATACCTACAGTGGGTATAGAAAAGAATCAGCCCCTTTAAAATAATCACATTTTGTTGCTTTGCAGCCTGAAATGAAGATGGACAGTTTTTGTTTCATCCAGCTGTATTTACTCAGTGCAACTTATAACATCCAAGTGAAATGATTTGTTTATATGAGTCTCAGGCAAGTGATTTGATCCAGTATCATGAACACTTTTGAGGAACAGAAAGTGTTTTGACTGCACCATTTTAAATCTGCAGAAACTGAAATTCCTTGAAGCGATTTGGACCTCGTCTCTCCTCCTCCTTTATTTTGTCCTGTGGCTCATTTTTCAGCTCTGGAGCTGTGAAATGCAGAAGTAATCAGAACAACACTGACCACAAAACTGGCGTAATATTCTCCATGTTTAGGTATCGAGGGATTTTGCTGTCCTCGGTCTGTCTTTGTCTTGAAATCTACTTTCTCCTGTGACCCTCAAAGCCCAGTGTGAGAGTAATGCTGCACTAGATGTTCTTGTGTTTCACTTGCTAGATCAGGGAGAGTTAAACTGTTATCCTGAACGTCAGTTGCACCTAAACAGCTTTGCATTGTGGGTGGGGTGCTGCAAAAAATGCTTTTCTAGTTTAGATCTTTTGTCTTGTTTCCAGCCAAAATATCAAAAAAAACTTAAATCAAGAAAGATTTTCTAAACAAGTAAAAATTATTGTCTTGTTTTCAGAAAAAAAATTCTAAATTAAGTGAGTTTTTGCTTGAAACGAGCAAAATAATCTGCCAATGGGGTAAATAAAAAAAAATCTTGTATTCTGTTTGAAATAAGATTATTTTGCTTACCCCATTGGCAGATTATTTTGCTTGTTCTAAGCAAAAACTCGCTTAATTTTGACATGTTTCTTCTGAAAACAAGACAATCATTTTTACTTGTCTAGAAAATCCTTCTTGATTTAAGAATTTTTTGATATTTTGGCTGTAAACAAGACAAAAAATCCAAGCTAGAAAAGCATTTTTTGCAGTGTGTCTTCTGTGCTCATTTGAGCAGTAACTTTACCCCAGTGCTGACTTTGTGTGTGTATACAGTATATATGTGGCACCCTCTGCAGTATTCAGCAAAGGCCTACTGAAATCACTAATGAAAGTTGTCAATTTGAAACAACCATTGTGCATTTCTGCTATAGAAATCCATTTCAGCAAAAGATGGAAGGATAAAGAAAACTCAAATAACTAATAATGTGATTTGTGTGTGAGCTAATGGAAAAGGGACATCCAATATTTAATTAACACAGTTTGGGAGGAAATTGAAAAGCTCTTGATCTTCCAGGATTTACTGATCTGAATGTTCACTGCTATTCACAATCTCTCTCCACCTCCTACCAGGTGTTCCTGTGTGTGTTCCTGTGTGTGTGTGTGTAAAAGGCTTTTTGTGTGTGCCGTTTGGCTCCTGTATAATGAGTCTTTTAAGTGGTGGGTGAATGGGACTCAATGTCCTTGGAAAACACGAGCTGCAATTTGCAAGTCAGAGCAGAGGCTACAAACAACCTAAAACAGTCAATTACTGCCTCTGTTATCACGTAGTATTAACCACAGCCAGCTGGAGAGAGAGACACCCTGGAAGAGGAAAAAGAGGGAGCGAGAGAGAGAGGGATTGGTGTGTAAAAAAGTACATCTTGGACATCAAGAGAATAATAGTAATGTGTAAATGGGAATTGTTACATGCAAATTAAACCGTATTGAAATTGATGGAGACCACAATCCGAATAGCACATGAAAATGATTTCAAATGCAGAACATTTTTGAGGTGTAGTATTACTGCATATAACTGCACTGACAGGTGAATTCATAGCAGTGTTTAATCGATATACATGCAATATTTTATCAAAAGAAGTTTCTCCATTATAATGGGTAGATAAGTTAATCTTTTTCTTATTCATCTCAGATATCATTCATGTTTTCTCTCGGCCTCTCTGTAAGATCTTTATGAATATGATTTTAATTCATACTGTTTAAAGCAGAGCAGAAGGTCGATTGTCAAGGTTGTAAAGCACTTCTGATTTGTCAGGACAAGACTAGCAGAGGAACACAGAACCTTTTAAAACAGCATTTTAGACTATAAAACGCAATGCAAAGTTCAAATGAGTATTTTCATTTTCTGTAGAGAGAATAATTATTGCTTATTTTGTTTTCTCTTTTTTAATTTGGTTTGTTTTCTTTCATTATTGGTGCTTGCTAAGTATCACCTAAGGATTGCTGTTGCTTATACTCAGACTTAGGATTTGTTATAAACCATAACTCTATGTATTAAACTTTGGAATTTGTGCTACGAACATAAATGATACCTATAATCATATGGCTTGAGGAAGTACACTATATTTCAAACGTCTGGGGTTGGTTAAGATGTTTAGTGTTTTTGAAAGAAGGATCTTTGCTCACCAAGGCGGCATTTATTTGATCAAAAATACAGTAAAACAGTAATATTGTTTAATTATTACAATTTAAAGTAAAGTCTTCTGTTTTAATATATTTTAAAGTGTACTTTATTTGCTGAATTTTCATTACTCCAGTCTTCAGTGTCACATGATCCTTCAGAAATCATTCTAATATACTGATTTGTGCTCAAGAAACATTTCTTATTAATGTTTAATCAGTTGTGCTGCAAAAATTTTTTTTCAAAATTGTGATTTTTAAGTTCTTACAAGCAAAATAAGTAACCCATAGGAGTGTGTGTGTGTGTGTGGGGTGTATATTAGTGTTGGGCAATATGTTCATTTTTCAAAGCGTCATATCGACAGCAGAGGCGTACCTACATGAAGTGGGGGCCCCAGGCAAAATTAATCAGTGATTTTTTTTTAATTTATTTTTTTATGTATCTTTGTTACCTACTGATATAATTATACAACATATGAAATGTGGACAAAACACATCTAATAGTATATAATGCACAAAACAGGACGTGCGCTCTCTCTCACTCAGATGTGCACACTCAAACCTGTGCACTCAAATCTATAAAATTGTCTTCTCTCCTGAAATTAATGTTGCCAGAAGCCCATCAACCACCAGACTTCCATGACTGACTGATGAAATAACAGAGTACCTTTCAATTACGGATCCATCTTTGTTAGCATTTTCAAGCTGCTTTTGGTCAGTGAATTCTCGTTATTTTATTATTTAGCCTAATAGTTATTTGAATTAAGTGCCTATTCTAAATAGGTATTTATTGAATTATTTTATGTATATCAGCAAGTGAACGAGTTGCGGCAAAACTCATTAAAAGAATGTTTTGTTTAGTTGTGTATTTGTAGTCTGTGCGTTTCTCTTCGCGAGACACGAATAATATCTTTTGTGTAGCCTAATGAATTCAAGCACAATATCGAACGGAGAAAAAAAAATATTTATAATTTTTAATTAGTTGTCCTGTTTCCTCTTTTCCTCCTCTTTTTTTCGCTTCAAGCTGCCTGATAGATTTGTCCTCTTCTTTATGTTTAACGTGCGTGTTTATGTGTGTGTGCGCAAACTTTTTCAGTTCATTATATGTGTGTGTGTGTGTGTGTGTGTGCGCGCGAACTTTTTCAGTTCATTCCTAAATTGCGCAATCTCAACTTCCATATGAAATGGATTAAAAACGCTCGGGTCCCGCGTTCTGCTCTGCTCCAGATCATGCATTTTCTAATCTACAGCACCGCGAGGACGTGCTGCACCTATTTGAAAAAGGCGGCCAAGGAGGCAAAAGCATAACCAGTGTATCGAGAGAGGGGTCCCATAGGGGGGATGGCGTAGAGCCCTGCATTTCAGCAACGGGCCCCGACTTTTTTACGCCCCTTCGGGCCGGGCTTTGGGCCAATTTTCACGCCATAGTTCAGACGCGGGCCGGGCCTCGGGCCTGTTTTAGGCTTCTCCTTATTTTTATATTTTAGACATCCATCAGTTAGTGATGAAAAAATTGCCACGCTGGTGGAAACAACACGAGACCGTGCTACCACGACTGTCAAGAGTGGCTCGGACGGTGTTTAGTGTCCAGCAGCAGCGAGTGCTGGAAGAGTTCCATGTTAAAGCGCACGCAAAGCTTGCCGCAAAACGCCAGCAAGTAATTACCATGATGAATGCCCCAGGGGAAATAGAATATTCGCAGGGTTTCGGTTCATTTTTGTGAAGCGCTCCTGCTCAAGACCGAGACAGCAGAAAGCGTATCCTGTTTGTTTTCTAAAAAAGCACAACGTATGCTGATATTGTGAGTGCACACAAATAAAAGTAGACCCTTAACAGTCCCGAATGATGTATTACTCTTACCTTTAGGAGCAAAAATGACGGTTGTTTCCACTGTTATAAGAAAAAAATGCAAGTGATCGTGCTGGCGACTCCATGGACTGCAAAACGTGCTTTAGCTTCTCTGCACAAACGATTGGATACACGCCTAATAGCACACATTTATCTAGGTTAACCATTTAAACTAACATTGTTTTTTAAAGCATTTTATATAGGCCTATAGATTTTATTTTAGTCAAGTGGTGATGATTTGAGAAGGCTAAATTGATCAAACATAGGCTATGATTAACTCACTGTCTGCCACTGGCCGCTTGGTCGTTACTTTAACCTCGGGCCGGGCTTCGGGACAATTTTCACGTCATAGTTCAGACGCGGGCAGGGCCTCGGGCCTGTTTTAGGCTTCCCCTTATTTTTATATTTTAGACATTCATCAATTAGTGATGAAAAAAGATTGCCACGCTGGTGGAAACAACTCGAGACCGTGCTACCACGACTATCAAGAGCGGCTCGACAGTGTAGTGTCCCGCCAGCAGCAGCATGTATGGTGCGTGCCGTCAGCGCAGCTGAAGAGTTCTGCGTTCAAATGCACGCAATAGGCTTAAGCTCACCGCAAAGCATTGGCAAAAGTAATTACCGTAAATGTGTCAGGGGGAAAGAGGAAGGAGATATTTGAATTATTTACTAATAAATAGTGTTTTCTGTGTAGGTGTCGCAAGGATGAAGTTGCCGATCCTGACTCACCTCTTCATTAGACGAGCCTTTAGAGAGAAGCGCATCTTTACGGATTAAGATTATAATGAAATAGTTTTTGTTTTTGATTTGTTTTATTTCATTAAGTAGTAATTTAAAGCTTTCTATAGATATATTTATCATGTCTGTGAGACATGTATTCGCTGAGTTTCGGTTCATTTTTGTGAAGCGCTCCTGTTCAAGACGAGACGGC
>NW_015538026.1:1882452-1883542 GCF_001515605.1 Sinocyclocheilus anshuiensis | reverse complement strand
TTTGTTTTCTTTATTTTATAAAAGCACAACGTTTTGTTGATATTGTGAGTGCACACAAATAAAAGTAGACCCTTTACAGTTACGAATGATGTATTACTCTTACCTTTATGAGCAAAAATTACAGCATATCCACTGAAAAAAATGCAAGTGATCGCGCTGGCGCCTCCATGTCCTGCTAAGCGTGCTTTAGCTTCCACTCTCTGCACAAACTATTGGATATAGCCACATTTATCTAGGTTTAACGTTTAAACATTGTTATATGCTTGAACTGTTTTATATCTATAGATTTTATTTTAGGCAAGTCGTGATGATTTGAGAAGGCTAAATTGATCAAACATAGGCTCACTGTCTGCCGCTGGCCGCTTGGTCGTTACTTTAAAAAACAAAAACTTATATTTAACGAAAAAAAATAAAAATGCTCCAATTGTTTTTCTAAATTAACTTAATAAAAACGAAAACAAAATATAATCACTTTGCCATTACATACAAAACTGAACTATTTTAATAGCTGGAACAGTAGTATAAGCTGTTTTGGGAGAAGGGGGGAAAAAAGACGGGATCGGGTTGGACTCAGGCCGGTAATTCTGATAAGCTGTCGGACACGGGCCGTGCTAGGGCCTACATTTGAGGCCCGTGCAGAGCTCTAGGATGGAGAGATGTCGCTGCGTGTTATAGGTATTAATATTAACATTCCTGTTGGTTTATATGGTCGGCCATCGGGGGCCCCCTTAAAATGCGGGGCCCCAGGCATTTGCCTGCCTTGCCTGCCCCATTGCTATGCCTCTGATCGCCAATCCGTGAGATCGCCGATAGACGATATTATCGTGCATGGGTGGGTGGGGGCAAGAGAGAGACTCTGTACTTGTCATAGGCTATTTCATAACTATTTGGTGTTTTAAACCGCGCACGAGAGAGAGAGGGAGCCTATGGAAGCACCACGAATCTAAATAATATACTTTCAATTCAAACATACTGATAAACTAACATGTTAAATACAAAAATATTTAAAACAGCTAGTTCATATATATTCGGATACAACAGCCATACATCGCTATTAGGACCGCGCGTCCTGTGACAAGTTTGCCGCATC
>NW_015538026.1:1870494-1882353 GCF_001515605.1 Sinocyclocheilus anshuiensis | reverse complement strand
ATTTTTACAGTCATTTTTTATCTACAGTATATCTGATTCTTTTGTATTTCTTTTTCCCTAGCAATGAAGGCAGACAGGAAGCGTTTGAGGTTGGAAAGAACTGATCTGGTGAATCAGATGCAGCAGCTCTACACAACACTGGAGAGCCGTGAGGAGCAGCTACGAGACTTCATACGCAACTATGAGCAACACCGAAAAGTATTTTACTCGCATACATGCATATCTCATGCATTCATACTAGCATAAAACTTTAAACATGCATAAATTCCCACTTACACACATGCTTCAGTATTACACACACTTCTTATTTATGTGTTGCAGGAGAGCGAGGATGCAGTGAGAGTTCTGGCAAGGGAAAAAGATTTGTTTTAAAGTATTTAAAACAGGTAAGTTCATATATTTGGAGTAAATTTAAATTAAACAGATACATCAGTCATACAGCACTCCGGACCGCATGCTCCATGGTGAGCCCGGCGCGCTGCCTCAGAAACAAGAATGAGATCGTCAATATCTCTGACTATCATCGATGAGAACAGGATCAAGGAGCTGGAGGCTGAACTGACTATGGTGAGATACACAGAGTTTAGAAAAGCAGGGTATCCTACTTTTTGTCTTCTAAGTGGATGAGTGAGTCTAGAGATATTTGACGTGTTCATCTTGTTTAGAATGTCTTCATGTGTCTTCAAACAATCTGTCAACTGAGTAGCTCAAAAATGTCAGTGTTGAGTTGTGTGTGAGTGTCCGTGTGCGCTTTTGTTGTGTGTGTTTCTTTAACAGATGAGTAACTTTATGGCTCAGAAACTTGAGAGTCGCGTGTTTGTTCGATCTCCAGAAAGACCAGCCTCACCTAAAACAGTGTCGGTAAGATCAGCCAGGCCTGTCACTCAACCCCAAGTCCCTCTTTGATTGGTCTGCAGTTTTGACTCCTCATCCAATATGGTCAACTTGATTGGTTGCACGTGTATTTTGTTTTGAGAACAAACTCATTGTGTATATCGAATGGAAATAGCATGAGTGGTTCTGTTCCATCACTGTGAGCGTGAATGTTCTTCTTTGCATGCTAGTTTAGTAGAATGTTTAGGAGCTTGGGAATCATTCTAAACCACTGAAGATGTGGTGGTGGTGGTGGTGGTGGTGGTGTTCTTTTTGGCTTGTTTTCTGGCATGATTGTGGTTTAAAATGATTTTAAACTAGGCCCAACATAGAATCTGCCCAGTTTTTCAGACATACACATACAAATGAAAAATGTGGAGAAACAGACAAAAAATAAAAAAAAAATAAAAAATATATATATATATTTCTATAAAATGCACACACACAATATAAATTATATATATATGACTTTAGCTCCAGACTGGCACTACTGTGAAGCGTTTGGAGCAGTTATTCTGGGCAGTACTACACATTCATTTTCACACATTTTACATTTGTTTACAACACTCTCTTTAGACAAGGAAGTGGACCGTATTTAATTAAATCTGTTTGTGTGTTCCAGGCAAAACAGTCTTTGGCTACTCTCACTAAGGATGTTCCTAAGCGACACTCACTGGCCATGCCCACAGAGACTGTCGTCAACGGCAACCAAGAGTGGGCGATGCATGCAGAGCTTCCTCTGACTGCGGCGATACGACAGAGTCAACAAAACCTTTACCACTCAATGGACAGACAGGGTAAACATACATACAGCAAAGACCTGTCTGTTTAAAAATCTGAACCACAAAGCTGAGAATTACTGATGGAAACTGAGTTAAAATCAGCCTCCTAATTCTCCTAATGTTTGTGTCTGTTAGTACTAAAAGCATCACCATGCGTGTGCGATGCTGACAGCATCAGCATGATGTCATCAGCCGCAGCCAGGATCAGTCCATGTCACTCTAAACAACCGTCAGTCATCTCAGACGCCTCTTTGATGGAGGGAGAGAGATCCTCAACACCTTCAGATTCACCACGACACAGAACACACTCCCTCTGCAATGTAAGACAGACACAGCATTCCACTCACTGTGACACTCTTTGCATTGCAAAACACATGCACAAATGGACAAATGTAATACATGTGGCATGGTACTGTTTACATGACATCTAAACCACAATACATTTACATGCACATTTACATATACTCATTTAGCAGACTCTTTATCCAAAGAGACTTACAAACATATCTAACAATTTGTCACAGTGTCAATTGTGTTACCATAACTATTTTTAATATTCTTTACTTGGTTAAAATTTAAGTCAAAATTTGTCTGCAATAACAAAATTTAAAAAAAAATAAAGGACTATATTATTATTATTATTATTAAAATTCAATTAATTATTCATGTAATAATTCTAATAATTAAATACTACAATTAATTGTAATCTAAAATTATAATAATATCATTATTGTTACTGTTATTAAAAATGCATTGTGTTACATACATGGTTTCCAATATTATTTCCTTGATAAAATGTAAGTAAAAATTGTCTGCAATGACAAAATAACAAAAACAATATAGGGATTATTATTATTATTATTCAAATTGTAATAATTTTTAAAATAATTAAATATTGTCATTAATCTGAATCTAAAGTTATAGCAATATTATTATTGTTACAATTATTACAAATGTATTGCATTACATAAAGTAAAGTTTTGTCTGCAATAACAAAATTACAAAAAAAGGACTTGTAGTAATAATAATAATAATAATAATAAAATCTATTTAAACTGTAAATATTTCAAACCACAGTAGAACTCTCATTTCACATCTTGAGTGGTATTCTGATTCTTTAGCTGTTATTGTTCTGTGAGATTAAGATATTGTGACAACCTTCATGTGTATTGTGCCATGATGCAGAATAGTTTCTCTGCTCATTTTTGATGAATCACCTTTGCTTCTATTGCTTATTATTTATTTCTTTATCTCTGTTTCCAGTCTCTAGAGGATCTAGAGGAGCAGAGACGCAGAAAGAAGAAAGAGAGGATGGGTCTGGGCTCTCTGTCGAGGGTGTTTGGTCGAGGAAAGCAAAGAAAGTCTCTGGACCCCACTCTGTTTGATGGTACTAACACACCTGACTACTACATAGAGGAGGATGCTGACTGGTGACGCTGCTGAGAGCCCCCCCCCACTCGTTTCTCTGTGTGTGTGTCCCTCTCTATCGCTGCCATCTTTATGAGCACAAGCTTGACCGTACAATGATTCCAAACTGTGCCACAGTAGACCCAAACCTGCCCAGAGTTTGTGTGTGTGCGTGCGTGCGTGTGTGTGTGTGTGTGTGTGTGTGTCTGTTAATTTTATACCCACTTTAGCATCTCACTGGAAACTTGAAAGACTGCTGAATGTGTAAATAATTGTCATTGTGCACTCAGTGCTTGTAAGTGTTTCCAGATGCCTTTTATATCATTTAACGCTCATTGTCTCAGCTGTTTTTAAACCCGTGTGTTAAACATATTGATGGAGCTCTCCTGTCGGAAGTCAGCGGGACCCTCGATATTATTATGAAAACCCAAAAAAGACATTTGCTATTTCACACTGTGATCCAAAAGATATCTATTCATCTAACTGCAGCATATTCTGACATTTGGACATTTGATGTAGTGTGTGACTTTTAGTGAGCAGTGGCTCGTCCTGCCTTTCCCACAGGAGAGTTTATAATCACCATTACACACACTAACTCTGACAACTGCCTTCACAACAACATTAACCAGGAGGCAAAAACTGATCTGAGAACTGTGTGGAAATACAAAACCCAGATCACTGGTTATAATAAAAACTCAGTTAGTTAATAGTTGTCATGGAAATGATTACTATACCTTTAATAAAGCAGGGTATGACATAGAGCTCCACAGTAGTTTCCCATGTTGCTTTACAACTGGGAACTAGATTACCTTTACTCTACAGGGCGTTTCACCATTAAACTTTGTATTTATAGTCTATTATTTTTATTTTTCTGAAATCAATGCTAGCTATCAATCAGTGGCAAATTCTTACCATTGTGTACATTTCAATATTGCACTGACATGAAATGAAGAAATAAATGAGTTTTCAGAGCATGTAGTGAGTTCTTCATCAGCTGGAGATGGAGAGACGGCTCTCGTTTCCCTGCTGCGTTTGGCTCAGGCTGGTGCTGAATAGCATGGAACTCTAAATGGCATGGAAATGAAAATGGTTATAAGTTATATAACTACAGACTATTTTGAAATAAAATCAAAAATACTGAACAGTGTGTGGCTGAGTTCTTCGCTCTTTGTAATTGTGTTTTGGCACTTGAGCTTGTCTTTGGCTCAGGTAGTAGAGAGCGTGTGACCATAATCAACTAAATAATTACTAAATATCCTTAACCACATGGGGCATTTATCTGTATGTATGTGTGGTTGTTTAACCCATTCGTCCTTTTTATCTCACTTTGAAGTCTTTATGGGGCTCTCAGTCATTTTGGCACAGGATGAATTCTGTAAACATTGTTTTTCTCTGCAGTGGCTCATTAGCTCCTGGTGATGTGCAAACCCCACAGTCCTGATAATGACACTATTAGAGAAGGAGGAAAAAAAGGTTTCACATATTAATATCTTATGAATATCTGGCAAAACCAGACCAGACTGTTTGTCTTTTCCATCAACATTTACTCTTTACAAGCACTTAGCAGTAGCTATCTGTTTTGTCAGTCATTAATTTACAACCTCTGGACCCATACACTTAAGATTGATTCTAAGTAAGCATTGCTTTGCTTTTCGAAACAACACTTGATCGCAGTTTTTGAATGCGGTTTAGTGCTGCCGTCTACTGGTGAATTTATTGGTTCGCACACAAGGCGCTTTAACAGTCGCTTTAGAGGTTGGTTCTCAAAAAAAACTATGATGTAAATGGAAAAAAATGTGTTCCAAAACATTTATCTACCTTCTTATCTCTGAATTAATATATTTTGTGTTTATGGTACCGTATACATATTTATCTTCACCTGAGAAAACACGGTGATTATGCTCATAAATTATAGAAAACAAACTCGCATTAAGTTCCGCCCCTCTCCCGTCATCCACTAATCTAGACTCCGACAGTTTATCAAGCCCCGCCCGCCTCAGTGTGAGCCTATCAGAATGCGAGGAGCATCTGGATCGGCTTCAGCAGGTGGAGCTCGCGCGGACTGCCCCCATGTCCAGTTGGCGTGCAGGAACCGTGCAGGCGTGGCTGGAGGTGATCATGGCCATGCCGATGTACATACGGGCCTGTGCAGACAACGTTAAAAGTGGGAAGGTAGACGTGACCTTGTTTTTATGATACATGAACACTTGTCTACACCTGTCTATAAAATTATACCCCAAAATACAAAGCTGATCCTATCAGCTCTGAATGCTTTGGGCTATTTAAACAAGCAGTGTTTGTGAATGTTAGAATTACACATTAATCTGTGTGTGTTTTTTTTAGGTCTTGTTAGTTCTTAGGGATGAGGACCTGGAGTTTGTTTTAGGTATCAGTAATTCAATGCACCGCAGGAAACTCCGTCTGGCCATTGAAGACTACAGGGATGCAGAATCAGGACATGGGTGAGACACACATAAATAATAATAATGATAATAACAAGATTACATCATACAGAGAACCCCTGCAGATTCTCATTACTGTGTGTCAAGGTAAATAGGTCTCTTAAAAATATCAGACAATTCTTTTTGATGGCAAATCAAGTTTAAGATTGTAAAATGTGAAGGGGATAGTTCATAAAAAATTTCTGTTATCATTTACTCAACCTCATGTCATTCCAAACCCATATGACTGGTTAACATTCAAAACACAAATTATTTTTAAGACATTTTTTAAGAACACAAGATATTTTTTTAACAAAACCTAAGAGGTTTCATTCCCTCCGCTGAAAGTCCAGGTAACCAAAACTTAGAAGACCCCGCCCCCCCAAAAGTAATAAAGGCATTGTAAAATTAATTAATATGAATTAAAGTCTTCTGAATAGATATGATTGGTTTATAATGAACAAATCTGAGGGTGAGTAAATTACTCACTATCCCTTTAAGGTCAAGTGGTGTGACTCCCCAAAAACTTAATGCTGCTGTATTATGTTATTAATAGCATCACTGTGTTATGTCATTATTAATAATTCATGATATTTGTGGAAGTTATTTTTATCATTTTTAAATATTAAAACAATTATTAAATGAATAATCCGGGTTTAGTACAAGTTAAGTTCAGTCTGTAACATTTGTGTCATAATGTTGATTACGAAACAAAGACAATGTCTTGTCACTTGTTTTCTTTTTAGAGTTTTTGGAATTGTAATTTTGAATTGTAACCTTTCTTGAAAATGGTATCAAAACCATATGAAACCAGCATGAACACAAAGAGTGCATTTCTAAGAATTTATTTCTAGATTTATAAAATATTTTTAATTTTCTTTATCGTGGCCATGTGTTTCAGCCTTTCTAAAGCAGCTGATCTGGATCACCACTGGGTGGCTCAGGCCTGGCTGACTGATGTGGGACTCCCTCAATATTCCCAGTTCTTCCACACTCACCTTGTCGATGGACGTCTTCTAAGTACACTCACACACACTGACCTTGAGAAGCATCTGCACGTGTCTAAAAAAGCCCACCAGAACAGCCTGCTGCTGGGAATACAGCTGCTACACACGCTCAACTTTGACAAAGAGGTAAACACACACACATAAACCAGAAGAACAGCATGATGGGAATTCATAACATGGCACTAAATAAACCTTACCAAAAGGCAACAACAACCATCACAAACACACACATCAGAACAGCCCAGCTTGGAAAAACATACTCTGATTTTATAAAGGTCTCTATAGTAAGTTAATGAAGCTAAACCACAAATAACCAAAAAACGGTTTTGCTGCAGATTTTGCAGTCCAGGCGATCAGAGTGTGGGAATCAGAACACAGACCCAGTAGTGTGGACCTGTCATCGCATCATCAAATGGATCAAAGAGATTGAGGGTGAGACACACATAAATAATAATAATGATAATAACAAGATTACATCATACAGAGAACCCCTGCAGATTCTCATTACTGTGTGTCAAGGTAAATAGGTCTCTTAAAAATATCAGACAATTCTTTTTGATGGCAAATCAAGTTTAAGATTGTAAAATGTGAAGGGGATAGTTCATAAAAAATTTCTGTTATCATTTACTCAACCTCATGTCATTCCAAACCCATATGACTGGTTAACATTCAAAACACAAATTATTTTTAAGACATTTTTTAAGAACACAAGATATTTTTTTAACAAAACCTAAGAGGTTTCATTCCCTCCGCTGAAAGTCCAGGTAACCAAAACTTAGAAGACCCCGCCCCCCCAAAAGTAATAAAGGCATTGTAAAATTAATTAATATGAATTAAAGTCTTCTGAATAGATATGATTGGTTTATAATGAACAAATCTGAGGGTGAGTAAATTACTCACTATCCCTTTAAGGTCAAGTGGTGTGACTCCCCAAAAACTTAATGCTGCTGTATTATGTTATTAATAGCATCACTGTGTTATGTCATTATTAATAATTCATGATATTTGTGGAAGTTATTTTTATCATTTTTAAATATTAAAACAATTATTAAATGAATAATCCGGGTTTAGTACAAGTTAAGTTCAGTCTGTAACATTTGTGTCATAATGTTGATTACGAAACAAAGACAATGTCTTGTCACTTGTTTTCTTTTTAGAGTTTTTGGAATTGTAATTTTGAATTGTAACCTTTCTTGAAAATGGTATCAAAACCATATGAAACCAGCATGAACACAAAGAGTGCATTTCTAAGAATTTATTTCTAGATTTATAAAATATTTTTAATTTTCTTTATCGTGGCCATGTGTTTCAGCCTTTCTAAAGCAGCTGATCTGGATCACCACTGGGTGGCTCAGGCCTGGCTGACTGATGTGGGACTCCCTCAATATTCCCAGTTCTTCCACACTCACCTTGTCGATGGACGTCTTCTAAGTACACTCACACACACTGACCTTGAGAAGCATCTGCACGTGTCTAAAAAAGCCCACCAGAACAGCCTGCTGCTGGGAATACAGCTGCTACACACGCTCAACTTTGACAAAGAGGTAAACACACACACATAAACCAGAAGAACAGCATGATGGGAATTCATAACATGGCACTAAATAAACCTTACCAAAAGGCAACAACAACCATCACAAACACACACATCAGAACAGCCCAGCTTGGAAAAACATACTCTGATTTTATAAAGGTCTCTATAGTAAGTTAATGAAGCTAAACCACAAATAACCAAAAAACGGTTTTGCTGCAGATTTTGCAGTCCAGGCGATCAGAGTGTGGGAATCAGAACACAGACCCAGTAGTGTGGACCTGTCATCGCATCATCAAATGGATCAAAGAGATTGATCTGAAGGTACCACTGAGAGAGAACAGCAGTGCTAACAGAGAAAGTGTAGGTGCATATAGAAAAACATATTTTTTTCATTTAGGAGTTTGCTGACAATCTTCAGAACAGTGGGGTTCATGGCGCCATCATGGTGTTGGATCCCTCCTTCAGCTCTGACACCATGGCGACAGCTTTATGTATTCCATGCAACAAGCACATGGTCCGTCATCACCTGAATGACGAGATGAAAGCACTTGTCAGTGCAGCCAGGTAAGAGAACGGGAGAGAGGCACTGTCTGTCTGTTAGTATTGTTGTAGAGTTAGGCACAGACACATACAGTACAATGATGCTGTACTGTATGTGTCTAACTCCACAAATGCGTGTCTCAATGAATAAATGTCTCTTTGAATACATT
Source organism: Sinocyclocheilus anshuiensis (assembly GCF_001515605.1). Classification (NCBI taxonomy): domain Eukaryota; kingdom Metazoa; phylum Chordata; class Actinopteri; order Cypriniformes; family Cyprinidae; genus Sinocyclocheilus; species Sinocyclocheilus anshuiensis. The sequence goes on along the minus strand of NW_015538026.1, from coordinate 1,873,599 downwards.
GTCATACAAGATCAAGAGATGGTCGAGTCATGCCGATTTCTCTGATGTCTGTGTCAGCAGGGCAGGGCTTGATCAGGAAGTCGAACCTTTGGGGACTCCGCCCACACTTCACCGGCAAAGTTCTCTAAGCAGCTCATCACCCAGTTGTCATGACGATCAGCAGTCTTTAAGGAGGGTGAAGGTAGAACACTAAAGATGAATCATACATTTTTAAAACTCATACAAATGCCACATTTAGGCATTTAAGCACTGAATACTTAAATACATAGACTTAATAGGCTATTTATTTTCAAACCTTTTTACATTTGAATCTAGACTACAACGTGCCCTAGATATTGTTTGATAATTGTTCGGTCACACAACTTCTGTAACAAATATTGCTCATTGTTAATGTTAATGCATTAACTAACATTAAATAATAATTCTTTCGCACTTTAATCTGTTTGAAACATTTGTTTACTTTATACATTTTTGTGTATTACTTTATTGTATTTAAATGGTCAGTTCTGTTTGTTCTAAGTAAAAAAGTTTTTAAACCTGTTATATTATTACAACACATTTTTGCAACTTATTTCAATACCGTGATAATACCGTGTATCGGCAATTATCACAACATGAAAATTTGATACCGTCACATACCTAGCCACATTTAAGGGTAAATCATTTGAAAGTCGTCAAGAACATGTACGGATGGGAACATTAAAAGAAAGAAATTAAAATGTATGTTCTGAAAAAGAAAATAAATCCGATTTTTATTGTTTTACAGTATATATATATGCAACAATATATAATTTTACTATTATTTAAATTAAAAAAAGGATTGCAGTATTTGTAGTCTATCATCATTTACTCACTCTTGTGTCGTTCCAAAACTGCAAACTTTCTAACATAAAGGAAGATATTTTGAAAGAATGTGTTTTTTGTTCATACAATGGAAGTCAATTTGCTCCAGTGTTGTTTGGTTCCCAGTGTTTTTCAGAATATCATCTTTTGTGTTCTGTGTGTTCCATAGTTTGGAATGACACAAGGTAAATGATGGCAGAATTTTTGGGCGAACAGTTCATTTAAATGTAGTTAGTTAACACTTTAACCTTTGCATAAATCTTTTTGCACAACCACTGTGTGCTCTCTTTTCAAGGCCTTTGCTCTTTAGTTCCTTCAAGTGTAGTTCTCAATAACAATGCATCCTCAGAGACTGATGATTTGTAGTATTGCTTGAATAATTCTTGAAAGTCAAATGCTTGTAGCACCAGTGAATCAGAAATCTGATAGATCAATTTACTTTCTACAGCAGCAGCTCGGTCTCAGCCCAAAGAATTTCACTGGACGGAAGATCAGTCACCAGAACAGATCCGGGTCATTTCCAAGGAATGGACTTCAGGAGGTCTCACTACAACGAGAGCGTTGCCCAGTTCGACATTTTTCTGCTGCTGAGCTCACCAATGTCTGAGTTATTCTCCTGACACTTTCTTAAAGCTCCCAAATGGGGGATTTTATTTCCTTTTTCAAGGTGAATGTCGATGAAATCTCAACGAAAGTTCACATTGTCAGTCTCTGGACTCTCAGTTTGCCAGTAGGGGTCTTGGCTTTGCTTTGTAGACCTTATGTTGTTGTGTATAACTGTGGACTCATTTGTCTCAAAGTGAGACAATCTTAAGAATGCATTTGAAAGGGCACGTACACTAAACATTTATTTATCTGTTTAGATGTTTGATGAAATTATTGTCACGTAAGGAATGTGTGAGGATTCAGGGTGAAGTATCCTGACAATTTTAACTAAGATTTGTGAGAACTCCACAATGAAAACTGTGGTAAAGTTGGACTTTTTCCCCTCAATAAAATGAATATTTTCACATTTAATGGGTGCAATTTAGAAAACCGACTCTGAAAACATTAGATTTAGTACTACAAAATACTGTACAAAATAATGTAAAATGTTGTGTTACACAGTACATCATTATTTAAAATAGATGATTATTTGAATTTCATGAATTTACCTTTCATGGTTTTATCTTTATATCCACTGGGTTTCACTTAGTCATGTGGTTCAAATCCACAGTAGGTAAATAGCAGGTCCATAACTACAGGTTAGTACACATGCTCGCCCAATCACAGTGCACAATTTTGTATAATATGACATTTCTCTGAGAACTCAATTTCAAATTTGCCTCTACTCCCACTTAACCAAATGGTTCAAACCTGCTGCTTTTGTGTCCCAACTGTAAAACACCATATCAAATCTCAATATCATGCAAACATAGCTAGTAAGCTACCAGCTCCAAGGTCATGCACATTGCTAAGCTGTAGCAGGGGTTAGGCTAATCATCATAGTAAATGTGAAACGATCAAAGATATGACTTGTTTATTTATGTTTATTAAGCGACTTTCTGAAGCAGCGTAAAGGGAGGGACATGTTTTTATAGTTTTATAGAAAGACAGGACAACATGTTCTCCATATAAAAATGGTCTTAAATTTTATTTAAATCTTATCTCTGGTACTTCTTCACTATTTTATCCCAGGACATTAAGACAATAAACATTTTTTATTTTTTTAAATGATCAGCTAATTTTTTCCCCCTTTTACATTGTTGTATTTTTGTTAAGTATTTGTTCCATATATTTCTAGTATCTGATGCACATCATACCTGTAATTCCCACAATTTCCCACACATGATTAATAATGTAGGCCTACTTCATTATCCTGAGAAAAATACGTAATACATGTCAGAGCACTCCTTGTTCCTTTTACTATAAAAGTTACATGACGTTCCTGAACTTACACAGACACAGCTATGAGGAAGCACCTCACCTATATGGTCAACCTTTGTCCAACATTAATAAGACTGCCAGAATCACAACTGCCCATAAAATAGTGAAATATTGTTGAGCATTTGTTCCGCTCTAGGAATTTATGGTGGACAAACCCTGTTTGACATTTATTTTTATGTGGGTGATGCTGGTGATTTGATGTGCATCACCTGACTGCTGACTGGTGTGATAAATAATGCTAGTATCTTGAAAAATGTATAAATAAACTTCATGTCATAAATAAAATAAGATCTACAGTCTTCCTAAAGGTTATCAGTAATTATTATACAGTTAATA
>NW_015538026.1:1860735-1870359 GCF_001515605.1 Sinocyclocheilus anshuiensis | reverse complement strand
GAATGAAAATAAAATAAGATTAAGACTTGAAACTGGAAACCCTGATAGTTTATGATTTTATTTCAAAATAAAGTTTTAATTTTTTTCTGTATTATATGGAGTTCTTATATTCATCATCACCATCTGTTTCACAGAAAGTCTCGAAATGTGGTTCTCTAAAGCTTTATGGACCATCAGTGGATGGGGAAGTTTACCTTCAGAACACATGGGCGGGGCAGGAGCCCGAACAGGTCTGTTAAAGGGTTAAATCTGGACTGCAGGGACAGGACGATGTTCATGTCTGTGAAACTCGAGGCCAAACCGCTTTAAGAAATTCAAGTTAAATTTCTTAAGGAATGTTGCAAAAGCTCCGGTGTACGTGTACATCATTGGATTAAAAGTGGTTTCATCCAGCATTTAAACGGGGTTGGTCTTCTAAACACAAGGAAGAGCATTTTTCTGGGTAAGACTCATTACATTCCCAGTGAACTTTAAGTTTGACTCGTTTTCCTGGAACTTTTATTACTGTTTACATGATTTTACATGGCTCGTTCGGTCTTTAAGACGCATGTCGTGCGCAGCGTAATTTGTTGTTTTAAGTGTATCTTTATATATTTAATCATAGATTTTCATTTTTACGTCTTACAATGTGATCACTCTGTAAAGACTTGTCTGCTTTTGCTATCTCTTAGTGTTTAACAGGACTTCTGGTCGTGTTAAATTGCATTAATAGGCTATATGTAATGTTTGCGTTAAAGATATTTAACTCTTACTTATCAATGTTTTGTTTCCATTGACACGTATAGACATTCAAAATCTAGATTTTCAGACGATTATGCTTAAAGGGACACCAAGAAAGAACATTTTGCTTTCACTTGCCCTCATATTCTTTCAAACTTTCAAGACTTTCTTTCTTGCGTGATGCACAAATGGAGATGTTTGACAGAATGTTAAACATCTGACAGCCTTACTGCCATTTACACATTTTTAAACGTTTTTGCATGTTGCATAAAAATAGGTGCCCAAGTTAAAATAAGTTTAAAACACATATGGAGACCTTTTGTCCATTCCACTTGCATTTTTAATCATAAAAGCATATTCTGTGTGAACTGCCCCTAGGGTGTCCTTTTGAGTACTGTAAATGATGACATAATTTTTGGGTGAACTATCCCTTGAAGTTCACTGATGCTGAAATGTGTGTGTACTTTTCCCTCTAAGAGACAGCTAAGTAGGCTGTCGCTAGAGTTTCTGGGCCCCTGGTACACTTTGTTGCCTTGAGCTTCCTCAGCTGAACCCTTTCTCCCGGTTACGGTGCCCCTGTGTGGTGTGAATTTATGTGGCTCAATTTTTTTTTCTTTTCTGATTTGGCTGAAGTGGCTTTTGTGAGGGGAGGAAATTCCTGCCATTCCCCAGTGCGTATTCACTATCATAATTTAATCTGTCTGCATGCTTAGACGTGCTAGGTAAATTCTATGTTATGTATCTATTTCAGGCATGTACACTTACTAAACCTTGCTTATGTGTAAAGGAAATTAAATTCAATAAGTCAGATGTGCCGGAATTAAATAATGTCTGTCCATGGAGACTTTAAAAACACTGCAGGAATACAAACACAAAGCTCATGAGCAACAGCCATTATTTTTCCATACACACAATCACAGCTCAAGGAAATAGATTCCATTATAAACTACCTGGCTCTACATGTACAAGATTTACACTGATCTGAGAGCATGGCTTAATGTTGCTACCATGCTGAGAAATGATTAAGGGTGCGGTAAGAGCGCTTATCCCAGACCTGCCTGTACAGATAATCAATACCAGGAGCTGTGTAGGCATGACACAGCAGAGTTATGATGTGCTTTCTTTAGTGTGTGTGTCTATTAAACAATATCACATTGTTAGTAAAGATATTTTTGGAGTTTGGAGCTGCCTGGTTTTCACTCTAAAGTACACCTTCCAGAGCAGAGATTAAATTTCACCGAAGTCTGCGTTTGTGAAAGCAGTGAACTTTCTTACTTCACTCTTGAATCAAACTCTTTCTTCAGTTTTCGTGCACCTGTAACTAAAGCTCAGTTGAAGGGACACCTGCTTAATCTCATGGAAGGAATTTAGGCAAGCCTAACATGTCTACCAATGAGTGTGTACACAATAAATATGCTTTGATAAAAACCTTATCACTGCGGAAGCACAGGCTGGGTTACTGCTATGCTATTTTCACATTGGCTTTATGGAGGGACTGGGCCTGGATCTTGGCCACTTATTGATATATAAGACTCTTTTATGATAGTCTGTCTGATGATTCAATCACTTTTCTGCTGATTCACCTTTATTTGATTTTCTGTTCACAGAGCGGGTCAGTGCTCCAAAAAAGACAGGAAAAAATGAGATAAGGTTTGTAGGCATTTCGACAGGCACAGGACGACAAACAACGTGTCCGGAGGAGATTCAAGTCCACGGGAAGGTTTGGAAGCATGTCCTACAGCGACCAGACTCCACCCAGTCCCAGCAGGACCAGCGGCAGTAGCTCTGGGGCGCAGTATGCTACTGCCGCGCTGGGCGTGGGCCTAATTGCTCTGGGGATAGTCATGATTGTGTGGAGCGTGGTGCCGGCAGGGTCTGGAGGGAACAGCTCCACACCCGGCATGGATCAAGGTCAAGCTCGAGAGACCTCATCCGTGGCGTTCGTCCTAGTAGGGGGAGGAGTGGCGCTTCTGCTGCTGTCTGTGTGTCTGAGCGTACGGAACAAACAGCGGGCGGCCCGGGGACAGGAAGCCGGCAGTACACCTGCAAACACAGGGGAGGGGGCTACGTGAGTACATACTGTTAAATACACACCCAGGTGCAGCCACATTCTTACCCTTTATGATTATAAGTAGGCCAATGACATGACTGATTTTTTTTTTGTCTTATTCATGTATTCAAGAACACATAAAAATGTAATTCAGTCATACAGTGACTTGAATTCACTTCATTTTTTTTTTTTTTAGTTTCTGAATTAACATTCTTTTTTATTTTCTTACATCATAAATGTCAGGTTGACACAACTCTCCTGATATCATAGTGAAAAAATCCCCATGAAAATAATGAAATTCTTTATTAAACATTATTAAGTAGTTTGGTATAAGCTTGTATTACTAAGTCTTAGAAAAAAAAAAAAGATTTTAACAAAACTGCTTATTAATACTTGAAAAAACTTTGTCTGCCATATCAATGTGGTCCAACCTACATGCAGGAAAAAAGACAGTAAATTATATGATAAAGAGGACCTCTGCAGACTCTCATGACTGTCTCTCTTGTCTCATTTTGAAGGCTGCGCCCTCCAGAGGTCGCATTTATCAGCCACATATATCATCAAGGATGTCTCATTTTTTAGAAAAGTAACCATTATAAAGTTGTCGGTTAGGCCTTTTGAGGTGCAAATTATTGTGTTTTCTTTCTGACTTTGGAATGTAATGGTTACTTTTCTAAAATGAGGCAGAATGAGGATTTTCTCCTTATTATCAGTGTTAAAAACAGTTATGCTGCTTAATATTTTTGTGAAAACCGTGATACGTTTTTCAGGATTCTTTTTTGTAACAATGTAAAAATCTTTATTACTTATAATCAATTTAATGCATCCTTGATAAATGAAAGTATTAAGTATTGATTAAGTCTTACTGACCCCAAATGTTTTGAATGATAATTTAAATGATAATGAGCTAAATATGTTTATGGTTGTAAATTTGCATTTATTTTGCATCTAGGACAGAGCAACTAGCTCAAAACTACATGGTCCCCACTTACGAGGAGGTGGTAATGAGTGGCCAATATCCCATCAGTCAGTCCTCTGAGCGACACAACAGCATCACCCAGCTGCCAGCCTATGACGAGCTAGAGGAAGATCAGCACACTGCGGAGGATGGATTCAGCCCAGCACACAGACCTTCATCCCAAATCGACCCCAGCACTGGAGCGGGCGGCCGAAGAAACAGCCGTCCCGGACGCAAGCTGATTCCCCTTAAAATTAGGCGCATAAAGTCTGACAACCTTAGAAGGAAAAGCTTAAGCGATATCCAGCAGACTAACGTGTTCACCATCGAACCCCTCACACCGCCTCCGCAGTATGACGATAAGCTCCCTCCACTTCCTACAAGCACACAACAGTGAGGCATGCTGGAGGTTTACACTTACACTGTGATGAAGTCTGCACTACTGCACTGAACTCCATATTACTCCTCTGGACAGGACGTGTCACTATCAGCAGCACAGAGGAGGCAGTATATGTGTAAAGGTGGAGAGCCTTAATTACGTCTTTCTGTGTTGGCTGTATATTTCCTGTTTAGCCAAAAAAAAAAACCTGATTGAAGCTGCTGATTGGATTAAAACCGAACTGGAATTTTGAAAGATGTTTACTGAACAACTGTTGGTCTTCATCTAGGCTGGTCTTGTCAGACTTGAAATTCAGCATCCAAGCTGTCCAGACCTTTATTTCATAGGACGTCCACAAGAATTTCCGAAGAGATGTGAAACTGTGTAAACTGTGAGTCACATCAGCACTGTTGTGTAACGGATGTGGAAGAACACACTCACACAAAATGTTCTTTTTAACCCTGTTACAGTTGCGTTTTTTGCACTGATTTGTTTGTGTGTGTCGGGTGTGAGTGTATGTGGTGGTTTGTTTGTTTTTTGTAAATTTTCCATGAACTTTGCTTTAGTTCTTGTGTTTGTGTGTAAGTATGCTTGTTCTTAGTGACCTTGTTGCCGGAGTGACAAACCGTGAGGTCATCAGTATGTGTCTCTCCTCATGGTTTACGACACAGAGAGGTTCTTTGACCCTGCAGCTGCCTTATACCACTCTCTCACCAACACACCACCAGACAAAGAGAATTTCTTGTCTCTCTTTTTCACTAACTTGATTACACAAACACTCAGTCTTTGCATCCCTTTATTTTTTACTTTTAATGTTGATTAGTGAGAAGACAACTGTGTTTCTCATAGGGCAGCTGTGGCATCTCCATGCTGTGAGGTTCAAGCTCCCAGTCATCTGTCTGCACTTGCGTTACTGCTCTAAACACTCCAGGATTTTCACATTAAGACACACCTGTAGCTGGTTATTACTGAAATCAGTGTTTCTTCTTCTGGAATTTTTACTGTTGCCACTGCAGTTTAAGATAGACGTGGATGGAAAAATGTTGCTGAATCTCATGTGTTATTTAATGATATGTTGTATGTTTCTTCTGTTTATTTTTTTTCTATTTTGTTATATTCTAAATGTAAGCTAGTATGGAATGAGAAATAAAAACATTTTGACGTGGATGTATTTGATTTAGAATATTAAAAAAATATATATTTGTGTCATGAGGGATGCTAATAATACAAAAAAATAGAGTGAGTGAGTGAGAGAATCAGAATAGAGTTTAGCCTCTAGAGCAATTTCTGTATTTTAGAAAGATCAAATGGAATAAAAAAATGTTGATATAAATCATTTTTAAAATGAAATTGATTGCTACGTTTTGAATGTATTCATGAAGTTTGTAACCACAAAAGGAAAAAAATAAAGATGTGACACAAGAAAGGATTTCCTTTTGGATGGTAAATGCTCTAAAATTTATAATAAATTTCCATCGTGAACTGATGTATTCAATTCACACCCTAACCATTTAGTGCAGTGGTTCTCAATTCCAGTCCTGAGGACCCACTGCTCCGCACATTTTGTATGTCTCTCTGACACTCATTTCAGTTCATGGATCGCTCTCCTAATGAGCTGATGATCTGAATCAGGTGTGTTAAATAAGGGAGACACACAAAACATGCAGAGCAGGGGGTACCCAGGACTGGAATTGAGAACCAGTGATGTAGTGCAGTGGTTCCCAACCCTGGTCCTGGAGGCACCCCAACATAGCACGTTTTGCATGTCTCCTTAATCAAACACACCTGATTCAGGTCATCAGCTCATTAGTAGAGACTCCAAGACCTGAAATTGGTGTGTCAGAGAAAGGAGGCATGCAAAATGTGCAGTGTTGGGGTGCCTCCAGGACCGGGGTTGGGAGCCACTGATGTAGTGGACTGTGATTCATCCAGTAACAGTCAGTTCACTATAAAGATTCATTCATTTTTGTTTACTAATTTTGTCAATGATCCATGCAGTTGGATGAGTGAGTCATTGAATCATTCACTCAACCGATTCGGTCAGGGAAGGGCGTATCCCTTCAGTAGGTCCAACCAATCGAACACTCCTTGAGAACCATACTCGAATGCTATTGGTCTGCTGTATCCGGGCAGGAAAGCAGAAACGCATTCAGACGCTCTGGAAGTGAAAGCATCCAGTGAACAGAAAAAAAGGTTACTTCTACAAGTAAGTTTGATTTTGGATTTATTAATCAAATGCTCCATTTGGAGGTAGATTGGTATAAATCCATTATAGATCTACTGTTTAACCGCAAAACCTGCTGCTATGGTCTAAGACATGGTGAGTGAGTTAGACTTTCTGAACTGCTAATAAACTGCCATGCCAATGACACGCACAATTTTAAAATGTTTATGACTAATGCTGTTCAGTTGCTTTGACACAATCTGTATTGTTAAAAGCGGTATATAAATAAAGGTGACTTGACTTGACTTGACTATTTGTTTTTATATCAGCATAAACTAACTTTTATTTTACAGTGTCTTGTGCCGGTATTCAATAACAACCTTGTATTTAATAGTACAGCTCACATGATCTAGTCCTGTGGCCACTGCAACTTTGGTTTTGTTAGCCAAAGACAAAGTAATGGAAAGTAGTAATCTGATTTTATACATAGACCCAGACTGTAAAGGGTTTAAAGGTTGAACACACATGCTACTATTAATAGATGTGAGAATATGGAGTAAAAACAGTGACTCTCACCCACACTACTGTTTTATGCAGATCTTATGATAAAATGTATCTCTCTGATGTTTAGATGCTATGCGAGACTACCTCAAAGGTAGCTGAGATATAGCGCCTCCAATTGGGCCAATAATGCAATTTCTCCTGTTATTGTATTGTCATGTGTCAAATTTATGGGTCCATAACTTTAAAATGCTACAGTAAAAATGTATATAATTGTACATGGTGACAGTCAAGTGCCTCGGGAATAAGGCCACAGTATGTCCTTTAGCGCACCCTCAAAGTTAGCTGAGATATAGCGCCTCCAGTTGGACCGATACTGCACTGGCTCTTCTAACTGTATTGTCAGTGTGTCCATGAATTCAAAACGGTACAGTATCCAACAATGCAATGGCTCTTTCAATTAAATTCTGTTTAGTAAACATTTATTTATATAATGCTTTTCACAGTACATGTTGTTTTAAAGGTGCTTTACATAAATGTATGCTTCTTACAACACCACAATAGTCTTTTATGAGATGATATCAGAAAGTACAGTTGGAAGATGCTACAAATTACAGTATTTACAAACATCATATATGCATTTAAGTAAGATGAATGTGCATTTTAAAGCACGTAACTTGATCTTTTTGCGTAATCATCCAGAGTTGATGTGATGTTCTGGAGTCTGCATTCCTCTGCGGTTTGCTCGTCAATAGCGATATTGCGAATTGCAAAATTGCGATATTGCGGTTATCCTACCACTGAGGCCTTATTCCCAAGGCACTTGACCGTTACCATGCAAATTTTCAGACATTTTTACTGTAGCATTTTAAAGGAATGGACCCATACATTTGGCAGAAATGACCATACAATAACAGGAGAAATTGCATTATTGGCCCAATTGGAAGCACTATATCTCAGCTGCCTTTGAGGGTGTGTTCAAAATTCCACTGAGCCTTATTCCCAAGGCACTTGACTGTTACCATGCAAATTTTTAGACATTGTTATTGTAGTATTTTAAAGTTATGGATCCATAAATTTGGCAGTAATTACAATACAATAGAAGAAATTGCATTATTTGCCCAATTGGAGGCGCTAGATCTCAGCTGCTTTTGAGGGTGCATTAAACGTTATAGTGGGGCTTTATTCCCAAAGCACTTGACTGTCACCATGCAACATTTCGGACATTTTTACTGTAGCATTTTGAAGTTATAGACACATGAATTTTACAGATATGACAATACAGTAGGGCTGTGCAATATAAAACACTACCGTTCACTTTCAGAAGTTGTTGTAGGGGTGCTTTTTTATTAGAATCAGAATGAGCTTTATTCACCACTTAAGTGTGCGCAAACACAAGGAATTTGTTGTGGTTTTACAGGAACTCTTGGTACATACATGCATACAAATAATAATATATATATGACACCAGATAGTTATAGAAGTTCACAGAACTGACTCGGCAACAGCTGAGTAAAACTGTTTCATCTGAGCATGTGGCACTTTAAGCATTATCGTATCGCATATCGCATTTTTCTTCAATATCGCCCAGCCCTACAATACAGTAACGGGAAATTGCATTATTGGCCCAATTGGAGACACTATAGCCTATCTCAGCTGCTTTTGAGGGTGTGTTAAAAATTCCACTTGGGCCTTATTCCCATGGCACTTGATTGTTACCATGAAAATTTTCAGATATTTTTATTGTAGCATATTATAATCTCTAGTTACCTTGGAATAATGAAATTTGTAGCAGTTATTTGAATTATTATTATAATTTTTTTTTTATTCAGTTGATTCATTAATGCAATTGATTCGTTAAAGGATGGCATATGCAATAATTAAAGAATGATGTAATTATATTTTATGTGCCTTAATATTCTTACAGTCATTTTCACTGATAGCTTGGTGTTATTATTACATTGATATTACATTTCAAAATAGTTTATTATTCTTTTCTAAAAATATACACAATAGTAACAGGGTGCCTAAAAAATTGTAAATAAGAGGAAAAACTACATGGTCCCTAAGTTGAGCTGATGACACATTCAGTAATTAAATAGGCTAATACTATAATTATATTGTCTGTGCCTTTACATTTTAATGTCCATTTTCGCTGATGTCAGTGTTGTTTGCATTTTAAAATAATTTTTTATTTTATTCTGAAAACAGCCACAAAAGCAACACGGGCCATTAAAAAACGTGAAAAAAGAGAAAAACCTCATGGTCCCTAAGTTGAGCGTGAATAAGAAGCTACAAACACGGAAGTGTCGCGTTTTGTAAGGTGGAATGTAGTGCTGGGTGGTATACCGGTTCATACCGAATACCAGTGTTTATTTTTGTTATGATATAAATTTTTAAAATACCGCAATACCGTATGTCGCTTAAACAAAGTTCGGAACGCGACACTGTTTGAAAGAGGTCCCTTTTCACTGTTGCACTGTGGTGAGGGAACAGCTCTATGTGTTACTAAGCGTGAAAGTTCCGAAACTGAAGCTGAAGAACTAATAGAATGTGATGACACAGAAGAACTCATCCACAATATCCACATTGACCGCCACAAATATCCACCGCCCCCTGCTATCAGCTCCCGCGTCTCACACACACGAGCGCGACTTTAGCACTAGATTTAGCAACTTTCAGACTCTTAGCGGCATTTTTTCATAGAATATTCATACTGACAAACCTAGCGACTTTTTGGGATAAAGCTTAGCTATGGTTCAGTTGGAAGATTTCGCCAGTGCTGTCCCGCGAACATGAGGTCTGACTTTCTCGGAGAAGTGTCACCTCTCTCGGCGTCTGTTCTGTGCAGT
>NW_015538026.1:1850603-1860359 GCF_001515605.1 Sinocyclocheilus anshuiensis | reverse complement strand
TTATTTTTGTTATGATATAAATTTTTAAAATACCGCAATACCGTATGTCGCTTAAACAAAGTTCGGAACGCGACACTGTTTGAAAGGGGTCCCTTTTCACTGTTGCACTGTGGTGAGGGAACAGCTGTATGTGTTACTAAGCGTGAAAGTTCCGAAACTGAAGCTGTAGAACTAATAGAACGTGATGACACAGAAGAACTCATCCACAATATCCACATTGACCGCCACAAATATCCACCGCCCCCTGCCATCAGCTCCCGCATCACACACACGAGCGCGACTTTAGCACTAGATTTAGCAACTTTCAGACTCTTAGCGGCATTTTTTCATAGAATATTCATACTGACAAACCTAGCGACTTTTTGGGATAAAGCTTAGCTATGGTTCAGTTGGAAGATTTCGCCAGTGCTGTCCCGCGAACATGAGGTCTGACTTTCCCGGAGAAGTGTCACCTCTCTTGGCGTCTGCTCTGTGCAGTGAGCGGCAGAGAAGCAGCGCATTCAGTTGGCCGCACCGCAGCACCTGTCGCTTACTGATTGTTTGATATTATAAATATGAGCGTAGTTTGTCTGTTAATATCACATGCACTTTTTTGTTTGTTGTTTTTTTTAGTTTGCTACTCGCAGGCAGTGCGCTGCATGAGATAAAAAAGTAATATACCGCATAGCCGCTCTTTAGTGTAGATGCATGTTGATTTTATTCGATTATAAATGAGAGTGACTCCTGGTTAACATGTATTAAAAATGGGTCGTGTTTAGTCACTATTTAGTGTGGTATTTTTTGACAATACCACTCATCATGAGAGTAAAATAGGGTATTCTAAGTCAATATACTGCAGTATTTCCTCTCTCAATCAGTAGAAAATATGGTTAACACCCGGTCATGCATGAAAAAAAATACTGTCATGTACCGTGAAACCGGTATAATTTTGAAAAATACAGTGATATAAATTTTTGGTCATACCGCCCAGCACTAGTGGAACGGATAGCGTCAATGAAGCTGCGAATAAGAAGCTGGATTCAGCCTGGATCCAGCCTTGCTGGTAGTGTAGTAAGGGAGGAGTTACTTTATCCTAAACATGAAACAACTATTGTAGGTTTCGAGGAAGGGCCCTTTTTCCAAATGTTTTCCGTATGTTTTCAAAGATAAAGCAAAAGGATCTGTCAGTCATTATGTCACTCAAATAAGAGCTGGTCAGTTTGAACACACCTGGAAGCATTGACTTCTTGACCTTTGACTGGTGTAAAGAGAGATTTTGTTAGGGGAGGAAGGAAGAGGTGCCTAGTCTTGTCAAGATTAAAGTGATACGTCCATGGGGCATGAAGAGATCCTCTCAGGAGTTGAATGTCATCAGTATAGCAGAGGTGTAAAGTTTCAGGAGCACATCTCCTCGAGTCCTATGGAAGCCCGTTTCCACCACAGAATAAAAAAATAAAAAAAGTAATTGCAACTTTTTTTCTCGCAATTCTCAGTTTACATCTCACAATTCAGAATATTTTTTCTCTGAATTGAACTCGCAATTCTGAGAAGTGCAGTTGGGAGAAAAAATACCTTTTTTATTTTTTACTCCGTGTCGGAAACAAGAAAAAAAGTCAGAAGTTTATACTGTATATCTCAATTCTGATGTTTTTCTCAGAATTATGAGTCTACAGTATAACACAGTTCTGTGTTTATAGTGAGAGAAAAAGTCACAAAACCTTTTTTTATTTCATGGCGAAATATGGGCTTCCATGTGAGTCCCGCCTACCAACTCTACTCACTATTGTAGCCAGGGGTGCAACAAGTTTATTTCAGTGGAAAATGGAAGGTGTTTTGCCAATGACCAATTTAAATATTTATTTTAATTATTTAATTTTGCTAAGGCTCAAAGAAGTGGCTGTGCTTTCTTATGTTATCATAATGTAAATTTCCTGTGATTAGTAACATGACTGCTCTGGGTGTGTGTTCACTACTGTGTGTGTGCACTTGGATGGGTTAAATGCAGAGCACAAATTCCGAGTATGGGTCACCATACTTGACCACACGTCACTTCACATTTATGGCTCAGATGATTGGCTGAAAAACATCTGCTCCCTGAATAGTGCCCATAAAGAAATGTGGCAAATCAAGTTCTTTCAGTAGGCCATGCACAAGCTAAGCAATTGCCATGGAGACTTTTGAGATATTTGTCTTTGATTCAGAATGCTCCCTCAAAAAGAGTCACAATATTTTGATACTCAAACTTGATAAATTTTTTTTCTTAGATATGGTTTCGGATATATTTATATAAATTGGCTTTGCAGTACAGAGTTGAGCTGCTTTGTTGACAAATGATAAAAGACATTTGCAGATGGTTTTTATATATTTTTGTTTTGTCTTAAGTATTCCATTACTATTTGGGGTACAAACTTGCTGAAAAGTGCATGAAGAGAAATTGGTGAGTGCGTGAGTGAAACTAATGAATCAAACTAAATTGCAAACAAATTCAGACCTTTTTGCGAATCCATTCACCAGATCAAAAAAAATAATAATTATTCGCAAATGCCATCATTAGTTCTGATTCTAAACAGCAGATAGAAAATACACAACATGCTTGCTGAAATATTATCAGGGAAAATGTTTGTTATACGGTAATCTCCATTGTCAGACAAGCATTTATCTGTAATATTTTACTGGGTCCAAGTGATATTTCACTGGGGTTTATGCCCCAGTAAAAAAGGATCTAATGACGCACCTGGTGTTACAACAAAATGTCCAGAAAAGCAAAGAAAGTTCATTCAAGAAAGCTGCTGTTATCTGTAATATGTCATTCATCCAGTAGGTGGCAGTGCATTCACACCAGAGCGATACACCCAAATCAATTACAGTGTACTGTGACACCATAGTCACTTTTAATCCGTTTTCCTCTGAGAAACAAATGGCATTGTCTATCTCTGTCTCCCGACCCCAGCAAAAAAAACCATTAAATTAAAAAAGAGCAGAAAAGAACGGGGGAGTAAATGGAAGACAGTACTGCATTGTGGCATATTCAACACTGTGGGTAGAATGTTTTGTCCTCTTTACGTACTGTGTCCCATTCTTTAGCGTTAGCTCACTTGTTTAAGTGTGTGTGTGTGCGTGTGTGTGTGTGCGTGTGTGTGTGTGTGTGTGTGTGTGTGTGTGTGTGTATGTGTGTAGGATGGTGTAAGGTCATACTGTGTGAGATATGAGCCGCTGTGGGGAATTCAGACACACTGACCAACACTGTGGGCAGTGGAAGACACAATGTCTCTCTCTCTGCCTTTCTCTCTCTTTCTGTAAGTCTCAGGGGAGCATAAAGAGCTGTTGTAAGTACTTTAATGTGCTCCGCATGATTTGCTAGTGAGGAAAACCACACACATGCTCAGAGAGTAAGAGTTACAGCTTTGATTTAATCGGAGGAAACACCAAGACACTGGTTATCGAAGTAAATGTTCACACATTTTATGTTTATTACTGCATTCATACCTGCATATAGAAAACAGTACACTATTAATTTGTGCTTTATATTAAAAGGTACATACATTACATATTTAAAGGTAAAGTGTGTTTTGGGATGGATGATAGGTATTGGGGCCATTCATATATACGTATATACTACCATGTTCACTACAATTTTGGGGTCAGTAACATGAATTCTTTCATTCAGAAATTGTGCATTAAATTGATCAACAGAGACAGCAAAGGAGTTTGTAATGTTACAAAAATATATATTTCAAATAAATGCTTATGCTTTTATTATATGAATCAAAGAATATAAAAAAATAATTTTTTTATAACAAAATGAAATAATACTAAGCAGCACAACTGTTTTCAACATACTGTATCTTTGATCAAATAAATGCAGCTTTAGAGCATGAGATGAAATAGCCTATATAAAATATACAGGAACCCAGAATGGTTCTTCTATGGCATCACTTTGAAAAAAACCTTTTGGAACCTATATTTTTGTTGAGTCCGTTGATATTTTCTGCTCACTCCATCTTAGTACATCTGCATATTTATTGTGTGCTGTTTTGTTCATTGTAACCTTTGGAACAACTTTGCAAGTAGCACTCCTCGAACATGCAGTCAGTAAACTCTATTTTGACTGTCCCGATTCAGCCTTCATTTCACTCGTCTATGAGCTGCTCTCTGTCTCCTGAGCTTGAGAACAGAAAGACCAAACATTCACACAGGCCTGAAGAGCAGTTTAGAGGGGAGGGCAGCTTTAAAAAGCTCTTTTCAGTTTGGACAACATCCTCTGCTTTATTTTGCCCATTTTGTGTGCACTCCACCTCTCCCGTTCCCTCCATCCCTTTTCATCCTCTGATTTCGTTCTGCCTTCTCTCCATCCACAGGCTCTTTATTCTTTTTTTTTTCCACCAGGTGACGCACTGTAAACACAATACAGCTGAAGAGGAAGAAAGACGGATGACTTTTGACTGCCGCCTCCTCTCTCTTCCGCCCTCTGTTAAAGGGCAGACATCAGTGTGTTCCGCAGTGAGCAAGCTGGTGGGTGTTACAGAAGTGTGTGTGTGTGTCAGTGAAGTTAGGGATTATGTGTGTATTTGACTGTAGCTCTTCTGAAAAGAGTCAGTTGAAACAGGTGCACCTGTGTTCCTTCACTGAATAATGAAAGAATGA
The DNA here is from genome assembly GCF_001515605.1 of Sinocyclocheilus anshuiensis. Lineage (NCBI taxonomy): Eukaryota > Metazoa > Chordata > Actinopteri > Cypriniformes > Cyprinidae > Sinocyclocheilus > Sinocyclocheilus anshuiensis. Next base: position 1,855,736 of record NW_015538026.1, on the reverse strand, counting down.
CTGAAAGAGAAACATGAAGAACTGAGAAATAAGGGGGGAAAGGGGGCTTTGTGAGGGCTGGCTGGGTATGTGAATGTTGCATGAACTGCAAGAAATAATTTTAAGCAGTATTTTTGTCGTTTTCCAATAAAAATATATCCAGACATCATTAAAACAAGTTAAATTTACTGGAAAAAATGGTGTATGTAAGATAAATTGAATTAATAAATTAATTAATAAAAATATAAATGAGATGTAGACCGAGTATATATCATGAAATTGATTATTTTGTTCTGGTTGCAAGCATAAAAACACGAAAACCAGTCCCAAAAAAAAAAAAGATTAAGAAAACAATTTTTTGCAGCATGTGTGTGTGTGTTGTGTGTCTGTGTGTCTTTATCCTGATCACCGTGTGAACCTTGTCCTTTGTCCCCTGTTTATTTTCTTTCTCTTCTTTCTCACGCTTGCCACATTCTGCCAATTCGATATGGTGTTTTTATTCCTTTCGTATGCTCATCTCTCTCGCTCTTTCTCTCTGAGAGTGTCAGAGTGTGTATTTGGCAGTAAACAAAGATATGCTTGATTGTGCCCGTGGTTACCATGCCTGCTGTGTCATTGTCCTTGTTTGGCACCAACACCAGGTTTTGTTTTCATACTGTTTATGGTGTATTGACCTTTCAGAACATCACCTCATTTGAGTTTATAGGTTGATAAAATTATATTTCATATAATAATAATAATAATAATAATAATAAAAACTGAAAAGTTAAATACAGTGGGGTCCATTTTGAGGCTACAAGATAAAATGCTGATATTTTGTTTTTATAGTGTAACATACTATAGTACAATAAATGTTTTTCATTACAAATTATTATTAGCATATCAATTTGAGTGAAAAGATATACATTGAAAAACATGCACTGTATTGTTATCGTGGGTATCGTGGGCACCATGGGTAATTCTATATACCTAATCCGAATAAAATTTTTAGAATCTACATTTGCTTCTTTTCCATCAACTGGGTAAAATTTACAACACTGCATGTACAGTATGCTTGTCAAAATTCGCCCAAATTTCACAATGAAAATCGCATGTTGTCTGAACAAAAAATGGCAGACAGGCTGAATGAAAATGCAAATCAACCCTCTGACAGTAGGTGGTGCTTATAGAACAGCAGAAATACAGAAGTTGCCCTGGTTACCCCTCTACCCAAGGCAACGCTGTACAACTTACTGTTTCTGACACTTGCTTGTCACAGAGAAGAAAAGAAGTCAAACAGTATTTACATGTTTTCAAACAGCCATTCTGAGTTTTGTATTCACTATGATGTTTATCAACTACTTTATCTTCAGTTATTTGTTTATACTTATACAGTGCATTTTTACATTTTAATCTTGACTAAAACATTCCAGCCTACAAAAGATATACAGTAATAGTTGTTCTTTTGCACTTGAATCTGTTTGAAACATATGTTTACTTGAATACTTTTTTTGTATTTGTTAGATTTTTAAAATTAATTGTTGTATGAAAAAAGTTACTTTTTTTTTTTTTTTTAAAGAGGACACCAGTGAAATTCTTTTTAACTTTTGTTTGTAATGTAATTAAGTACTACAGTAATACTGTATACCATATAATAATTTGACAGTAAGGACATTTACATTGTTCCAAAAACATTCTATTTTAAATGCTGTTCTTTTAAACCTTCTATTCATCAAAGAATCCTAGAAAAATGTATTGCGATTTCCACAAAAATATCAAGCAGCACAACAGATTTCAACATTGATAATCATTTGAGTAAGTCAGCGTATTAGAATGCTTTCTGAAGGATCATGTGACACTGAAGACTGGAGTAATGGCTGCTGAAAATTCAGCTTTGCCCTCAAGGGAATTAAGTACACTTTAGGCTTGTTAAGCATAAGAGGGAAAACCCAAACTATTGGATGGTAGTGTATTTAAAAAAATTCTAATGTGAGTATAAAAGTTTGTCTTGCATAATTGGGTGTGTTACACTATGGCAGCATCTATTTGTAGTTTTCTAGAGCTGTGCTTTGCTGGAAGGCCAGAGGTCACTTCCATGGAGAAGTTAATGTGTAAGTGTGTGTGGTGCGGTGATGTCTGGGGCATGCGGCTTTACCCCGCCCACCTCAGTGACCTCAGCATTCACCTGCCAACCTGGCCAGTCGCCATAGTTACTTACAGCCCGTAATAAAGTGTGAGATGACGGAGTAGCAGGTGGCAGGATGGGTGGGATTTTGGTTTGTCACTGACAACAGCTTCGAGTGCTGTGCGTGTGTGTTTTGAATACAGACAGATACAGGAAGAATTGTGAGAGAAACTGACAGACAATTTTATGAAATATTTCCAGTCATTTTTCAAGTGCTTTGGATAGGTATGATTACTTTGCTATCCCATTAACCTGAAGAATAGCCCATAGATCATACAAAATCGCCTTACTACACACACACTCACACTTCACACCACATTGAGTTTGCCAGTGTCTACTGCGCTTGGTATTTGTGTAGGTGGGTGTGGGTACAGGTATTTGGTATGTCCACATTGTATGTGTGAGTGAAGGCACATTTGGTAATTTGCTATGCACCATCTGCCTTGGTGTCTGTCTATTTTGGCTGCTGGAATGAATAAAGGTCCACACACTGAACTCGAAGTAAATGGTATGACATTATCTTTTTGGCTGTATGTTCCTAGTCTGTGACCGAGTATGAGCCATGCTGTAAAATCCAAAGAACTAAAACTCAGAATGACCTTAGTCCATTCAAGCCCCTCACTTAAGACTTAAGTATTTTATTTAACCTATCGGATCCATTCTCTGGCCATCATTCCAATACGCTTCCATAGCTTCTATTTACACCACTAATGGCTGTATTAGTAACTACAATATGCTTATGTATGTGAAAGGCTTGCACTTAGACTGAAGATTTCTGCCTTGTTTTTTTTTTTTTTTTTAGAAGTTGAGGAAAGAAAACAAGTTTGCTTATTTTACTTTTGCTACAGCTCTCACTACAGTCGCCCTCATTCTCTCTCTCTTTCTGAATGTAGCATAAGCGGTTATTATCTGATTTGTACTGTTACTGAAGATCAACTTTCACTGCCACAGAGAAAGACTATAATTTAACTTACTAGGTGAAACCTGGTATGCACTTGAAGCTGCTGAGGTTTTTGTAAGTTTTTTTACAACCGAACTGAAAAGGCTGATGTACCAGAGTATGTGTGTGCATAAAAGGTGACCTTCTCAGATTTACACCGCTTGTCAGTGTTTACACTGCAAGTGACTCGAACTTTCAATCTTCAAAATAATGATTCCAAAAAGGGGTTTTAGCAGCAATGCCATACAAGAACCATTTTGGCTTCCCAAAGAACCTTTGAGTGAACAGTTGTTAAATATAAACCTTTTTTTTTATTTATTTTTTTTATATAAGAGTGTGAAGAACATTTCAATAATTTGAAGAACCCTTTTCTACTATAAAGAACCTCTGTAGAATGGAAAGGTTCCATGCATGTTAAAGATTCTTCACAGAACCATTAATGTCAAGAAAGTACTTTTTAAAATTTTTTAAGTTGTTGAGCGCTTGATCTGTTGCTGACTTCCAGTGACATGAGCAACAGTGACAAGTTTGGCATTGAAAAGTTTAACTTAATGCTGCAATAAGTTGCTCCACATTTGCACCTATCAGTTGGAGTAAAGATGGAGGTCCCATGATTCATCTCCTGTCAGTTACTGTTGTCATGTTGTCATGTCATGTTGCAAGGCGCAGTGTAGTGAGTGATTTCCTTTAATATACAGTTTGGAGCAATGAGATTTCTTAGTGGGTGAGGCAACGCTACAAAAATGGGCTGTTGCTTGCTGTGGCTTCTTAGGACTAAAAACTCAGATTTAAAAGATGTCATGTGATGACATGATGTAAGAGTTACCGCTCTAGGTCAGTGCCAAGTATCATTGTGTTGCTTTCTTTGCAGAAGTTAGCCCATATATTTCCATATTATGTTTAAGAACAGCTGCTGTATTACAGACACTTATTATCTTAATTCTTGACTTAAGTTTTGAAAAAGTTTCCTAAGTGAAATGACCATGGTCATTTGGAGCATTAGTGAAGCATTCTGTGTGTTCCATAAATTTAGACACACGTTTTTGAGACTATCATTTTCACATATCTCAGGTCTAACTTATGTAAGTATTTCCAAAACACGAATTCTCTGATCACTTTTATGCTGTCAGATCAGATCAGCCACCTTCATCAGCATTAGATTCATGATTCTGATTCATCAGCAGCACAGATTAGAAAGATCTTCTAGCGTTTCCTACTGTGCAGCATTTTTTCCTCAGGAACTCCCTGGGTGTCAGAGTCAGCTGCACTCTTAGCTGTTTCTCCATCCACCATCCATCTATCTGCTCGTCCATCAATCACAGCTCCCAGTCATCCTCAGGGTATGCGTAAAGACCAATCGCAAAAAAAGGTCAGGGTAATGCAAACACACAGTTTTACACATGCTGTGCTTCCTGTGATACAAGTCATTATAAAATATGAATATGCAGTAGTAGTAGCATGTTATGTGATGATATAGGAGAAATTATAATAATACCATTAATGTCTACATAGTTTTCTAAAACAGTGACTTAAAATGCCTCGACTGCCACTAGTGTGTGTTTTTGTGTTAAGAGAGTGCTCGCATATACACACAGTGTGCAGGTCAAAACGTGTTACCTAGGCCTTAGGTTGGCCATTATGTTGCTCAAGGTGTGGTTAACCCTGAGCTAAAAAGGTTGTGAGAAACAGTAAAAGGAGCAGTGAAGTTTCGCTCTCAATTATTCTGCCTCTCCATTCTAAAAATCGAAAGTATTTTAAAATAATAGTCTTTGATTTCTTTATGAATTTCTTTTAATATATTTGATTGTAGTATTGCAACATTTTAATCTTCCAGACAAGCTCTCAGTACATTCTTAAAACATGCAAACTATAAAGTCATAAAAATTGTGTGTGTGTTTTTTTTGGGGGGGCTTATGAGAAAAACTATACCCACACTTCTAATGAGCATGTTTGTGTGAAAGTGGAAAAAAAGGTTGTTCATTGAATATATCTGATCTGTATAGTGTGTATACACACACAACCCCCCCCCCCCCCCCCACCACCACCACAA
>NW_015538026.1:1836309-1850484 GCF_001515605.1 Sinocyclocheilus anshuiensis | reverse complement strand
CCCCCCCCCCCCACACACACACACACATACATACACATACTGATTTATATCTCAGAGGTACTGCAGGTCCTCTGGGCCTCAGATACAGCCTGCACATGTCTACCTGCAAGTGTAATGTGCCATGCTGGCTCTCTCTCTCACTCACACACACACACACACACACACATTGTCCCACATACTCATTACAGCTCAGAGGCCACTGTTTGGACTGAAATAAAGTCAAGACTTTGACCCACTTAAACTCATCACTTTTGTTCTCTCACTCTTTCTTCTGATTTCTCTTCCTTTCTGTCACATTGAAGTTATTCTTTTCATTTAATATAGTTTCTCCTATCCCATCTTAATAATGCAGGCAGAGACAACTATAAGTTAGCCATTCATAGGGTGATTCTCCTTGTATAATGAACTTTGTCTCTATGGAAAAACATGTATCAAAATATTGTTCTGTTTTTCATCCCTGACATACAAACAATGGCTTAAAGGGTTAGTTCACCCAAAAATGAAAATTCTGTCATTAATTACTCACCCTCGTGTTGTTCCAAACCCGTAAGACCTTCGTTCATCTTCGGAACGCAATTTAAGATATTTTTGATGAAATCTGAGGGCTCTCTGACCCTCCCATAGACAGCAAGGTAACTACCACGTTCAAGGTCCAGAAAAGAACCAAGATGATCGACAAAGTAGTCCGTGTGACATCAGTGGTTCAACTGTAAAGTTAGAAGCTACGAGAATACTTTGTGCACAAAGAAAACAAAAATAACGACTTTATTCCACATTTTCGTCTGTGGATTTCGTAACTTTACAGTTGAACCACTGATGTCACACGGACTACTTTGTCGATCATCTTGGTTCTTTTCTGGACCTTGAACGTGGTAGTTACCTTGCTGTCTATGGGAGGGTCAGAGAGCCCTCAGATTTCATCAGAAATATCTTAAATTGTGTTCCGAAGATGAACAAAGGTCGTACGGGTTTGGAACAACACGAGGGTGAGTAATTAATGTCAGAATTGTCATTTTTGGGTGAACTAACCCTTTAACCAGTGGTGCAAGTTTGGGGCAGGACTGTTTGTTTCAACAGGGTTACTTTCAGGAAGCATGTTTGTAAACGGTCATTATTTTTGGAATTTCTTTTTGATGATGCAGATATTACACACTTCAGAATTGTTAGTTTTAGTTGTATTATCACTGTAAGCTAAAACATTTTTTTTGCAGCAAACAGATCTGCACAAACTCACCATGCAAACATTGTTTTTAAGATTGTTCCAGGAAAAATCCATTCAAGTGAGCAGATTATGGTCAATTTTACAAGCTCCTCCTTTCCTTTTCTTTTTCTGTTCACTATTTATGGAATTTTAGATTCGGCCTCTTTGTGACAACCAACAGCAAAAACAGTAACACACACAGAGATAGAGAGCGAAATTATTGTTTGCAGGATATGCAACAGGTACTGAACATAATGCAGACAGAGCAGCTATTAGCACAGCCTTCAGGTGTTCACACAACAGGTGTGAGCCCTGCAGACAAAGACCACCTTTAGATTCACACACATGAGTACACTTACAAATAAATACATCAATATGCAACAAACACATCCACACACAGACTTTGGCATTTTGCATTTGTCATCGGCCCAGTGAGTGCAAACACAGTGAGAGGGACAAGACCAAACACAGCCTACCACACACTCGCTCCACGAGCACACACTTGGATACGTGTGTTCATGGTACATGCCAAGGGTGAATCACATGAGTTATCAGGAAACTATAATGTCAGGGTGAATTTAGAAATGGATTTAATGGGTCCTTCTGCCTTAAAAGACATAGAGAGAGGGAGAGAAGGAAACCGAGAAACCAAAATATCATAGAAACTTGGGGGACACTTTTAGAAACATCTAACACCCTAGAAACTTAATAACAACCACTCAGAACACCTTAGCAACCACGTATAAACACACTGGTGACACACTCACCACAGCATTGAATTTTGCCCAGGCACATTGTAATAAGAAACATAATGTGGGTGTTAAACTACAATACAGTTGTGAAATGCAGAAATATTCTTGAGGATAATCTCTCTAGACCTGCCAGCAAAACTGCTGCATTTTTCTAACAACGGCTAAACCACCAGACATTTAATACATCCTAATGCTCTAATACGAAACAAGCTGCTTATCCCATTATGTGATATAAACCTCACTCTCTTTCTCTTATTGGATCAGCTGATATTAACACCACCCCTTTGCCTAAGTTATTTGGGTAACCTTCTAATGTAACATTCTTACTCTATTCCAGAACTTAGTGAGCTAATTTTTTCTTGCATAGGTTGCTGACTTCTAAGACATTTAACTGTCATGGAACCTTAAAAGTGAATCCACATCAGGGTCGGAAATTAACTAGGGCTTGTGGCAAAAATGCCACCAAAATGAACAAAAATGCCCCACAAATTCAAGATAAAGTTGCAAAAATTGCCCCTGCACAATTAAACAATCAGTTACGAGTTTACGAGTTTACGAGTTTTAAAAAGATTAAAAAGAAATGTGGAAATGAATGAAAAGTGTCTACTTGTGGAATTACATTTTGATTTGCCTCATACTGCATCAGAATGCTTTTTACACAATTTCTTTTTTTTTTTTTGCAGCGTTGAGCCTTATAACCAATCACACGCATTTCCATTGAGCTTAGGAATGCAATGGCCAATCAGAGACGCTTCGATTAGTCAGCACTGAAAACTCAAGAGTTGTTGAGTGTGCGCGCTCACTGATTGAATTCTTTGCGCTCGTGAATTCCCTGATCATAAACAACACTGTGCAGATATGATGTAAATAAAGATGAATTTCGTAGCTTCAGTGATTATAACGGGAGTTTTGTCATAATATTGAAGCCATATTAGCTCCTGGTTTAAACGTATAATTTAGATACAATTTTAAACCATCAATTGTTATTGGCAAGAGTTTAAGTATTTTGATTGATTGAAGTAATTGGCATTCTGAAATTGCATTAGCATTCTGGAATCGCCGCCTTCATGAATGGGGGCTTAGGATTTGACCAAAACGAGGATGTCTTAGGAGACAGCATAATCAAGAAGCCTACCTTATGGAACAAACTTTGGCTGTGACAGAAATCACATACTTTCTGAATAGGTACATCCTTTGAATTACTTTGAGGAAATTTCTTCACAACCGTTAAAAAGTATGTTCTGTATGCATTCTTTAAAATAAAGATTCCAAAAAGGGGTTTTTGCAGCAATGCCATACAAGAACCATTTTTGGTTTCCCAAAGAACCTTTCAGTGAACAGTTTTTAAAAAGAACCATTTTTCTTAGTGTGAACAATATTGTAGAAATCTAAAGTACCTTTTTCCACTGTAAAGAGACTTTTTTCAATTCAATAGAAAGGTCCAATGGACATTAAAGTTTCTTCATGGAACCAGAGATGCCAATGAAACAAAAAAATTATTTTAAGAGTGTAGTATGAATGTAATCTGGATGTACTACATTCATCATGTTGTAATTGCCATGTGACCTACCAGCGCCAGTTGTGTCACTTCACTGCCATTCACAACTCCTCTCCTGTGACCTTATTGGATAATAAAGTGTCCATCAGATGCACATTTAAGATTCTCACCAGAAGTTGTAGTTCATCCAGGAACTTTTTGCCTACTGTTTTATGAATACTATGAATTCGGACATGCTACGGTATAATGGGGAAGTATGTGGTTTCGGATGCACCCTTTATGTTATGAGCTCACTAGGATTTGGAACAACTACCTTCCTCCTTCTCTCCACCTCCTCCTCTATGACACCCCATTATGGTGTGATTTCCACCATCCGTTTCATTTCGCCCTCCCAGTCTAGTCTCACTCTCACATGAGGGGGGAGGACGGTGTTAAAAGTGTTACAGTATACAGTATATACAGTAATAACGATTGCTTGCAGTACATCTCTTTCTATATACTAGAAAGAGGGTTTACTGAATCTTAGGCCCTTGTATATGTATGTGTGTGAGTTGGGGAGGCAGGCCCAAACAACATGGCACCCTGAGGGTGCATTCTCTCCTCGTCCTCGTCCTCTCTCTGTCCTCTTTCTGTATTTTTCTCTCTCCTTCTTGCACTGATACTATTGAGTCATAGATTAGGAATGGAGAGGCAGAATAATAGAGAGAGAACATTTAAGAGTGAGGTGGAAAGGAATGAATGAATGTGAAAGTTTGAGAATGTGTTTACCCGTTAAGATTACCACTTAATTACATGTTTACAGTTGTGTCCTTGGTACTGCTCAGAAAATCACTCAAGACAAAGGATACTGAACTAAATATTCCTGTATGGGGTGACAAAACAGAAGAGTTTAAGAGCTGACTAATTAATCTTTTGAATCTGAGAAAGGAATATTTGAAAAATGTTGCCAGATGCTTATTTAATTAATTAATTTTTCATTCTTGATTCACAGTTCATTTTTTTTCAGGAATCAGACTTCACTGGTCGTGTATGTTTTTGATTCACTAAAAAGAACTTGTTGCATTGTAAGTTTTATGCTAAATAATGTAGGGAATATTTTCAGAGTATTTTAGTACAGTGTTCCATGTTCCTGTATTTATCTAAAAAAAATGTAAACCAGTTATGAATAAGAACAGTTTCTCGATTCCCAACCCTGCTTATTTCTTACATAATGACTGGTAAAACCCATTCTCTTATTTTCCTACATTTTATTATGTATGCCTTATTTTTCTGAACGTTAATCTTTTTCAGTCTGTCCTCCCTATTTCATTCTCCTTATTGCTTTCTCCCTCCTTCTTTAGGGGCATCTGCCAAGTTACTTTCAACCAATCTCATGCCCACTGTGCTCTGTGGTCGTATGTGTGTGTGTGTGTTGCATGCTATGAACTAACTTTTAATCACAAACCACATTTTAAAGGGGTCATATGATGCGATTTCAAGTTTCCCTTTCTCTTTGGAGTGTTACAAGCTGATTGTGCATAGATAAGATCCCTGAAGTTGCAAAGACTAAAGTCTCAAAACCAAAGAGATATTCTTTATCAAAGTTAAGACTCTGCACCGCCCCCCTAAAATGGCTCGTTCTAACACGCCCCCACATATCTACCTCACTATGTGGAAATATTTGCATAATGCGCCCAAATGTTCACGCAAAGAAAGAAGGCGTGGTTTCAGTAACAGCAGTTAGTGTTGATGCAGCCATGTCAGGGAGACGCTGTGTGTTTCTAGGCGAAAGCAAAAGCACTTTATTTGGCCTTCCGAAAGTAGATGCATTTAGGAATCTTTAAGATTACTTACAACAGAACAGCAATACATTTTATGGACGACCGTTTCGTGAAACTAGGAGAGGAGGTAATCCTGACTTTGCTATGACAATCTGGCGCTTCTGAATCAGCTACTGTTTTGTTATTAGTTTAAGTATTTGCTATTGACTGTTCAAATGCGGAGTCCGCTCTGATCCTGTTCGTGGACTTCAGCTCGGCCTTTAACCCTATCATTCCAAACCTCCTCCTGCCCAAACTCAGCTCTCCATGCCCACCTCCGTCTGTCAGTGAAGTTTGCAGACGACACCACACTCATCGTCCTCATTCAGGATGGTGACGAGTCTGCTTACAGTCAGGAGGTTAAAGAGCTGGCTGTCTGGTGCAGTCTCAACAACCTGGAGCTCAACACGCTCAAAAATGTGGAGATGACCGTGGACTTCAGAGGAACCCTCCTGCTCTCCCTCCACTCAACATTATGGACAGCACTGTGACTGCAGGCCAGACACAGGAACAGTTTCTTCCCTCAGGCAATCCATCTCATGAACACTTGACAATAACTGTGAAACACACTATTTATTCACTCATGCACCTATTTATCTAACACACATACTCAGTCTACGTTTCAATTTGCACATAATATACCTGTACATACAACTGTCTATTGTTATATACCTGTACATACAATTGTCGATTTGTATATTTTTATTCCTTATTTACTTGTTCTATTTTTTATTTTTTATTATCTGTGTTTTATGTTCTGTCACTGTCATTCTGTTACACTGTGGAAGCTTCTGACACAAAAACAAATTCCTTGTATGTAGGAATTTGTAGCTCATTCTTCCTCTTCCTCTTCCTCTTCTTCCTCTTCCTCTTCCTCTTCTTCTTCTTCTTCTTCGTAATTCAGTTCAAGCTTTGTTGGATTCAGAGTGAATCAGAACTGTGTCAAATTAATTGTGAATCTAATGAATCTGAATCAGAGTCATGCAGTTCAAAGGCAGGTTAAATGGACAATCCATCATTGTGAACTCCCCCAGAGTCTCTCAACACTTCTTTTCTTCTTCTTCTCCTTTTCTTTCAGTGACTCTTTCTCACCAGTGTCTCAGTCTGTCCCTTTGTGTTAACTTCTAGAGACACAACATGAGCGTGTGTGGCCAAGGACAGTTCAGATGGAGCTCTTTGTTTTCGTCTGTGTGGCCACTTGGTCCTTGCACACCTCATTAGCTGCAACCACTGCTGGCTGCCACAGAAAATGTGTGTCAGTGTGTTAGTGTTGTTCCATTCCCTGATCCCCTGAAATGAGCAGTTTTTGAGGGACTGAGAAAGGGTGGTTAAAAAATAGAGGCCAAGAAACTCTTCAAGAGCTCTGTGCCATTCTCTAACCATTCTCAAACCACAAAATAACATTGTCATGCACACACAAGCACACTGTAGATGTTTGGCAGAGTGTGTGCGTGTGTGCGTGTGCGCTTGCGCGCGCGTGCGTGCGTGTTTGTATGAGCAGTTCCTTGACGTTTGCATGAGCAGTTCCTTGAAGTTTGCATGAGCAGTTCCTTGAGGCCTTACCAATTCTTTAGCCACATGGCATTCACGGAAATTTAATATCCTGATGGTGCCTGATGCTGATGTGTCGTGAATTCTGCAATGTGTAGTTGCTTAAACTTTTATTAAAATATGAACTTGAGGGTGTGTAACTTTGTAATCATACAATATGAATCACAAACCTTGTGTATTTACATTATGAACTACATATTGTAAATGCAAACTGATTAAAAATCATAATAAATAAAGCCATACTAAATTATATAATATTTAATATAAATACTATTTAATATAATTAATAAATAATATTTAAAAAAGCAAATAAAATCATATTAATATTTTATAATAAAAGCTTGTACTATAAATACACACTGATGTTGCTGTGATATCTAAAATGTTTTGTCTTTCCACTGTGTACTTTGTTTGGTATGCAGTGGTAACTTTGGTATTTTTATGCCCTCTGAATAAAGATTTTTAAAGTTTTTTTTCTCATAGCTTGCATGCTTTTAACTATAATTTAAGCTTGTAATAATGCTGTGATTTGGGATGCAGAAGTCATTGATTTTGATTCTGCAGGGTCTGTTTTTGGGGCCTTTTTGCAGGCCAAATATGCCTTGGTGGATAGAGAGATGGTGCCCTGTTAAATATTGTGTAAAATTAAAGGGGTCATATGATGTTGCTAAAAAGAACATTATTTTGTGTATTTGGTGTAATGAAATGTGTTTATGTGGTTTAAGGTTCAAAAAACACATTATCTTCCACATACTGTACATTATTGTTTCTCCTCTATGCCCCGCCATCGGTCTGAAAAGCGAGGTGTGCTCTGATTGGCCAGCTATCCAGTGCATTGTGATTGGCCGAATACCTCAAGCATGTGACGGAAATGTTACCTTATAGTGTGACGGAAATATTACCCCTTACCATATTGTGATGCCGTGTCCCGGCCTGAGAGACGAGACAAAAACATTAAAACCCATTATAAATGAGGCATTTGTTGCATCCTGTGGGGACATAATTACGGATTATAATGACTTTTTACATCACATTGCATCGCGTCACACAGCACAGCGTCACACATGGCGGGCTATAGTGAGCGGAGGCTAGAGGCCTAGAGTGAGGAACGGCCGGCGTGCTGAGTGAGCGACGGATGGTGGGCTTGAGAACGGCGCGGCCGACGGGCTTGCGGCAACCACATGTGACGACCCCAGGCTGGACTCTGCTTCGTCCACGGTGAAAGCCGATCCGGCGATCAACAGGGCAAAGTTGATGTATTTCCTCAGCAACCAGCACGGATCAGCTCTAGGCATGACGAAGCGGATATCGTCCTCTTTTGGAAGGCCAAACAAAGTAGTTTCACTTTAACAACGAAACACAGCGTCTCCACGGCATGGCGGCAGCGGCGGCAACAATACTACAGCGAGAATAAAAGTTACGCCTTCTTTCTCAGCGTGAACATTTGGGCGGCATTATGCAAATCTTCCCACGTCATGAAGTAGACGTCGGGGCGTGTTAGAACGAGCCGTTTTAGGTAGGCGTGGTTGACTTAACTTTTATAAAGAATATCTCTTTGGATTTGAGACTTTAGTCTTTGCAACTTTACAGATCTTCTTTATGCACCAAGAGCTTGTAACACTTCAAAGAGAAAGGAAAAATTGAAATCGCATCATATGACCCCTTTAAGTATTACATGCCTGACCTATAATAACATGTGCTTCGTACCAAAGTAATGTAATATACTCTATATGTTGCATGTTAAATTTTAGTAGTTCATAGTTTTTTTTAATGAAAATTAGTACCTGCAGAAGTACTGAAGACCACCTATATGAAGACCCCTGATGTAAAAGATCGCATACCTAATTACACAGACCTGTTATTAATCAACTTACAGTCACCTGCAGCTTGAATCTATGGCAGCGCTCATTCCATTACCCAGAGTTCATTGCTGTCCCACATGTTCAATATTAAATGCTCAGTCATTTTAGTTTCCTCATTCGCACACACACACACACACACACACACACACACACACACACACAGCAGCAGCTCATACTAATAGAGGAGCCAGACAAACATCTGTTTTAACAATGAACAGGAGGAAAGATAGAGAGAGAGAGAAAGAAAGAAAGAAAAAGGAAAGAAAGAATGAGGAAGTAAAGTGAATTTGGTGTCAGTGGGCAAACGGTTCAGAAAAGAAACGTGTTTCACTGTTAAACAGACAGTGAGGGATTTGTATCGGTAAAAGAGGTGGATGAAAGAGTAAAAAACTTTTACTAACTTACCTTCCATCTTTGTGTGTGTGTGTGTGGGACTACACCAAAGAGCAGCTGGCATCTGTCTAATGGGCAGCTTTTGATAGCTAATATGAACATGTCTGCGTGTGTGTGTAAACTTGAGAGTGTGTCTTCAGGAATGATGGTGTGCTTACACTTCATTTTTATAAATGATATGGCAGAGCACATCAAAGGGTTTGGGAACAGATCAAACAAAAGCGAGAGAGTTGTTTCAGAGTGGATGAAAAATGAGATGAATGATGAAAGAGATGTTTCTTCTCTCGGTCACTTCATTTCTGCATGGTTTTAGAGGCTTTACCAAAACAAAGATTTGGTCATTTTTGAACACTGTTCACCAAACCAACCACATAATTGTGAAAGAGTGTTTTTCAAGAGTGGTTTTGCTTTAAACCCAGATTTTGCAATGGACGATCCTGTGTAGGCCCAGCAATAAGCAAAAATGGACAACTTTGTAAACATGTAAAAGGCTGCAGATGTGTAATTTGCTGGCTTTTTATCATAATTGCAAATGAAACCATATTTGATGTAATCTTGGTCATATTTACTTTTCTTTTTTCATTGTTTCGAGAATACCATGGTGTCTGGCTAATTTGGCTTGTTTGTACCAATTGACAGATGTAGTTGCACCAAAATATCTTTTCTACTGTAATCCGATACGTGACTTTTTATGTCAACAACATATTAGACATTTTTAATATTGTTTTGAAAATACTGTTTGCTTTGGGTTTTTTTCGCTGTCCTAAGTAACTTCTACAATTATACGGTTAGGTACATTATACGGTACGTTAGCACTGATCAGTCAAACACCTCATACTGTATCTCATTTTTTAATGTATCACTGTTGACTATGATTTTATGCTGTTTACTAGTTGCCAGTACTGTATGTCTTGATGGTCTTTGATAGTAACAGAATGTTTCATAACTTGTTAATTTAATGTTTGTATTTCAAAAAATGCAGCATATTAACAAAAAATAAAAAAATAACGTGATCAGTATTGTTATAGGTCCATCTTAGTGTTAATATTGGTGAAAATGAATGGCCTCAAAAATCCTGCGCACCAAAAGTTTTATTATTTGCATTTTATTATTTACCCATTAGCTAAGAGCCACTGGTTTAGCAGATATGGCAAAAGTTCAGAAAAAGAGAACTTTGAGCTATAAAAAGCAGAAAGGGTAAATTTGCAGATGGCAGGATGAAAGGAAGAAAAAACAGATTGAGAAAAGATTGGACTGATTGTATGCAAGTCCTTTCAGAGCTTTGAATGAACTGTTTGTCCGTTGCATTATTGTAACTGATCTGATACAGATGTGTGTGTGGTAATAGAACAATTAGCAATTCATTAGATGACAATATGTGTGATGAATGATGATGTCACAGTGATGTAAACGGTCAGACAGTGCTAGTCACACACAAGTGATGCCAGTGAAATATCACACTCAGATTCCTATTCCTGCACTCTGTCCTCTATTAAACTGAATTTATTTTTTCAGTTCATGTCTTCAGCTCCTAAACATTAACATGCACTTAGTTTTTACAATTTTAGACATTTCTCTAAAATTGATGACTCATCTTGCACTGATCCTAAACATTGTTACATTTGCATAGACTTGTAGACAATACATATATTTTTTGGTAAATGCAGAACATCAGTGTGTATGTTGAATGTACACCTTACTGATTCAGTATATCAGAATGTACCTTTTCTGATTCAGTATTTTAAATTCAGTAAGTATTGGGTATGTGCTGATGGGTTTACCTTGATAATCATTAAACAGAGTTTAGCTGCAGTTGTACCGAGGCCCTCACACGTGGCTTAAGCATGTGTGTCTGTGAGTCAGTGTGTGTGTGTGTGTGTCAGGGAAAAGCCCAGTGCTTCAAAGTCTCTCAATTACAGTGTCTGAAAAGCAGAGGGAAGTACCGATCTTTGAGCAAACTTCTGTAAAATAGCAAATGTGTGTGACTTTATAACTGACGTAAAAGTACGATTAGAAATCACAGACAGATATCTGTACAATTATGTTGCATGAATATGAAACTATTTCCCGAAAATTATTTTTTCTTTCCATTTCATTCTTACTGAACTATTCTTTCTGTTCTCATTTCAACTCTCAGAGCTCACTATTTTCTTAATAAATGACCTTTTTGCTAGCATGAATTTTGTGTGTTTTGTATGGTTCCCCACGACCAGCACACATCTGTAACAGGAAATGGGTCTGTGGCTGAAAACAGACAATTAAGGGCATAAACCACTGGGTAGTGTTAATGTGGCTGGTAAATTAAGAAATGGGCTTCAGACCCACTGAAAAACACATAAATTTGCAAACCTGGAACTGAATAACGTTACTAAATTTGATTAAATGTATTTTAATTACCACTTCACATTTATTGACTAAAACACTCCAGTTAGTAAGACATTCTAAAATGAAATGTGAATTATAGGACTCGTTCTCCATTAATAATAATAATGTATATATATTAGTGTATTTCACAACAACAAAAAAGATATATATATATATATATATATATATATATATATAAAATATTTTTTGTTGTTGTGAAATACACTACCATTCAAAAGTTCGGGGTCTAATGTTTTGAAAATACTATTTTTGTTCTCTAATGCTGCATTTATTTGATCAAAGATACAGTAAAATACAGAAATATTATTATAATTTAAAATAAATTGTATTATGTAACTGTATTTTATTATATTTTAAAATGTCATTTATTCTTGTGATGGCAAAGCTGAATTTTTAGCAGCCATTACTCCAGTCTTCAGTGTCGCATGATCCTTCAGAAATCATTCTGATAATATGCTGATTTGAGGCTCAAGTAAAGTTTCTTATTAATTATCACTGTTGAAAACACTGAGGCTGCTTGATATTTTTGTGGAAACCATGATACATTTTTCAGGATTCTTTGATGAATAGAAAGTTCCAAGGAAGGGCCATTTATTTGAAATCTTGGAACATTATAAATGTCTTTACTGTCACTTTTAAATCAATCTAGTGCAACCTTGCTGAATAAAAGTAATTTCTTTCAAAAAAATTAAATGAAAAATCTTACTGAAGACAACATTTTTAACGTTAGTGTACCTGACTGTTCTATTTTTTAAACTTTGCAGTTTAATAGTTAACACATGTTTTTTGAAGTCTAATTCGTTTGTTCTTTCAAGCTATTTGTTGTGGTGGCAGTGGCTATGGATGGTGACTTTAAGGCCTGACCTCACGGCATGATAAATAACAACAGACTTATATGCTAGAGCTGAGTGATGCATACACACGCGCATAGATACACTGTATCCAAAACACACGCACACACTCAAGCATGCTACAGCAGAATATGCTTTTGCCAGAAACCGCAGTGTCCCTCTTCCACTGTTTTTTTTTTCACATTCTTATCCCTTCCTCTTTTGTTCCATCACAATCTTCTGTCTCTCTCTCTCTCATCCTAACTGAGCCAGTAGTGACTGATAAACTGTTTTCAAGGACTTGGCCACGCTGATAGCAAATGTGCCACAATGCTTGCAAAGACCTTGAGTTGTGTGTGTGTGTGTGTGTGTGTGAACACATTCATCAACTTGCTAATGCACCATGAACCATCACTTTGTTGTACTTTGTTGGCAGGTAACAAGTCAAATTCTTGCCACACATCAACATACACTCAACTTGTGCCCTGGCTGGGACTGTAGGGTCAAAACAGGCGGAGCTACATGTAAAAGGTCATCCGGTGGGAACTATACTGACCAGACAGTCGGCAGTAAAGCAATACACACACAATATAATGATGCATTCGCTATCTGAAGTGAGAGGGGGCTCAGCTCCGCATTTTGAAACAACATCAGAATTCCACTGCGCTTTGTGTGTGTGGAAGACTTTGGCCGGAATGCCTGAATTCCACTCAGTCCATCAGGAATGCTGGCTGAAGCGAATAACAGAGAGCGACAGAGGGATCAAGTAGGGAACATTTTGATTTGATTCAGCTCTCTGACCGGAGAACTGGGTATTAAATATCATTAATTATCATAATAATCGAGGGATGTGCAGAAATTACAAAATATACTACATCTCTGGCCGGCTATACTATGGTTCACTGTTCCCACTTCAGCTACAGTTGAGTTGTTTACATTTTAAATCATGCAAGTGCATAAGTGAAGGGAGTAGTTGTCTGTTCTCATGATTTAGTTGCAACAGTAAAAGCCATTACAACTATAAAAGCTCTTTAATACTTAATAATTACAGTCTTGATGTGATTTATGATGCCATTGAATATACTATGTGATCTTACTGTGATTTGTACTAGAGCATGGCATTTTTCCACATCAGTTTTTCTTCAAATAACATTCACAACTGAATAAATTACAGTAGCAAGACTATGTAAACTTCTGTTGTATAAGAGATTCATGACATGAAGGGCAGACGTTTAGACAGAGTCATTCCATTATAAGCTAGCCAAACTTACCCTACCCTTTTCACATTGTAGTTCACAAACATCTGAGCGGAAAAGCCTTCACGTGAGACTGAATTTTTTTTTCCAACATTTCCAAATGTTTATGAAATGATTAAATGGATTTCATAATGTATTTATTCCCATAATGCAACAATGCAGATTGTTGTGGAAACAATAATGAGGTCACAAGAAGCCACAAATTACAACATTTGTGAGAATGAGGTTCTATTTAATTAAGTTTAATTGCCGCATGTATTATTCTTGAATTTAGGAAACATTTGAATTAAATTAAATCAGTTACCCAGACATGGTTTAGTTGATAAAGACGTAACATTATACATCAGGATTATTATTATATGTGGTTACATTAGGAAACGTATGTACTACATACTGTGTTTGTATTGGGTAATGTAATTTACATTTACATTTAGTCATTTAGCAGACGCTTTTATCCAAAGTGTATATTTATACAAATGAGGACAATGGAAGCAATCAAAATCAACAAGAGAGCTATGATATGCAAGTGCTATAACAAGTCTCAGTTAGCTTAATGCAGTACACGTAGCAAGTTTTTTTTTATTATATAATAAATAAAAAGAAAACAGATAGAATAGAAAAAGAATAGAGCAAGCTAGTGTTAGAGGC
>NW_015538026.1:1827794-1836299 GCF_001515605.1 Sinocyclocheilus anshuiensis | reverse complement strand
ACAGTACACGTAGCAAGGTTTTTTTTAAATTATATAATAAATAAAAAGAAAACATATAGAATAGAAAAAGAATAGAGCAAGCTAGTGTTAAAGGCCTTTTTTGTTTTTTGTTAATTGTATAATAAATAAAAAGAAAACAAATAGATAGAATACAAAAAGATTAGAGAAGCTAGTGTTTGTTTGTTTTTAAAGAAAACAAGCAGTTAGTAAATGGATAGTGTAAGTCTAAAAGGGGATTTTTTTTTTTTAAAGTATAGAATTAGAATAGAGAGTTAGAGGGTCAAATAAAGATGGAAGAGATGTGTTTTAGCCAATTCTTGAAGATGGCTAAGCCTAAGGACTCAGTTGCTCGGATTGAGTTAGGCAGGAATCCTATCTCACTGGTAGGTCTTTCAGGGTGGCTTGGGGAGGGGAGGTATCCAAAGCACATCAACTTGTCACTGGGGTTCCTCAGGGATCAGTTCTTGGACCCCTCCTCTTCTCCATATACACAACATCACTGGGTCCCATCATACAGGCACATGGCTTCTCCTACCATTGCTATGCTGATGACACACAGCTCTATCTTTCATTTCAACCAGATGATCTAACGGTAGCTGCACGGATCTCAGGCTGCCTGGCGGACATCTCGGGAACAAGAGCTTGAACAAGGAGTTGTGAAGCATGTTCCGAAAGAAAGGGCCTGATCTTCTTGATGTTGAATAAAGCAAATCTGCAGGACCGGACAGTTTTAGCAATGTGGTCTGAGAAAGTCAGCTGATCATCAATCATAACTCCAAGGTTTCTGACTGTTTTTGAAGGAGTTATGGTTGATGTGCCTAACTGGATGGTGAAATTGTGATGAAACGATGGGTTTGATGCAACCACAAGCAGTTCTGTCTTAGCCAGGTTGAGTTGAAGGTGATGGTCCTTCATCCAACAAGAAATGTCTGTTAGACAAGCTGAGATGCGAGCAGCTATCGTCGGATCATCAGGATGGAATGAGAGGTAGAGTTGAGTGTCATCAGCATAGCAGTGATATGAAAAGCCATGTTTCTGAATGACAGAACCTAGTGATAATTGAAATGTGTAAATGAAAAAGGAAATTAGTCTGGGTATTATTTATTAATTAAAATCAAAGCTAGCATTAATTATTGTTTTCATGTTGCCTTAAATGACAGTGAATGGGGGCAAACAAAGTCCCTTTGAAGCAAGTCATTTCAGGCTGGTCCAGCTATACACACTAATATGTAGAAAAATGTACTTACAACATTTTTTTTAAAAATTAATTAAACTGCATATAAAATATCCACCCATTTGAATTATTCCAACCACAGTTTTAACATAAACTAATAAACATAACGTAAAGCATATTTATCAGTCAAGCAGAAATGAAGTGGGTAAGATTTCTAATACTAGTGAAACTGAATGCATTTTAAAAACACAATGACCAGGTTTATATATTTATTATCAATAAAGTCAATTTCTCATACATTTTAGCTAATTTAATTTTGCTTGTTGATAGCCATATTTTAAACATGTTCATACTGCATTTTGAAAAAAAAAAGATAATTTAAATAAAATAAAATCAAGTATTTGATAATGCTTTTTATTCTTGTTTTATTATTATTTATTTATTTTTTGGTGTAATACACAGGTGCATTCAAGAATAGGTAATGAAAAGCAATGCCTCTATAAAAGACAATTGACTCTTAGCTAAAAGATGGAACTGCTATACATTACTTTAGCTGACATTTTTAGCATTATGATTCCTCACATTCATTTTTCTACCAGTGATATGTGGCCCTCTTTATACTGTCTCTGAGGTTAGATGAAGATGAGGAGTAATGGTTGTGTGGAGTAACAGCGCTGATGTGGTAGCAGAGGTCACAGGTTTAATCTCCAGTTGGGGCAACCCATGAAATGAACGGTTACCAAGATGCCCATCATGTTCTGTCACCACAGTGCCCTTGATTGAGCCCCTTAACTCACGGTTGTGCCGGAATACTTGCATAATTACAGGAACCTGTCCTTATTGTAGGCCTTTCTGTAAGATAAAAGGAAGCAATCTTGACTTGGGAATTTAATGCAAGGTTGTATCTCTCAGAAATGAGCCAGGTTAAATGAACACGCATTATTTTGTGATTGTGTAATTTTGTGTGTGTTTAGTTCATTTAGGGTGGTCCTGGCCTTTATGGCTCTCACAGCACCAGTCCCATTTCTTGATTTGTTTCTCCACCTGGACCATTCAGGCCTACACACGCACACATATATGAATGTAGCCTGGAGGGACCATGTCTGTGTATGTGTACAGGATGTGTTCTCCATCATCCTTCAGCTGAGAGGAAAAGAAACAGAAAAGTGGGATAGTAGCAGGTGAAAATGTGTGTACACTATGTGCTTGTTTCCGTTTACACTCAGGTTCTGAAAGGGGTTTTTCAAAGTGATGCCATAGAAGAATCATTTTTGGTTCCCCAAAGAAACGTTCGGTGAACACTTCTGAAAATAAACTTTTGTTCTTAGTCTGAACATTTGAATAATCTGAAGAACCTTTTTAGTCTGAACATTTGAATAACCTGAAGAACCTTTTTCCACTATAAAGAACCTTTTGTGGAATGGCAAAGTTCCATGGATGTTAAAGGTTCTTCATGGAACCATCAAAGTCAGGCATGAACCTTTATTTTTAAGAGTGTATGCAAAGGCGTAGTAACCACTGTCACCCCATTTCTACATGAAAAGTCTACACAAAATCAGAATTGACCCTAGTGTACTTTCCTAATTTATTTTCCTGGTCTTACTGTGAACGATTCCACATGCGTGTTATTCCAAATAAAAAAAAACGGTCTTTGTGATATTTCACCCAGATATTGAAAAATGACTTTCAGACGACCTTCTTTTTTTTCTCTTTTCCTTTATTCTTTTTACTCATGTCACTTAGGCTATATGGACTAATGAATAATGTTATCCAATAGCCAAATTGTTTCAGTAAACTCACATTCAGTCCTGATAAAATAATGTCCTGTCTGCCCTTTTTTGTCTCATTGAATTTCCTGTTTCAATCTGAAATATGTCAATTTAAATAGGTTGTAAATGGGTATTCACTTTGAGTTTAATCATTTGTTACTTTATTCATTATTTTTCTTGCTTAAGATATCCAGTTACATTTTAAATCATTCTTACACCTGTGCATGTGTGTTATTGTCTGTTTCTGTGTGTGTGAAGCCAATGGAAAACAAAGGTTTACAATATATGCTGCTGACGACATCAGGTCTCCATGACAGCTTATGGTAAGTATCATATAACATGGGCCAGCTCTCTCTCTCTCTCTCTTTATATCTCACTTCCTCTATCTCTCCCTCTCACAGTGAAACTTGTTACAGAATCTGGGATTATTGTGATTTCAGGTACCAGACACCTAGAAAAAGAGAGCTTGATGAAATCATATTTGCTGACTGTTTCCCTCTAGAGTGTCTCTTTGGTGCCATAATGACGCCACTCAGTCGAAAGTGTGTAGTGCAGCTCACATTGAGCTTGGACTTGTAGTGATAGTTAGACTGTTAGATTCGATTCATGGATACACTGTTTTAAATATAGAAGTAAAGGGATAGTTCACCCAAAAATGAAAATTCTGTTATCATTTGCTCACCCTAATATTGTTTCAAACCTGACTTTTTCCTTCTGTACCTTATTTCTGGATCACAAAATGAGAGACTGTTAAAAAAAATGCACTGGTTGTTCTTTTTCTTGCAATTAAAATGAATGGGAACTAATTTTTCAAGCTTCAAAAAAGGATGCAAAAGCAATAAAAAACATCATTGATTCATATGATATGCACTATACTTCACATCATCTGAAGTAATACTATAGCTTTTGTTGACAAACCACAATTTTAATTTTTATTCACTGACTTCTTCCCACTAGTGAGCTGTTAACCACTGCAACCAGATAACTGAATTTGAGAACCGTATCAGTCCGTTTTTGTGGACAAATCATTTAGGTTGGTTTTAGGTCTGATTCATTAAAGATCTGACTCATTCATGAATCGGACATTGCTAATTTCATATGAAGTCTGATAAAAGATGTGCAGTGTTCAGTGACTTTTCAGTCAGTTCCTCAAACAAACCTTTCAGAAGACTTCAGAAGAAAAACTAGACTTGAACTGTTCTTCAAAAATGTCTGTGTTCCACAGAAGAAAATCATACAGGTTTTGGAATGACTAAGGGAGAGTTTATTTTTGGGTGAACTATCTCTTTAATAATTTACCTCATTACGCTCCAAAGGTGAGCTAAAGCACCGGAGTCCATAGGAACTCATCCAGAACTAATTAAAACATTCCAACATAACAAAACACACATCTGATAGTGTACATCCTAGTATTCACGAGAGAGAGAGAGAGACTTTTACCTCTGACCAGTCTCCACCCATAATAGCCTGCCATCCAGGAGGGAGTGGCTGACCGAGGGAGGGGAAAGAGAGAGAGGGAGAGGGAAAGCTGGAGAGCTCTGCGGTAG
The DNA here is from genome assembly GCF_001515605.1 of Sinocyclocheilus anshuiensis. Lineage (NCBI taxonomy): Eukaryota > Metazoa > Chordata > Actinopteri > Cypriniformes > Cyprinidae > Sinocyclocheilus > Sinocyclocheilus anshuiensis. The sequence continues at coordinate 1,831,809 of NW_015538026.1, read as the reverse complement.
CAGTCAGCGCAAGAACCAACGCAGAGAAATACTGAGAGAGAGAAGGAAAAAAGAAGGTAGATAGAGAAAGAACCACTGGAATTAGGAGCAAAGAAATGAAATAAAGGAGAAAAAGAGAAGTCTGGAAAATCATTTCAGACCACAACAGAAGAGACTGAGAGAGAGAGAGGGAAAAAAAGACAGAAACATGAATTAAAAGAAGTCTTGGACTTCACATTGGAGACACATGTCCACGTGTGGATTGTTACTGCTGCTGTGATCTGTCATTCCTCCTCACAGTGTGTGTGTGTGTGTTCTTGAGAGACTGAGGAGAGTGTGTGAGCCTGTCGTTCCTCTGGAGTCTACGGTACCATGGCACCTGTCAGGAATGGATGAACTTGAGGCTTAAAGGACTCTCGGAAGAGAAAGAAAGAGAAAAAAGCTGAAAGAGTAAAAGGTAAGTTAATATCTTTTCTAGCAATTTATAGTAATACTGAGTCTTTGTGTGTAGGAGTGTGTGTGAATGGTTCTCCCTTTTTAATTTGTGATCAGTGGAGATTCATTTGTATTAACCAGCATCTAAATATCTTGATCCTTTGATATTTACTTGAATACTTTGAATAAAGGCCATACAACTAGTTGAAAAAGTGAGTGTGTGTACATTGGGTAGGGAGCCCTCCACTGCGACAAGCTGTTCGACCTCTTTGTGCATGTGTGTATTTAACATATTGTGCAGTATGTGGATGAATGATGGCCTGGTATTGTGTTTCTAGATATGAATATAGTTAAGTCTGAGATCTTGTGTAATATATGGATAAATCATGGGTTGTTATGTTGTTCCAGTTATGAAAACTAGTTTAGAATGTGTGTCTCTCCGTATGTGTGTGGACTGACCTATCTGGACTGTTTTCTTAATATAGAATGATATTAAAAGATTAAATGGTCTGTGAATAAGGGAGGGAGAAAGTGACAGATAAAGAATGGAGGAGTGATAGGGAAAGACGTGTTCATTCTGTAAGTGTGTTTCTGCTGAAATATTTACCCTGGTGCAACTCTGACTGTTCCGGTGTTGCTCATGGGATGATGTTCTTTGGTTTGCACAAAGAGCAAAAGACTGTTATCATCACTCCATCATCAACATTTTATGATTTTTATATTTTCAAGCCCAAAACCATCACAGATTAATCAAAAGATGACAAGATGAGAGTGTATACTCACACATAAACACATACATTTAGTTATTTCTTAATGGAAATGTACGATAGATTTCTATTAATCTTATTTAAAAAAAGCTAATACAATAGACTTTTTAAAACAAATCTTTAAACAAATATATATATATATATATATATATATGTGTGTGTGTGTGTGTGTGTGCTGTGTATATTTATATGTATATATAAATATAGACACATAAATGTATATATTTAAAAAAAAATGTAATATATATTATATATATTATATAAATCATATATAAATATGAATATATGGACATGTAAATATTTCTTGAATATATACATGTATGTGTGAATATTTATATATACATATAAATATACAAAGTGTACACATATATATATTATGTAAACAAACTTTTATTTTGGATAATCGATTTGACAGCATTATTTGCATTATTTTTCACTGAGAACATCCCGGACGTCCCAAAAGAGTGGGTTTGTCAGATTTTGTATGTATAAGTATCAGTTTTGTGTGTATGCACACAAAAACACACATAATCCATACCATGCACTACCCAAAATAGTAATTAGACACACAAACACTCACATACCTACCCTCACTCAAACACACACACACACACACACACACACACACACACCACACAAGTGTTCACACAGAAACACAGTGTGTTTTTGGTGAGGAGAAGAACGTTGTGTTGTTTTAGTGGCGAATCTGAGTGAGCATTGCGTGCTTGTGTGTGTGTGCGTGCTTGTGTGTGTGCGTGTGTGTGCGTGTGCTTGTGTGTGTGTGTGTGTGTGTGTGTGTGTGTGTGTGTGCTTTATGAAATTACATGCAACGACTCATGCACACACAACTGAAAGGTCCCAGACTCTCCTTTAATGTGCATCTCCAAGTGACTTACTTTATTTCTCTCTGGCTCCTTGATTCCTGCTCTCAGGATTAGGGGGTGGGTAGAGAGACAGAGAGAGCGTAAGTAAGAGAGATTGAGAGTGAGATGGCTTTTAGCCCGGTGCCTCAGCCAGTGTGGATCGTTAATTGAGCTGCTCCCATAGTGGGGTATCAGACCCCAGATTAATTTGGCTCCCCCTCCTTACACACACACTCGTGCTTTCACCCTCACACAAACTCACACTCTCTTTTAGGGCCCTTTATGTCCATCTATTAGACCACAGTTGTCAGATGTCCTGTCACTGCTGGAGTTTCTATTCTGACAGGAGATTGCGGGTGGGTGTGGGTGGACGTCTCTATGGTGTGATTATTGATTGTTTTGTGGAGTGTAGTACTATTTAACTCTGGTGGGACCTGTAGGCCTGGACACATTAGGTTGTCTTGTAACAAATAATTCATTCTATACATCACTATAAATGTTTCTGGATTAAAGTAAAGCCATGGAAAATATTTCAGGGATCTTACAATTGTGTTCTCCGGGCCTGAAAAAGTCATCTACATTTAATAAAATCATAGAAAAATTGTGGGAAAGTCTATATTTAAGTGAAAGATTTCATCAGCTATTGCTTTTGTTTAGAATTAAACTTGAGAACAAGCCATGGTGATGTCCGATTTGTAAGCAAATCATTTTGAGTCAGTTCTTTTCAGTTACTCAGTTGAATCAGTTCACTAAATGATTCATTAATGAAACAGTCTGAATCAAAATTATTTTTATGTAATCACACATGCTTGAAAAGGATGTGAAAAGCTGTTGGTCAAAAAGTGTGGGAACCCTAAAATGAAACCTTAAGTTTAAGGACATTCCTGGTAGATGAAGCAACCACAGAAAATAATTTAAAACTTCCTTTAAATACTTTTGTTACATAATCTGTTCTCCATTGTTGCACTATTATGAAAGTTGCAGGCAGATGAAGACATATTAAATACTCTGTTATTGAATATTTGTCTTTATTTTGTGGTTGAGGATACTGGGTTTGTGCCTGCAGCATCGTCTCTAGAACAGCAATGTGACTCAGTGACTCATCATTTTAAGATGTTCAGTCCAAATGAAGATTGATCAGATCCTCACCTCCTACCTCACGTTTAGATAGTGTATATGGATGCTACTGAAAGGATGAACAACTGTGTCTTGTGGCCCAAAACCAGATAAAAACTATCATGTAAAGTGGCACATGGTGTACTGGACGGATAGAGGAGCGGTTTAACTCTACGTGTTTCTGAGAAGTGCGGGATTATGTGAACTCCCTCCTCTTGAGTGTTTGCTAGAAACATATTGCAGATAACTGCAGTAGCTCTTCAGATATACGTTCCAAACGTATAAATCTAACATGGTCACTCTTGTCTCCTCCTGGGCTTGGTGAGCAGTAGATTTCATATTCAGACATGCCATTCTGACATCTGTCAGAAATTTATTACTCAGTAACATAAAGATGACTGCTCTGAAAATGAATATTTTGTCATGTTAGTGGTGTTTTTTTTCTGTTGAAATTTTGTATAATACAAACCAACAACCTGATTTATGTATTATGTATAATTTCAAGAAACTGTATGTCATTTGATCAATATATCTATGAATATACATTTTGCTTACATTGCTGTATTATAATGTTGTAATGCTTAGATTTAGGGTGTATTCACACCTGTCTTGTTTAGTTCGATTGAATCGAACTCAAGTTCGTTTCCCCTCTTGGTGCGGACCTTTTTGGCAGGTGTGAATACAGCAATCGCACTCTGGTGCGGACCAAACAACCATACCGAGACCCAAGCTGAAGAGGTGGTCTCGGTCCGCTTCCAAACGAACTCTGGTACGGTTTGTTTTAGGTGTGAATATGACCCGACCTCGATCCGACCCAATTGCAGAAATCCCGCTCAGAAACAGACAGCTAGCGCA
>NW_015538026.1:1786430-1826994 GCF_001515605.1 Sinocyclocheilus anshuiensis | reverse complement strand
GTCTCATATGATGCTCATAAGTTTCTTCATATTGCGTTAGTATCTGATAACACCAAATCAGTAAAAGAATAAAAATTGCACTACGAAAGATCTCCATGATTAGCCAGTTTTTGCACTTCCTGTTTTTCCCTGCTTGAGAATTTCTGTCCAATGAATGGATGACCTTAGCACACGTGTGGTTTTGTTTAGAATTTCTGGTTCTCTTGCAAAAAGGCCAGTGTGAAAGTGAACCGCACCAAACTAAAAAAATCAACATTGTATTTGGTCCGGACCAAAGCAAGTGAACTAGCGGACATTCCTGGTGTGAATGCACCCTTATTTTTAGCATTTAAATTGATTGATTTTAGTTTTTGGTGTTTTATTTTTACTTTTTTTTTTTTTAGACAAAGTAGTATAGAATTGTATTATTGTAAATATTATTGTATTACTTATTGGCCATTAACAGCTTATCGGCCAGAATTTTAATTGTTAAACGCCCAAATAAAACCGCTTTTATTAGGCTACTGATATGACTGGAACGATCATCTCATTTGTAAATGATTTTACACTTAAAAAATACAATTCATTTCTTTTTGTAAAACTTTTTCAAGGAGAAAAATACTGAGTGCATTTTTAATGTGTATTGTTTACTGTAGTCAGTTCACACATACTGTAACACCACTGCAGTGACACTTCATAACAAGCGGTATTGTAAACTTTTACAGTCTTTTCAAGTCTGAATTAATAATTCATTGTAACTTGAGCAAGATCAAAGAGCTGGTTTGGCATATAGCTTGCAGAGGTTAATAATTTAACAATAAAAGAGCTATCTATAATACTTGTTATCTCTTCCTGTTTTGATTATTGAGATATTGAGATTATTTATGTTGAGTGTCTGTGATTTTCCTTGAGAATGTCCACCAAGAGTTTTTAGAGGATATGAAGATGGCGAGAGAAGAACAGGATCGAGTCAACAAGTGCAAAAATGTTGAACGGGTCAGTTTACCGAAGGAGGGACGACATACTTACTCTGGGGGGAGAGGGGAAGATGAATAGATAAGGACAGAATGATAGACCAGGAAGGATTAGAGAGCAGTGAAGGAGGGTGTTGATTTTTGTAATGATACTGTAGCAAATGATGTGTGCATGTTTGTGTGTTCGTGCATTTGTGTGTGTTTGTGTGTGAGTGTGAGTGGGGTATAAGTTGTTTTTATGACGCAAGTGTGTGTGCATGTGCTGATTAAGGTCATTGTGATAGTCTTTTGTGCTGCTGTTGCCACATTTCACTTCTCACATATGCACACTTTCAATATACACACTCACTACAAACAGTTTCACTATACACTACTTTTCAAAAATGTGGCGTCAGGAAGATGTTTTTGAAGTCTCTTATGCTCTCCAAGGCAGCATTTATTTGATCAAAAATATAGTCAAAATAGCATTGCAATTGAAAATAACCGTTTTCTATTATAATATATTTTTCATTGTCATTTATTACCGTGATGCAAAGCTGAATTTTCAGCAGTCATTACTCCTGTCTTCAGTGTCAAATGATCTTCAGAAATCATTCTAATATGCTGATTGGGTGCTCAAGAAACATTTCTTATTATTATCAATGTTGAAAACATGGTGCTGCTTAATATTTTTGAAACCATACATTTTATTCAGGATTCTTTGATGAATAGAAAGTTGAAAAGAACAGCATTACTTTTGTAACAATATAAAAGCCTTTACTGTCACTTTTGATCAATATAGTGTGACACTACTGAATAAAAGTTTTATATATATATATATATATATATAAACCAGTCATAAGGGTCAGTTTTTGTTACATTGATGTATGGTTTGTTAGGATAGGACAATATTTGGCCGAGATACAACTATTTGAAAATCTGGAATCTGATGGTGCAAACAAATCAAAATACTGAGAAAATTACCTTTAAAGTTGTCCAAATGAAGTTCTTAGCAATGCATATTACTAATCAAAAATTAAGTTTTGATATATTTACGGTAGGAAATTTACTTAATATCCTAATGATTTTTGGCATAAAAGAAAAATCGATAATTTTGACCCACAATGTTTTTTTTGGCTATTGCTAAAAATATAAACAAAAGACTTAAGACTGGTTTTTGTGGTCCAGGGTCACATATATATAATACTAATCTCAGACTTTTGAATGGTAGTGCATCTCATAGATCTTTCATGGTTTCTAAAATGAGGTGATAATATTTGCTAAACCTCATATTTATATTTAACGAAAAAAAAAGATTTATGAGCCTTTCAAACAATGGGGAGCACCTCAAATGTCCTCAATAGTCAGTTTTTGACATGTTTCACTACATTTGTGAAGTACAGTCAAACCTGTGCACACACAAATTTACATAGATTATATAGATAACACATTACACTGAGCTTGATAAACCCCTCTCAGATGAATGTGTTTTTGGCTAAAGTATTTTTCCATCACTATACTGTACGTTTATTTTTAAGTCAGGGCTATAGAGGTATGATGTCATTAGACAGTGCCCGCAGAAGTGTGTGTGCGTGTGTGTGTGTGTGTGTGTGTGTGTTCATATGGGTCTGAAAGATGACAAAACATTGCTGCTTGATTAAAAAGAGGGAGGCATTCCTGAACTTTTAAAACAGCTTTAAAAAAGGGAGTATGTTTGTTTGTGTAGTGCCTGTGAGTGTGTATGTCTGTTGTTATGTGGCCATGATTAAAGAGGCAACAGATAAATCATGATGACCTGCAAGTTGTAGGTTGCTTTGGAAAGATGAGTTATGTCAGTGGCATTTTATGAAAATGAATGAAATATGTGATGACAGTTTTTATTTTTATTTCTTTTATTATTTAAAAAGAACCCAGCATTAGGTAACAGAATTGGATTTCCTTTGTCCAAATAGTTCTTCCACAAATTCAAAAGAATTTTTAATGGAAGCGTTAAGGAACAGGAATTGTTAAGAGGCATCAAAGCTAAATAGGTAACATTCCTCTGTCTCCTTCTCTACTAACTTCCCAAACTGTTTGTCATTCACATGCGGCCTCACTAGAGCTCTATGAATTGATTGTAGTAGGGGATGGAATACAGCGTGACACCTTTTTAAAAGGTGCAAATGACTCTGTGACACTGATAGATTTCCCCTTTAATAGAACTGGACTGAGTGTGACTGGACACACCGAAAGTGGCTAAAGATGCCACTATATATATATAGAAAGAGAGAGAGTGACAGTCGGAGAGAAAAAGAAAGAACAATACATTAAAAAGGCATTAAGGATTATGGGTAATGGAACAGGCCCGTCAGTGTGGATTAGCTAATGCTCATCAGAGAGTAGAAGTGGTGTGTGTGTATGTGTGTGAATGAAAGTGGAAAGAATGTGTCCCTACATACACCCCTCAGTAGTATGCTACTCATGTCTGTGTGTGTGTGGTTAGGTTGCATCCTAGCTCATTACCCCGTAGTGGTCGACTAAAGTGTGTGTTCAGCAGCAGCTTTTAAATAATGAAAGAAGATGGAAGATATTGGAATTGCACAGATAGCAGTTTGTGTGTGTTTGAAAAATGGAGTCCCAGGAGAGATGGGGGTGGTTGCAGATTTGGATTTGATGCCCACAAACTCCTAACAAGCTACCTGCTTGAGTGTGTGTGTGTGTGTGTGTGTGTGTGTGTGTGTGTGTGTGTGTGCCTGTGTGTGTGAGTAAGAGAGAATATAATCCTCTCTTAGCAAACTTATTTGATTTCGTAAGTGGAACAGCACTCTTCTGCTCTAGACATATTTACATACTGCAGAAGCGCCACTGGAGAAACTAGTGATCAAATGAAATAATGACTGTGTGTGTGTGTTGAAGGTCCATTCCCTTTGAGATTCTACCCTCTAGCACTCTCAGCCATAGTAAATCAATACCTGTCAATCACATACGCATACACACAAACACACACACGCACACACAAACACACACACACACACACACACACCTGGCTGCTGTACACACCCTCAATGGTTATTTGCCCTAGGGCACCTCAGAGCAGATAGTGGGGCAGTTTTGTATGTGTGTGGAGATGATAAATGTGGAATTCTTTGGTTTCCTTATTACTGTGTGGTTTGTTAGCAGTCAGAATGTTTCTCTAATTAGTCAAATAGTGATTAGCACTAGCAATTCCCAAACGTTTCCATTAACACGGACACCTTCTGGACTGGATGTCAGCTGGTATTGACCTTTCCTGAACATACAGCAAATAGTGTGTGTGTTTGTGTGTGTGTGTGTGTGTGTGTGTGTACATTCAAGTGATTATCGGAAAAGAAAAATATGTAGTGCGGGGACTTGGTTCTTTCTATTGGTTGTTGATTGGATGGAGGCATATTTGAATGAGAGCGTGCAGTAAAGTGCAAGAAAGGGGCAGGATTTAGGTGGACTTAATGATTGGAGAGGTCATACATCACCAGATGTCTATCATTTAAACAGAAGTTTCAGTAATGACATTTTGATTAAAATTATCAGAGGTCAAATTAGGTCAAATAGGATTATTAAGACCATTTCATGTTGGCGTATGAGTTGTTTTTGGATAGATTGAAAGTCTTTCAGTTACATCAGTGTCATGCTATCATTCTTACAATTTCATTTAAATAACATATTCGTTTATGTTTTAGTATAGAATAACACTTTATTTATTCACTAAAGCCTTTTCTTTCTTTCTTTCTTTCTTTCTTTCTTTCCTTCTCTATAGGCCGTTTGTTCTGTGTGAAATCGCGTTTGTTCAGTTCTCCTGCAGCTGTGCTCATTACTGAATTAAATTAAACATTCACCAAACTAAACACAAAGTCTTGAGTGTACACACACACAAGGCTGGTGTCTGCTGTCTACTCCCTGTGTAGATCTGCGTATCCACGTTTACAGTGGTTACTTAACATTTGTCTTGCCATATGTCTTTAAAGCCTGCTGTTCAGTGTTCATAGTGTTTATGCTTCCATGTGAGCTTCTTTGTGTGCATGTTACTCGATTGTGTGAGTGTACAAGGTAAAGATGGAGTATATGAATGCATATTCCCTCTGGTTTGTGATAGAGGGTTCTTTATGAAGTTACTATGTGGATGTTGCATCTGTAAATCTAATATAAATGTAAATCTTCTATATAGAGCATTATTATTTTTTGCAGGCCATTGAATAATTTGTTCCACTACATATAACCAATTCAGGCTTCTTAGGCTTCATTTAGAGGTGATTTTAAAAGTTGTATCTCTCTCAGTCTGTCTGTCTAACTTATAATAGATGGCTTTTTTGGCTTTAGATGAGGAGAAAAGTGTCTTCTTGTTTGATCAGATATGAATTGCAGACGAGTAGATGCTTCTTAATGCTGTGTGTGATAGATTTTTTTCCCTTGACCTGTTAAGTACATCTTGCTCTGTTTCTTTCTAAGGGTGATTTCCCAGATGGGTGGTTCCTTGGAAACCTTAAATGGCCCACCTGCATTGTCCAATCACAGTTTTAACTGACACCTGAGAAACAAGGAGAGGGTGTGTGTGTGTGAGTGTGTGTGTGTGTGTGTGTGTGTGTGACAGAAAGAAGGACACATGGAGTGAGAGTCAAACTTTAAAACTTAGCAAAACTGAGGTAAAACTGACAAGGGATTAAATGTAAAGTGATAGAGGTATTATACAGTGCAGAGAAGCCACTGTGTGTGTGTGTGTGGTGTGTGTGTGTGTGTGTGTGTGTGTGTGATGGTCCCATTGGGTTAGTCTGGAACTGACACCCAGAGACTCGTGGGTCGAAGGCTCAAAACTCCAGCAGTGATCTGCCACACTTATCCCATCACAATCCCAGCAGAACCAGTCAAGCCACTGATAATCTCTCACCATCCCCATGAATAATGTTACCACTGTCTGTGTGTGTGTGTATGATCGTTAGTATCATACCAGAGGCGTTGACAGCTTCCTGATGGTATGCTGTGACACACTCACACACACTGTCTCTTCATCCAGTCTCCAGAATCTCTTTTGACAGCTCTTACTGGGAACAGATCTTCAGCCTCTGCAGGGAATCAGGCACTGTGTGTGAAGGAAGGGAGAGTATGAAGACTTGTCAAAGTGTTTTCCAAATCCACTTCCACTTCCATCCAAATAAGTGTGACCTGCACCTTCTCCTAGACAAAACAGAGAGGGAAGAAAAAGAAAAGGCTGAAGTCATATTAATCAGTGTCATTTTACGTATAAAGCACCTGTCAGTCATCTATAATCCAACCTGGGGGTGGGGCCAGGGATTGACCCCATCAATGTGTGTGTGTGGGTTATGTTGAATTTCCCACAGGTTCCACTCTACTGCTGTTTTAGGTCACGGAAAATAGCCAGACAGAAGTGGCCTGGGACTAGCACTAAATCGGTCTCATGAGAAAAATCTGTGTGTGGTGCAAAAGAGCTGGAACAGTTATGTGTAAAACCTATGATGATTGATTGAGATTTTAGATTGTCACCGTTCTAGAAGTTGTGCGTGTATGTACTTAGCTAGGGGTCTTGAACATTTTTCAGGCCAGGACTCCTTAGTGGATAGAGAAACGGAGCAGAGACCTGCATTACATATTTTATAAAACTGTTTTTTTTTTTTTTAAGTTGCCTTTTAGGCCTGGTACTATAATAACGTATTAAGTACCATATTAATGTATTTACATACATGGTTACGAGCTTACATTAAATAATAGCCATATACTTAAAATATTATTTCATTTAACTGTGGAAGGAACAATTAAACATTTATCTTAATTTTAGCTTCTTTAGCTGTAGTTGAAGATAATTTTTTTTAACATATATTTTCTGTTTTTCTGCATATTTTCCTTTTTTCACACAAAATAGCTTTGGATAATTGACAGTTTAGCTAAAGTTAACTGACTTACGCTTGCAATATAACTTCTGACCCCATTGAGGAGGACAAAAAAAAGATCCCCTTTTGGAAAAATTGTTAAATAAATAAAATATTTTTTTATTCTAAAAATGCAAAACGTTCTATGTGCTAGTTACTTACAGTATTTAATTAGATTTAATTAAAAACATAAGTTTAAGATAAGTCCTTATGTAGATGGCTAAATAACCGTGTGTGTATGATTGTGTGTGTGAATTGTGTTACTTTGTTGCCCATTTCAAAGACACAGAGGATTATGGGTGAAAGGATTTAACTTCATGATGGTTTGACCCTGAGGGAGAGATAAAGGGGGAGAGAAAAAGTAAGAGAGTGAAATAGAGAGACTATGGATAATATTCAGTTTGTGAAGCTTGTGGAATGTGTGCAGACCCTAATCACAGGTTCAGAGGGGAAGTTTTGTGAATGTCAGAGGAGAGTGTGTAAAGAAAACAGAACCATGAGAAACAAAACTCTTAAACCAGGGCTGAGATTAGGAGCGTGTAATTTTCACCTTCTGAATGCTGGTGTGCCTTTAGCCTAAATTAGCACATATAACTGTCAGCTGGGTGAGTTATGACGTCCTCAGTCCCAAAACTTTAAGCCAGTTGCAGTGGTTCACGCCTACTGGCCAATCAGATTTAAGTATTATGTTCGGAGCCGAGTAGGTGACACTGTGACGTCGCCTTGGTGATAATCACCCTCTTAGTTCTGGAATTTGTTTTATGTCATGTTGCCGTGTCGACCACAGTCATGGTGATTAGCTACGAGTCTTACAACTCAAGAAACACTGACCCAGAATCCAACACTGGCACAGGGACATCAGTCCATCTCATATATATACACAGTGCCATTCTGACCTCGCACGTTTACTGTCCATAGACGGGACAGTCATTCTGATGGTTTTTTTTTTAATAAAACACACAAAGTTTATGGGTGTGTCTTTGAGTTTTGGCACTTTTGTCCAAGGGATTGTTAGTATTTATTTATCTTTTTTTTTTTTAATTAAAACAGATTTTAACTTTTAATTTTGTTATATGAAAATTACATTAACATGGGCTTGGAGACTTTTTTTTATCATCATTTACATTTCAAATGTGTTTTATGTGTAAATGTTGTCACCTTGCCCAAGAGCCAGATTTGAAAACTTCTTAAAATCTTATAAAAAAAAATCTTAACAAATAGGGAAAAAAGCAGTATTTATTGTGTGAAAATGATTTATATCAAGTTTTCAATAATGGTGATTCCCTCTGTTGTCAGGTTTCAATCACACTAACCGGTTTTCCCCAGGTTTTTTTTTTGGCAAAGTTAGTGTGTTATTTTTGCCAGGGAGACAATCTCGAGCTTAAGATATGAAGACTTGAAGAAAATAAAGAAAAATCATTTGTATGCCAAATATTATATTGTTATTCAAATATTATAAAATTATTCAAATAGCTTAATATTATTATTTAATTGTGTTTCTTTTGGATACATAAATATCTAGCTGTGAAAACAAAATAATTATTTTTTTATTCCAAAAAATATTATAATTGTCATTTATATTATTGTCATTTCCATCACAAAATGCAATTTAACACAATACATTATTTGAGATGTGATGAAAATGACACTGGTAGGCATTTTCATTATTTTCAGAAAGAAAGAAAAAATTCCAGTGATGCATAAGTTGCATAAGATATGTTCAGTGGACAAATTAAATAAACTAGTGAAGAGTGTATCTTAAGAGATTTTATTTTTTATGAAGTCCCATGAAATTACATCACTTTCTGCATTACATAAGAGAAAAGTGCTCACAGAAAGAACTAGTCCCTTAACAAGCAGTGAATCTCTAATGTGAATGTGTAAGTGTGATGAATCAGCTGTTATTGACCAGCTGACGTAATGCTCATTTGTTTAAGTCGTGGGATGTTGCGGTGAGGGACAAGAGTTTGCAACTTTCTGAACTCCAGAGTGTGCGTGTATCTGTGTCCTCTATTCAACATTTATTAGAGAAACACCCTTCATTTATTGCCAAACGTATTGAAATGACATCTTCTGTTGTTTTACAGGGGTATTTTCTGATTAAACCACAGTAAAAGTACACCACTCTATCGCCTCTTTTACACAGCTGATCCTACAAACTCTACACCAGAAACAACACATTAACAGTACATTGTATGTGTCCACACCTATTCTAACACACACATCTGTAGTCTTTGAGTACAGTATCAGAGTACCTCTTGAATTCGAGGGGTTTAAAGTGTTTAATAGACTTTAAAGATTATACAGCAACACACACATCAAATAACCAGTGTTACCACGGTAATCAGAAAACCAGACTGGGGTTAAGGAGCGCTATTATCTGGGACACAGAGAGAGAAAAAGAGAGAATACCTCTTTTTTGTTCTCTAAGTCCTCAACCCTTCAGAAGTGTTTGCACAGAGCCCCGCAACCATGGATCCTTGCCAAACACACACACACACACACACATTTTTTAAATTTTTTATTATTATATTGTGTGTGTGTGTGTGTGTGGGTTTGTGTTTGGCATTGGTATTATGCATTTCTAAGTGGTTGCTAGAGTGTTGTGGATGGTTTTTATGCAATTGCAAGCAAGTTTCTTTTAGTTTTCTCAAGTTTTCTTTTAGATAGTTTCTTGAGTGTTTTGGGAGGCTGCCAGGGTGTTGCTATGCAGTTACTAAAGTGTTTGGAGTGTTATGCAGTTGCCAAGCTTCTCTCAGTAGGGCATTAGAGTGACTCTGTGCAGTTGCTAAGGTGTTCTACATGGGTGCAAGAGCTTTTCTAGGTGGTTTCTAAGGCAAAGTTACATACCGAAGTGTAATGCTAATGGTTACTGGTTTGTTCAACTCTAACTAATCCTAAGTGTGACCAATACTAATAGTGATGCATGCTAGTCTCACATTCAGCATGAAGAAGACCTGGTACAATACATTTTTAACCCCTTTCTCTCCTAAACTCTCTTTCTGTATCTTGCATTACTCTTTTTTTTGTCTAATTTAAAGTTCATTCTATCTATCATTCTGACAGAGTGCCTGTGTGAGAGAGCTTTGTACTTGTGTGTATTATTCTAAATGGACTGAGGGCTTGTGGCTGACCTGGGTGATCACTGCAGTCACACACACACACATGCTGAAACTTGCCGTTTCACTTCTGTTAGGGCTAAGAGCCACCAAATTCATTCTTTGAAGGGATTTGTGTCTGTCTTTGTTGTGTGTATACAAAGTTTTATCTCGGAGAGTGTAGTGGTTGATCTAAAGCAAGAGAGTTTGGAGCAGTTTTATGTTCGCATCTATGTGCCTGAGAGTGAGAGAGAGCCACAGGGAGAGACCACAGAGGGGAGAGTAACTCATGTTATTGTGCCAGCGTGCCCTTGTTGGACCTATAAAGCCTGAAACACAGAAGAAAGGTCAGCAAGGTGGGTTGTTTCTTTTCAGTACAAAGACTGAAAACGCTTAACAAAGAATGACATTTCTCTTCTGTCTCTCCTAAAGAAGAACAACGTTTGGTTACCTGCAGTTTCTTAAAGGGATAATTCACCCGAACACAAAAAGTCTGTCATTGTTTACTCACACTGTCATTACAAACCGCATGGCTTTCTTTCTTTCTCAAAACCCAAAAGCTGAAATTGAGTAATGTGCTGGACACTTTTTTCCAAGCAATTACTCTGCAATACTGGAGCTTTCAAGCTAAGCACTTAGAAGCACCATATAAGTATCATGAAAGTAGTTCATACAGCTTGTGCACTATATTCCAAGTCCTCTGAAGCCATACTGAGAGAACAGACCAGAAATCATTAAAAGTCATTGAAAGTCATTAATTCACAAATTCATCTGAACGAATCCGCCATGTAGACTGGTTTTGTAGACAGAATCATCTGATTCAGTGAAAAGATCTGATTCAGAAGAATATATAAATCCGAGATCTCTACTTTTCTCATGAACTCTCATGAGGTCGTACAGATTTGAACAGCATGAGGGTGAAATATTGATGGCAGAATTTATTTTTTGTGTGAACTATCCCTTTATTTCCCCCTGCATGTGAGCAAAGGCCTTTCCTCACGCGTTTCAATCTTTCTTTTCTCTTTCGCTCCCTTACTGGAGGTTCTGACAGTTGGTCTCAGTCCAGAGGAGCCGCTCAGCAGAACAGTCGACTCCTTTCTCCTCTTCTCTTTCACTCTCTCTCACTCGTTCTCTCTCTCTTCAGGATCTCACTCGCACCGAGCGTCATGAACCGAGAGGCTTATGACACAGTTACCTCCTTCTCTCTTCTTTCTTTCTTTCTTTCACTCTCTCTCTCGTTTGGCTTGTTTTGTCTGGTGTTGTCATTGTGTTCTTAAGGTTAATTATTGTTGGTTTATTTTGGACTTAGCAGCATTTAGTCTGGTTTTAAGGCCTGGTTCCTGTGGAAGAGTCTTCATCTGTGTGTGTATGTGTGTGTGAGCATGTCCTGCTCCAGCCTTGGCTGTAATGATGATGTACGATTTGCTGCGTTGGCACAGCCTCTTTGCTTAAAGAGATGTGAAGGGCGCTGGGATGCACTTTTCTGCTCTACTCTTGTATACAGTAAATCGCCCAGGATGGGGGGTGTGAACCTTGCTGGATGTACTTGAATGTGTGTGTCTCTCTCAACCACACACGGTCCTGCAGTAGCTCATATTAACTGTGTTTATAGTAAATTAGCACAGCTAATCAGTGTGACAGCGCTACAGACAGAGGGACTGTGTGTGTGTGTGTGAGAGTGTGTTTTATTATGAGACTTCTGCTGTCTGCCTGTGTGAATAGTTCCATTATTCACAGCAATAGAAACAGAAAGAGAGGAAGAAAGAACAAAGCACTTTTATATTTGGTTTAGGATGCTGCTATATTTGTTACTCTGTTTAAAATAAATACAAAAATCAACACGCTGGAGGATAGTCTAGTTTTTCAGGATTCTGTACATTTTAGCAGTGCAGTAAAACTGTGCAAGTGTGTGTGTGGGTAAAATCTATATTCAGTGGAGTCAGTAGGTCTCCTCTCATCTTACTGGTGATGCTCACTAACACATTCAAATTCAACACTGCAGCAAATGGGTATGTAAAGTATTGGTGTGTGTGTTGCTAAAGGGCTTTTGGAGATGTAACAATTGTTAAAAAAAATTTGAAATTTATCCCTCTCTGTTTAATCTTCCTCTTATAACACTTATCATTCTCTTTCTCTTCATTTCTCAACATTGTTTTGCCATAATGGGACTTTCCTTTAACTTATTTAGTTTTTACACCAAGCTTAATGATATTTTCTGTTGTCTAACTCTAAACTTAAGCCTAACACAAACCTTTCTGCATGTTTCCATTTTCATTGACACATTCTTTAGGATGTTTTTAGGCCATTTTCATTGTGAGGACTGTTGGCTTGTCCCCACAATGTAGGACAAAGAAATCACACACATTTACTTAAATATCTAATAGATTTCTATTGTTTTAAAATAACCCAACATTTTGTCAGATTTTCTCAAAGTTCTGGGGACATTTTAGTATGGCCAAGGAAACTTACACACTTGTGCAGTTGTAATTATAAGTTTGCATATATATTTTTGAGTACTTCCCTGAAAAAGCTATTTCACATAATAGGTTTACATATGGCCCACAAAACAAAATAATGATGTTACACAAATGAAACTATTCAAAATTTAAATGCATACTGATATTGATCCTTAATCCTGGGTAAAAATAAAAATCCGAGTTGTAAAAATATGATCCTAACAATACGTACATAAATACAGCAATATCGGTCTTTTACTAGCACCTAAAAATCAGAAAGATGTGGAGAAAGAAACTGAAAGATGCTCGGTTTCATTTTGGCAGGAGGGGTTGGACAGCTGAATAGAAAAAGAACTATAAAATAACTATACAGATTCCTCTTAAAGTGTCTGACATACTGAACTCATGCACATGCACACACACACACACTCAGACAGTCTTACACTCATGAGATAAAGTGAGAATATTAAAACCAAAAGTGCGTAAATACATCAAAGTGTGTTCAGTTATCTGTTTTGACGAAGAGGTTCCTGTTTTAGCTTGAGGATCTCAGCAGTTTATTTCAATGGAAGTCTGAATGATATGTTTTAAAATGATACAGTATAGAGTCAGACAGCTCCTCTCCTGTTCTGTCCTCTAATTTATCATTTCATTACCCTCCACATGCTGAATATGACCTAGTGCAGTAAGCAAGCACATACACACGGCAGAAATTAGATGTTGTTGGTCTGAAATGAGAGCTGGATGGTGTTCTGACCGAGTGGATCTTGGCTTTCAGTTTGGGCATGCAGTGAACCTGGACCAGAACCATAAAAAGACCAAATGAAAGGCTCAACAAGACCGATTGCTTTGACATCCAGTTCTGTATGAGTGAGCGTATATATGTATGTGTGTGTGTAATATGAGATCAGATTTCTCCCTTCTCATCTTAGACAGGACAGTAGATTTAGACCATCTGCTACTGAAATAAAGCATAGTTGTATCTGCATACATGTGTTAAGGTTTCTGTGTTTAACTCTTTGTGGTTTCATGTTTTTTTCTAGATCTCCAGCAGTTTAACGGCATTAAGCGGTTTGACTTGGAGCATTCGTGTTCTTTTGGAGCTCTCCTTTTAGATGAGGAGAGGGGGCGGCTATTTGTTGGAGCTCGTAACTTTCTGTTATCTCTCAGTCTCGACAACATCAGCAAACAGGAACAGAAGGTACAGCACACTCCTTACCCCTTACTTCATCCATAATGTAAGTGTGATAGGAAACAGTCTTCCCTTCTGTACTGTGTCTCTCTCATCAGCTAATTAAGTTTTAAACAAAGGTGTAACCCTGTCAATCATAACTCACTGATATACAGCATAAGCACCTGGGGACAGATTCACAAAAATATTCCCCAGAAGAAAAATTAAGTTTGTAAGAATTTTATTAAATGCAATTCTTGAAAAGTTCTTCAGGTGATCACAAATATTTGAAGAATAAAATGACTGATTGAATACTAGGTACTACTCATTTCAAACACCCTACAATCTAATTATGTATATAATAACATAATAATAATAATAATAATAATCGTTACATTTCAATTTCTTATTTTCTTCTTTTTTTGTGCCTTTTCTGGAATACAAAATATTCTTAGCTTTATTCTTAAGTTGGAATAAGAAGAAAATATTAGTATTTTTATTCTTAAAAACGTTTGCTTATTTAACTCCTGTGCATACATTTACTTTAATGAAGCAGTCCAGTGTTTATACCTGGTTTTAACAAATGAAGTGATTACAATGAAGTGATTGGATTTTTTATAACCTGTTTACACTTGCATTTTGTGCCCCCCACATGTGATTAGATTGTGTGTGCATTTATGCTATAGAGATCCAGTCAGGAAGCTTTAGCGTTTATTTATTAAAATTAATCAGTCTTTAAAGTCATGCCAGTTGGTTTATGGTAGTCCAAGCCAACATGCTGATGACAGAATGATGGATTTTTATTTCTTTAGGAAGGAAAAAGAAGGAATGATGAGTGAGAGTTGTCGGTCACTGTGTGCTGGCTTTAGGCTCACGCAAGCACTCACAGGTGTGGTTAAGGGAGAATATGCCCGGATGTGTGTGCATTTGTGCATCGCCCCTGGACATGTTTTAACTGTGTCTCTGATGGGGTTCAGCGAGAATGTCCCTCAAGCTACTGAACCACGTCTAACCCTGCAAAGGTCCTAACCTTTAGCCAAAACTCTTCCTCACTTCTGGACTCGCTCTCTCTCTCTCTCTCTCAGATCTACTGGCCAGCGCCTGTTGATTGGAGAGAAGAGTGCAACTGGGCTGGGAAAGACATCAATGTAAGTGTCTACAATAATCAGATCTTGCGGTCACCAACACACCCGGTTTACACATCTATCAGTACCATCTCTCCTATGAGCTGTTTACACACAAACACACACACTTAAGCAATTAGCACTGCTATCACAAACATCTCTTCCAAACGGCTCCAACATTAACAGACATAAATCAGTGTAGAGCCAAGGTTTTCAATCAGGGGTCTGTGGGGTCCATGAAAATAATTCAGGGAGCCCACAAAGAAGATTTACAAAACATATAGAATGCTCTTTTAAACATTTCATAATATTGGTGAACATTTGCTTATCTGATAAGCATTATATATTGTAATAATAGTTTTAGTTAGTTTTTTGATGAACGTTATAATAAGGTGTTACTGATTAAAATCTGATGTTTTTATATTTATTGAGGGTCCATAGGTTGGTTAAGAGTCTAGGTCTATAAAGGTTAAAAATTCCTGGCATAGAGTGATTTAGAATAGAACAAATGTATAATTAAGAATTATAGAAATATAGAATTAGAATTAAAAATATAATTAAGAATATTTTTATTCAGCAAGGATGCTTTAAATTGATTAAAAGTGACAGTAAAGACATTTATAATATTACAAAAGTTTTCTATTTCAAATAAATGCTGTTGTTTTGAGCTTTCTATTCATAAAAGAATCCTGAAAAAAGTGTAGCATGGTTTTCACAAATATATTAAGCAGCACAACTGTTTTCAACGTTGATAATAAGGAATATTTCTTGGCCACCAAATCAGCATATTAGAATAATTTCTGAAGGATCAAGTGACACTGAAGCCTGGAGTAATTGCTGCTGAATATTTAGCTTTGCCATCACAGGAATAAATTACATTTTAAAATTGATTAAAATAGAAAACAGTTCTTTTAAATTGTAATAATATTTCACAATATTCCTGTTGTGCTGTATTGTTTGATCAAATGAATGCAGCCTTGGTGAGCATAAGAGACGTTTCAAAAATGACATGGTATTATCATGGAAATATGTCCAAAAACATGCGAACACCATAGTACTTTTTGTAAGTGGAGTTTGTTTTATATTGTGCCTTTAATACATTTGTGTTGTAACATGTTGAACATGTTTGTGAAAAGGTCATAATTCATGTTTTTAGTGTGTATGTATTTTATCTAAGCGGATATGTGTGGGATGTTTTGGACACTGTGTCTGTCTGAATGCTCTCTTTTTTGTAAAGGCTGTGTAAAGTTGTGTAACTTCAAAATGTGTGTTGGGCTTCATTCTGCGGTGGGTAACTGACTGAGGTCAGCTGACAATGAGAACTGACACAAACACAGACTTTGTTCAGTGCGCTGACCTGTGAGTTGACCCTCATTACATGTAGGTGTGTACAGGACGGCAGGGACAGAACCAGACCTCCATGAATAAAGACTTAAGATTTTCCCTGGGATTCTCCCACTGACCTTTCACTTTCTCATGCTGTCTCTCCTTTGTTCAGTCTCTCAGTCTAAACTCCTGATTTCTCACTCAGAATTGCTTTCAATTTACTCACTTCTCTGCATCTCTTCAGTGTCTTTATGTCCTCCTACTTTCCCAGTCCCTGTGTTTCAGTCTCTGGCATACAACCACAGCTCATAGTGCCCACATCTGTTAAGCTCCAAAATGAGGGGGAAAAAAAACAAGAAACATCATAAAAGTATCAAAAAAGTAGTCCATATTACTTGTGCGTTATATTACAAGTCTTCTGAAGCCATACAACATCTTCATATAATGAACTGATTGCAGTTTAAGTGAGCTCTGCAATTAGTCATTGAGTTCAGATCAGTCCGAATCGTGATCGAATCACTTGGTCAGATTTGTGAAATAGATTAACAGGATCAACATGATTCATGCAATTTGATTCTCAGGTTCAACTCAGTGAACTGACTCAATGATCCCCTAGCAGTTCTCGAGTCAACAGCTAACTGGAGGGGAAGATTATTTGTGAATAGTTCAATTCCAATAAAATCATTTCTGAATGAATTCCCCTTATCAACATATTCATTTTAATTCTAACATGTCTCCCAAAAACAAAATAACAAGCTATAGATGCTAGATGTTCTGTGACTACATGTGGTCAATCACACAGGGATCCAATGATCAGGCTCATGAAAGGTCAAAGTTGAAAGTTCACCGCACGCGTCTCAGCAGGAAATTCACTCACACATATATGGCTTATTCCTCCTGAGAGACATTGTTCATTTTAAAGCTCTTTTTCTTTTGTTGTGTGCTCTGTCTCTTTTTTTTCCTCTCAGTCTATCTTTCTTTCTTTTTTCTTTGTCTCGTGGGCTCACTTCAAAGAGCCCATCAGCACACACACACACATGCTCACACACACCCCTAACACGTCCTTCCCTTATTGAGGGCTGTAAAGCTCTCGAAACAGAAGCCCTAGTGTGTGTGTATACGAGAGGTAGAGAGAAAGGGAGAGACCCCTTTCTGTATAAACACAGTTTGTCAGCAACTTAATTGGTCTTCGATGATTCTATCCCGCCACCCCCACCGTACAACACACACACTCTTCACAGGGTGTGTTAAGCTCAAAGAGAGGCCTTTGTTCTCCACAAGCCCTGTATGTGTGTGTCTGTGTGAGTTTGTGTGCAGGGTTTAAGCATGGCAGGAGGGCACATGTCAATCACATCTTTCTGTAAAGGTAGTGAAGAGGTTACACAAAACACACACAACACACACACACCTTTTAATCTAGCATGATTATGCTGCCTGCTTAGATACCTTGTTTTTGCCATATTCCATAAATGCATTACAACGATGAGTAAAATCCAATATGTTGAATGAAATTCAGATTATAAATATATTGCTTTCAATAACAAACAGTATAGACAGAAATGTAAGTAAAACTGTCAATTTTACTTACATTTCTGTCTGTACTGTTTGGTCTTATTATAGATACATTGTGTGAATTACAGTGCCACACTGTCCCCTGGAACCCAAAGGAGAAGTGTCTAATATTTGAAGTTCTGTGTGTGTGTGTGTGTGTGTGTACCTGTGTTTCTATTCTGGTGGGGACTTAAACCTGAATACACACAGACTCATGGGGACTCATGTCACGGTGGGGGACCTAAATTGAGGGTCACGGTGGGGACCTAAATTGAGGTCCCCATGGGTAAACAAGCTAATAAATCACACAGAACTGAAGTTTTTTGAAAATCTAAAAATGCACAAAGTTTCCTGTAAGGGGTAGGTTTAGGTGTAGGGTTGGTGTAGGGCTATATGATATACGGTCTGTAGAGTATAAAAACCATTACGCCGATGGAGAGTCCCCACAAGGATAGCAAACCAGACGTGTGTGTGTGTGTTCCTTGAGCAAAGATGTTCAGTTCAGGGTTCATTCTGCTGCTGAAAGCCCACTGTTAGTCAGTGAGAGAAGATGGAGTGAGGCATAATTACAGTCCAAGCAGCAAGAACATCTGCTACTGAAACTGAAGAGACCCTGAGAGGAGACCCTCTTCTCTTCTCTTCTCTTCTCTTCTCTTCTCTTCTCTTCTCTTCTCTTCTCTTCTCTTCTCTTGAGTCTTCTTCTCTTCTCTTCTCTTGAGTCTTCTTCTCTAGTAATCTCATCTCTCATCTATTCTCTTCTCGTGTCTTCTTGTTTTGTCTTGTCACTCCTCTTCTCTAGTAATCTCCTCTAGTCTCTTTTCTTGTTGTCTTTGGTCATCTTGTCTCTGGTGGTCTCTTCATGACTTACATCTTCACTGTTTTGTCTTCAGCCTTCTCTTCTTCTTTCATCTAGTCTTGTCTCTTCACTAGTTCTCTCGTCTAATCTCTTCTTTGTTGCTGTCTTTCCTTGTCTCATCTTGTCTCAAATCTTCTCTGGTCATATTTTCTCTTCTTGTCTCAAGTCGTCTCTTCTCCTCTCTTCTTCTTGTCTTGCTTTGGTATTCTTTTCTTGTTTCTCTAGTCATCTCGTCTAGTCTTTTCTCTCGTTGTCTTTGGTCATCTTGTCTATGGTTGTCTCTTCTTGACTTAAGTCTTCTCTGGTCTCGTCTTTGGCCTTTTAGTCTTGTTTCATCTTGTCTTTTCTCTGGTCCTCTCGTCTGGTCTCTTTGCTGTCTATGGTTATCTCTGATTGTCTGTTGCAGTCTCTTCTTGTCTCATCTCGTGTCAAATCTTCTCTTCTCTGGTTATATCCTCTCACCTCATCCTTGTCTCATCTTGTATTTTCACGTCTCATGTCGCCCCTTCTCTCCTCTTCCACATTCCTCTCTTTTCTCTCTGTGCTTCATCCCTGCATCCTCTCCCACTACCCCGGGATCTGGATGTTCCCGCTCCCTCATGTTGTCGTAGTGATTCCAGGCACTCTGGGAAATTTGGCATGCTCCAGCGAGCGCATTCACAAAGGAAATGAGAAACAGAGATTATATGTGTCCATGAGTGTCGGTTGAACAGTCAACGTGTCTTTGTTTTTATGTGTGAAAGAGACAGAGCAAGAGATTACAGAGAGTTCCGGGATCACAGCGAGCAGGGAAAGGTCAGAGCTGACTGTCAGACTGTCGTCAAGGATATATGTAACACAATGACGTTTCATTTCTGATCCGCCCCATACGTGGTCCCTTAAGAGAAAAATGTGGATATTTTTGTGTCTGCCTTTGGCTCTGAGCTACTAATAGTCAATCTAGATGTTGACAGTTTCCCTGTCTGACAGATGAACTGGTGAAAGTATGTAAAATATGTCCTTTATAAAACTGATGTGTGCGTGTGTATGTGTTGCAGACGGACTGCGTAAACTATGTGAAAGTGCTACACCACTACAATCGGACTCACTTGTATGCCTGTGGGACAGGGGCTTTCCACCCCACCTGTGCTTATGTGGAGGTGGGACAGAAAATAGAGGTAAGTGTGTGAGCATTTGGACGTGTGTGTGTGTGGTATACAGTCCCAGTTTGACTTTCAGTTGGCCAGATGCACTACTTTATTTTCCTTTGTCTCTATAGGATCATGTGTTTAAAATCGACCCCTCTATGGTAGAAGATGGAAAAGGAAAGAGTCCGTATGACCCACGCCACACATCAGCATCTGTTCTAATTGGTTAGCTGCCACTGTTCAGCTTTCTGTCTTACGTTTAGATGCTGTTACATCATGTCTAAACAGTAGCCATTTCTACATCATCATATAGGTGATGAGCTTTATGCAGGCGTGGCCACTGATTTAATGGGGCGGGACTTTACAATCTTTCGCAGCATGGGACGAAGGCCCTCCATACGAACAGAACAGCATGATTCTCGCTGGCTCAATGGTGCGTATATATATGAGAGAGCATCTTAAAAATCAGGGTGATACAACTGTCCTGATATCATGACAAAGAAAAAAAAACTCATTAAAAGAACGAAATTCTTGAAAAGAAAACATTAAATTGTTTATCTTAATCTTCTATTATTATTCGCAATATTATAAATGTTTAGCCAAATTAACATCATGCGGTTTAACCAACATGCAGAAAAAAACAAAACTAGAAATTATTTCAGAAAGGATAAGCATATGATGTTTTTTTTGTTTTTTTGTTTAATAACAATGAGCCCTATGATAATGCTGTTTTTCAGAGCCCAAGTTTATAGCGGCAGTTGGTGTTCCAGAGAGTGAGAATCCTGATGATGATAAAGTCTTCTTCTTCTTCAGAGAAACTGCTGTAGAAGCTCAGGGATTTGGGAAGGTTACATATTCCCGGATTGGTCAGCTGTGCAGGGTTAGGAGCAGGATTTATCAGCGCTGTTTTATATGTGTTTATGCCTAATGGTCGTTGACTGCTGTTTATCATTTTGGCTTAAATTACTTTTTTTTTTTTTTTTTGACAGAACGATATGGGAGGACAGCGCAGCCTAGTAAATAAGTGGACGACATTTCTAAAGGCTCGTCTTGTGTGTTCTGTACCAGGCAACGATGGCACTGAAACACATTTTGATGAACTTAGTAAGAACTCTCTCTCACACACACACAGACACTAGGCTTAAATTATGCTGTTTTAACTGACAACTGCATTTCATTGCCGTCTGACCTTTGTCCGGACCTTTAGGGGATGTGTTCCTGCTGCAGACCCGTGACCGAAAGAACCCGCTGATCTACACCGTCTTTACCACCTCAAGGTCAGAGTTCATCAAAGGGTGTGGTTTAAAGGCTTAGCTCACCCCAAAAAGTTAAATTCTGTAATTGTTTACTAATCCTCATGTCGTTCCAAACCTGTATAACTATATTTCTTTTGTAGAACACAAAATTTAATATTTGGCCAAATGTTTTTTTTTTTTTTTCTTTATTGAACTTTCTCCAAAGTCATTGGGGTCCAGTGTTGTTTTGGACCCTAGTGACTTTCATATGAACAAAAGCAATTCTTCAAAATAGCTCCTTTTTTGTTCCACAGAAGAAAGTAAGTCATATAAAAAGGCATGATGGCAGAATTTTCATTTCAATTAAAACAGTTCCCAGGTAAATTGAGAATTTCAATAATAAAAGATAGGCCAAAATACTTGAACTCAGCATTTGTGTGACTATTTTATCTCCCTGTACTGTAATGTGTGTTTGTGTCTTACAGCAGCGTATTTCAAGGTTCTGCAGTTTGTCTCTACACCATGAATGACATTCGCCGGGCATTTTTAGGACCTTTTGCCCATAAAGAGGGACCCAATTATCAATGGGTTCCATTCCAGGGTAAAGTGCCGTATCCACGGCCAGGCATGGTAAGGACAGTTTCCTTATATCTCACATTATAAACTATTATAATTTTTTTGTTGTTGTTGCTGAATCCATGATACATTTTTCTTAATGAACTGTAGTGTAAATAAATAGCATCAATGCCATTTCAAAACAAGTTTGTGGGAATATAAATTTGTTTGTGTGAATGTTAGAAAAGCAAAAGTAGATGAAGATTAGTCATTAACTGTTTATAGGTCTGGACTTGCTGACCTGTGTAGACGGATTGTGTCTCTGGATTCTACAGATATCTCTTTCTCTCTTCCTCAGTGTCCCAGTAAAACCTTCGGGAGTTTTGAGTCCACTAAAGGTTTCCCTGATAACGTAATCCAGTTTGCAAGGCACCATCCATTAATGTTTAATCCAGTCACTCCACTGGGAGGCCGGCCGCTGTTCCTGCGCACTGGAATACCATACACCTTCACTCAGATTACTGTAGACCGGGTCAACGCAGCTGATGGACACTACGATGTAATGTTCATCGGCACAGGTAGAATATTGACTGAGTATTGGAGAAACTCTCAAGACTAAACTGTCTTTGCTGGTTGTGGCTCTGGTTAAAGCCTCTCTGTGTCTCTCTGCAGATATCGGCTCTGTGCTGAAGGTGATCTCTGTGCCCAAGGGAAGCTGGAGTAACACAGAGCTTCTGCTAGAGGAGCTTCAGGTCTTTAAGGTGAGAGGAGTGTGTTTGTGTGTGTGTTTACATAAAACTGCAAACATTTTTTTTTTTTTTTAAGTTTCATTTTTTAAGTTAGTCTGTAGCAATTATGATTCACTTTACATTTAAAGAAAATAGCCTAAAATTAAAATTAAACATCAGTAAAACCAGCTCTTGTGTTCTTGTTGCAGGATTCTTCATCTATTATCAGTATGCAGATTTCCTCTAAACGGGTGAGAATGTGTCTTTGTTTAAAAATATACATATCTGTTATTTTTAAACAGTATTACAGAAACACATGAAAGCAGCATATTAGTGAATCACGTGATTATTTTCTCTCTCTCTCTACAGCAACAGCTGTATGTTGGCTCAGACACAGGTGTTGTCCAGGTGCCTCTGCACCGCTGCAGTATGTACGGTAAAGCTTGTGCCGAGTGCTGCCTGGCTCGAGATCCATACTGTGCCTGGGACGGACACACCTGCACACGCTACCTGCCAAACACAAAACGGTACAGCTTCAGTCATACTTGCCATTACATGGCTTTATTCATACACATTTACAGTGGAGTCTAAAATTCTGTGACCACATAGAAAACCTGGGAAATGATTTCTGAGAAATAATTTTTACTATTGGTCTCTGACTGTTGGACCCCACTGCATTTCACACTCAAACCTGAAGAAGTATGTCATGCTAAGACTTTTTAATATGTTTGTGTGTATGTGTATTGATGTGTGTAGGAGGTTCCGGCGTCAGGATGTGAGGAATGGGGATCCTAATGCACTCTGCTCAGGAGGTAATACTGCAGTACCTCTGTCAGCCTCTTGGAGGAGCCATTTCTCTGTTCTCACTACTGAACAGTTGTTCAGTCACAATGTGAATTAAGCGGTGATTCTTAACTGGTGGGTCACAAATCAGCTCATGAGTATCAGAGATAAAATCCACTACAATTCAAAAGTCTGGGTCAGATTTTAAAAAATCAGAAAAGACATTAAATTGATCAAAAGTGACAAAAATACTTAAATGCTGTTATTTTGAAGTTTCTATGTATCAGAGAATCCTGACAAAAAGCTAAATGCAAAAGCCAACATAGGGTTGTATGACATCATCTCATCCAAAAAAGTAAAAGAAAAAACAACCCAGACTTTATTAAAGTCAGCTTCAATTGCAAAAACACCCGAAAATTACAAGGTTGGTCACACTGTACATATAATATTTTGTTGTATAAATTCACTTGAAGCATTTAAAACGATTTTATGGTGTATTCTACAGAAAATTTGTATGCACCTTTAATATTGCCAATATAACATTAAAATAATTATCGTCTTATTGCTATTGACCAGAATTTGTATATCAGTGCATTATACACATTATTGAGTCTATGCAGTTAATACATTTCAGTCTTCAGTCTAATATGAGTAACCAGATTGTCTAATGCCTTATCTAAATGTCTTATACATTGCAATGTTTTGCAGACCATCAGAAGCAGCGTGTTCTGGAGAAGAGGCTGTATGCTGTGGATGGAAGCAGCTCCTTCCTGGAATGCAACCCGAAATCATTACAGGCCCAGATTACATGGACCTATCAGAGGCACCCGGAAAACTCACGGGAGGAGGTGAGAGAGAGGAGCGAGGCAGGCTGGGAGATGGTCCTCACTGCAGAACACAAGATCCAGGGGGCAAAGATGAATCCAGATCCAACTCCGCCCACCTTACATATACCTAAACCTACCCGTCTCCACCCCCTGATCCCTAAACCCACCCATCTCCACCCCTAAACCTACCATCTCCACCTCCTAGATGTGGATCCAACCCCACCCCCTGGATCTTTGTTCTGCAGTGAGGGGCTACTGCAGGCTGGGGCAGATACTGTATGTGGGGTTATTATGAGAAAGACAGATATAGACAGCATTGATAAGAGATGATAAATGTGTGTCTTTGTTTGAATTAATGACTTTCATTCTCTCTTTCCTATCAGTGCGGTTATAACTGATACTTGATGCATTTATTTAGTGTGTGTGTGTGTGTGTGTGTGTGTGTGTGTGTGTGTGTGTGTAATTACAGGTTCGTTTAGATGACCGTGTTTTGCAGACTGAGCGAGGCCTGTTGCTAAGGCGAGCCGTGCGTAGAGACAGCGGTGTGTATCAGTGTCACGCAATGGAACACGGATTCACCCAGACCATCCTCGTGATCACGTTGGAGATTTTGCCTTTGGCTGGCTCCGCCCCTTCAGCTCCTATCCCTCGCAGCCCCGCCCACTCCCACGCCAATCACGGGCAGTCTACCAATCAAAAGCTGTGGTACAGGGACTTCATGCAGTTGGTGGATCACCCAAACTTAAACACGGTCGACCAGATCTGCGAGCAGGTTTGGTCACTCAAGCACAGTCTTTCAGGGAAGAGCTCTCCAGATACAGCCAATGAGGCACCGGTTCACGACCCGCTGCACTCTAAAAAGTGGAAGCACCTGAAGGAAGTGAGGAAAGGGCGAAATCGCAGAACGCATGATGGGAGACCCGCCCCCAGAGCGCCGCGGAGCGCGGCAGAGTAGCGAGGGATGAGAGACGGAGTGAAAAAGAGACTGAGAGACAGAAAGAAAGAGCAAAAACCACTGGAGGTGGACAGATTCTCATACAGCATTTCATTCAATGACTGTTTATCACCTGTTCTGCTTCTTATTACCCCTGTGACGACACTCCACTGCCTGTTATCAGTCTCTATATACTCTATTGCCCTCATCTCCAGTCTGAAGACTCAATCTAGTGCCCCCACGACCCAAATCCCACTCCCGCCAGCATCTATTACTCCTGATGTTTATCCAGAAACCCACACTCCATCCAATTCATCTAAATACTAACACAAACTCAAGAGGTCCTAAAATCCATAAAATCCCTTTGAATTGTAACAGGAAAAGCTTTGATCAGAAATTGAGGACACAAAGACGTGCATGCACTGCGTAAACACAGGCTCTTGTGGACACACATTGAGTAAATACATGCATACTCTTGTTTTCATCTGGTTGTTTGTGCAACATGTGTTCTGTATATTAGATTCTTCTCTCACTTTGGCCCTGAAACAGAGACCTCACAGACCCTTGACTCACCAGCACCAGATGAACATCATCACTTTTCTTTCACTGCTTGAAGACTTAAAACACAACATTTCAAGCAAACAAAAGACAAAAAAAAGGAGAAAAAAACTGTACATTTGTGAACTGGTAAGGTTGTAGCTACTGTAAGAGTGTTTAAGTAAATGTTTTTTCATGTGACGGTAATTATATACCTTGCAAGCTTAAAGCTTCACTGAGCTTTACATTTCTGGCCGTTCTGTAAAGTAACAAAGGTGAACTATTTTGAGTTATTAAGTTATGTTTCAGGTGTTCTGATTATGTGTTGAATGAGACTGAGATGGGCACAGCATTAATGTACAGGGGCATTATGGGTAGTATGGTCTGAGACCAGGTGAGGAAATATACAGAGAAACCTTTTTAGATTATACACTTTTTGGTCTAAACTTACAACTAACCTCTTGAATTAAAAAAAAATCTGAATAGCTATGCATATGTGTCTGTGTAAGAAAGATTTTCCTGCTTTTTATACAGCTCTACCATATACGTATGTTCACCATTTAAAAAAATGAGCCTTCTGTGAGCATCATATACTGGATTATTATGTTTGCAAGTACATAATGGGTTAAATCAGAAAACGCAGATCCGAAGTCCTTTCTGAAGAGAAGAAACAAGAAAAAGTACCTACAAAAAATGTCTTTAGCTCTCACTCTTACAATTCAGATGAATATTTAATATAACACATTTAACGAGTATAGCCGATTTTTCATTGACACATTCTGTCTTTTGAAAATAGCGCAAAAGCGATATGGGAGCGAGTTAGGCTCATAGATATGTACATATATGCATAGCCTATAAATTTCTATGGTTAGGCTACTTTAGTCATGGTTGCTACTTTAAAACTGTGGTAACTTATCCGCCACCACAAAAAAAGAAGTTATTTTGGACACTATGGTTAGCAAGGTGGATAGGTGGCGCTGGCGCAGGAGAGGTCTCTTGGGCTCATGCTGTCTCGGTCTGAGGGCCCTCTTCTGGTGTCTGTGGGTATTTGTGGTTTCTGCTGTGTCGGGGATGAGAGAAACGTGGCATTGTAAAATAATCAATTCTGATTCATTTTTAAATGGATGTAAGAATGTTTTGAGCGGAACTGGCGGATTATCATGTGGTAGTATTTATATCCGTTTTCTAAAAGTTTTTTTTTTTGCATGACTTAAAACGTCTTGATGAGCTTTTTTTATACAATGGGAAGACCATGTTTTAAAACTGTCCTGCAAGATCATCTGGTGTTTTCAACATATATTTATGGCTCGATAAGCTAATGTGTTGTGGTGGTTTGTGATAAAACTGACCTACATGTGTAATGTCCATTTTGACAGAGGAGAATATGAGAACGTCCTTGTGTGTATATTTTGAAATCCTTTTCCTTCTTTTGAATACATATTTAAAGACCTAACCTAACACAATTCGAAAGTAACTATTTGGGTAATTTAAAAGACTATTCAAACAGCATTTCAAACTCATCTGATTTTCTTTGTAGTATTTGTGACGCTTCTCATCTTTTGAGAGAGAGTGTAAGAAAATAGCGGGTGTACCGTGTATGTGTCACAATGTGAGAGAGGCTCTGTGTGTTTGTGCTATTAAATATTAGGATTTCTGTACATTGGGGGAAAGTGTGAGTTGCATTTTGTGGACAAGTCAAAGGTCGAAGGCCAAAGTTGACGTGAACACTATTATTCCCTGAGTATTTTCTCTGTGGATTGTTGCATCAGACTGTAAATGATTAACACAATAAAACATACAGTTACTTAAAAGAATAACTCCTCAATTTGTATTTTTTTATAGAGCAAGGAGTGAGAATTTAAAGGGGTCATATGATGCTTTTTTTAAAGATCATTATTGCAACTTCAGGGATCTTATCTATGCACAATCAGCTTGTAACACTCCAAAGAGAAAGTAAAACTTGAAATCGCATCATATGACCCCTTTAAGAAAAAAAAAATTGTATGCAGTAGCGGGATCTCACCACTCAAGTGCGCTGCTGTGCATGCTGTGTTTCACACTAGTCACGCTTTTAACAGAATATTTCATATGGTACGATTATTTTTAAAGTAAAGAACAAAAATAGAATTTAGAATGTGTATTAAAATGTATATTTAGAATTAAAAAATGTAGCAAAAAAATTATAAATGAGTGAAGGAAAGGTGTTGAACAACTCCACATTATTGCCCAGAAAAATAAAACGTGAAATAATTATGAAATTCTTTCTATTTATTTTTTAGTAGTTGCATTATTGAATTTGCTTATAAAGACAATATAAAACATGACCACTTGCTACACATTTTCCATTCTGTCTACTAACTGGTAATGTCTCTTTCTGTGACAGCTGTAGTGATTAATGATGCCAATTAGTGCTAATTAACCCTTCATTAGACTCCTTAACCTCTCAGACTCTCATTAGAGGTGTTGACTTAAGAAAGCAGGGTCGACAGATCGTCTCACTGACTCACCTATAGATTCTTGTACTCATTTTCATTCTTTGTTTCTTTTCTGTCTTTCTTTCGCTCTCACTCAGACCTCAGACCAGACAGAGCAGGAGAGTTTAGAGAGGAGGCTGACAAAACAAACCCAAACCATGACATCGGAAGAGAAGATACCAGGTGAGTGGAGAGAGATGAATTTGTACAAGTGGCATAGAAAAACACACCTCCCTGAAAAATGAAAATGAGTTAATTAAGACATAATTGGGCTTCAGAAAATATATTTGTGGATCTTATTACAAGGGCTGTGGGAAAAAGAAAGAATATGTGGAGATGTGGATTTAAACCGAACTAAACTGTAATGAGGCCCCTTGATAGTGATTGAGTGAACATGGTTTCTCCATTCCTTCTTTGGCAGCTCTGCATTATTCTGTAAATGACTGAATTTTTACACAGCTGTGCTGGTCAGTATAGTGTTATACAGGTGTGGAAACACTGGTATGTCCGATTGGACCTTGATGGTGTTTGTCCATGTTTCTAAACAGGAAGTGTGTCATCGGTGTGCGTCAGGGATGATCAGTGATACTGTAGCTGCTGTGTTTCACCGTTTACAGCAGTCTTCACTGAATGACTGTTTGTGTTTGCCAAGTTTTCTGGAGTTCAGTGCACTTCAGATAAATGTGAGGCTGTGATGGAACAGGAGAGAATTAGGCAGACTTGGGATGAGGTGACTCCCTAAATTTTAAAGGTTTTTGTCGTTTAATGGAAATCCTAAATGAATTCACTTTAAGCTAGTTTCTGCCATGGGATTTAAAATTGTGACTATCGTGCAATTCTGTTTAAATCTCACAATTCAAAACTTTTCCTTGTAATTCTGAGAAAGTTGCAAGTTGTAAACTCAGAATTATGAGAAACTTGCAATTGCGATAAGGTCAGATTTTTGAAATATAAACTTGCAAAGTCAGAATTGTAAGATTTTGTTATTTTTGTGTTGAATCCTGAAAGGTTATTGTAACAAACTGGCTGTTTCAAACACATGAAATAAATTTAGTTTTCACTTTATGCTACGGCCAAAGTGAAATGATTCACATGCAGTCAAACACCAGTGGTTCCACTCAAAATGAAGCAGAAGGTGAAAATACATTGACACAAATGAACTTTTTTTTTTTTTTTTTTTTGTGTATCTATGGGTACTTGTAATTTAAGACAAGTCACTAAAATAATAATTAAAAGAATTACTTTTCAGAATTCCAGAATGTTTAAATGCAGAATGCTCCACTCTTTTACCAATGAATTTGCATGTCGTCTTTCATGATAAGGATTATAAAGGTTAAGAATTAATCAATTTCCAGCCAATAAAATATTTTAGAGCTTGGCATTATTAAAAAAATAAATAAATAAAATGGGCTTCCTCGTGTGTATATATGCAGGTTTTCCAAGACTGTGGGAATCTTGGTTTTTCAAAGGGGGAAAAAAATAAGTTGAGGTAAATAAAAAAAATCTTGTTTTTTAGTTTTTGGTTCTTTTTAATGCTTTTTGTTCTTATTTTAAATTAAGTTATCTTGGGCCCCCTACACAGCAAAATCCCCAGAGTTAAATCAACTCTGCTCAGAGTACATTGTCCCAATCTACAGAGTGTTAAAGTAACACTGAAGCCGAGTTAAAGTTAATGGGTTAATTAAGCAATTAATTCATTGAGCGAGCATTAGTAAAGAAAACCCGCTGTTAACAATGTTGAAGATGAACAACTACTGCTCAGGCTTTTAGACATGAAAACATATCACATAATCTTCAACAGTGGTAACTCTGCTTCAGTGTTACTTTAATACTCTGTAGATTGGGACAATATGTACTCTTAGCAGAGTTGATTTAACTCTGGGGATTTTGCTGTGTAGTGGGCTCCGGTCCCCTGGTAGAGAACCACAGTCCTAGGCTATTGTGGGTGGTTGCCAGAGAGTTGCTAATCAGTTGCTAATGTTTTCTGAGTGATTAATGTCTGTTGCATCAATGGTAAGGTGAGCTATATGTATATGACAAAGTTTACTACTTCAGGTCAGGGGTCTAGAACAAATGGCAATAAAAACATTCATGTTTGACTTAGCAATTAGCTTTTTAACACAGAGCAAAACCATGGCATAATTTGACAGTTATATGATGCAACTGTATCCACCTGCTAACTACATCACATAAACGCACATTAGAGCCTCATTTAGCTGGTGTTTCGGTTCTGGCTGGGTCTGGTTTATGAACACCTTTACTGATTTTTATAGCTCTTTTACTGTGCTCTGTTCTCCAGCATATCCATCGAGGGGGTTGCTCTGAGCTGACCTAATTGCTTTCCAAGAACGCGATGTGAAACGCAAACCCATAAAACTCTCTGTAAAATGTTTTTATGTATCACTGAACCAAACACAGGTCGGAGTTTTCTGCATGCAAGAATCACTTTTAAATAACATAAATATATCAGACATACTAGCTAAAACAATGCATTTGTCCTGTGTATTTTATCTACAGAGAAAATGAGCTAAAGTCAATACGATTTAAAGAAGGAATTGGAAATGAGGAATTGTGCTGTTGATGTTATTGGAGGTACAGGACTCCTATCAGATTGTTTTAATTGCATAAAAAAAAAAAAAAAAAAACTGACACATGCCGTTCAAATCAGAGCAGTGATGCTGTACCCATTCACAAAAAGCAGTATTTTTTTTCCAGACCTTTCTAACTATACATAAATGGTTCAAGTGATGCAGGAGTTTAGTCGGTGTACAAAGAAACCAGTAAACTAGAGTAAGTGAACAGCGAGATGGGACACAGATGTTCGTATCAAGGCTACTGCAGCTGCTGAACAGCGTTTGCTAGAATAAATAGTAAAACATCAGCAAAGTTTGCTATATGATTAAAACTTGGAAATACTTTAAAATAAGCTTCAGTTTGTGAGTGATGTACAGTCAGGTGGGTGTCGTGGCAAAATTACACAGTTATTCACCAAAGAAATAAGTGCACATGACACGGCAGTAATATTACGTTCTCTGAGGTAATTTTCACTACGATAGAAAACTGACACGCAAAATGGCACCATTTGCGTTTCTGTGAAAAAAGAAAGTGTAAGTCTGTAGTGTGGTACATAGCGCTAGTTTTAGTTGCAGCGTTGCCATGGACGACAGAATGCTGCGATTTGACCAATCAGAGTTGTGTATTCCAAAGAGCCACGTAATAACATGAACTAACATTGAACAATTTTTACAGCATTTATAAGTTTAGGTTAATGTTAATTTATAAATATACTATTGTTCACTGATAATTCACATTCATAATAAATTAATGTTATTTTATACAATGTTAAAAAAAAAAGCAAATAATAAAAAATAAAAAACAAGATTGATAAATGCTATAAAATTCATTATTTCATGTTAGCTGATGCATTAACTAATAAATCTGACTTTACTGTAAAGTGTTACCAAAACTTTACATTGCAAAAAATGAAAAGAAAACGAACCCTGTACAAAGTTCTGAAGCTCATGATGGCGATGTGATGATTAAGAACAGTCCGTTCTGTTGAAGTCTCAACGGTCGTCAACCTATGATTCAGTTACCAGAAAATAGTCTAATTAGTCCAAACTTTTATTTCTTTACAGTTTAATGTACTGGCAAGCAGAGTTTTGTTGAACGCTGCCGTAGTTCTCAGTTGAGGAAAAGTCTCTGACTGAGCATTATGCCCAGTTGTATCACAGCCAGACGTATCTTAAATGAATGTATGTTTTTTGGCACCTGTTATAGCAGGGTCAGCGCTCCAATCTACTAGTTCCATCCTGTCTACCCTCATTTGTTCCAGTAAAAAGGTTTTGCAGCTGCTGAGCTCTTAAGACATCAGCCATGGTCTACTGTGAGATGATGAGGGCCGGCTGCCATGGTCACAGGAACTTTTGGAAAGGACTCTCAAGAATGTCCTAATTAACAGGGAGAGATCTTGGATTGTTAGACACACAACCTATAATATTTTACATCACCACAAACAAAAACAAGTATGTTTGTGTGTGTATGAGAGCATCTAAAAATCACGTCCACTTTCCTTTGGAAGTCCATATTGCTTCATGTGGCTCTGTATTTTACTCTTGTGAGTGGAGGTCCCGTGGAGAGCGGATTCGGGATTCTCCTGTGCTCTTTTGGACTCGTGCTCTCCGTGCAGAGTCCTGCACTTGCCGATATTTGTTCATCATGCTTTTGTGTTTGCGTCTCAGCTTCTCATTACACCAAACACGTTCACAGTACTGCTCCACCTGCGGCAGGTTCGAAGGACCAATCAGCTGTAAGATGTCCTTGAACCACGTCCTGGCTGGGCCACGATTGGTAGAGGCTGTGTTGGCAGGGCACGGTGACCATACTTTATATTTGCTGTCACGTGACAGGAGGTCCGAAAGGGTGTCGGTGTGTAAGACGTCCAACCAGAAGCGTGAGAGGGTTTGTGTGAATCCGTGTTCCTGAGATTGACACACATAGATGCCTTCGTCCTGACGGAGCACACGGCGGAACAACAAACCATCATCTGTCTTAGTGATATGTTCATCTGGTACCACCTAAACAGAGGACATTTGAAAAAAATAGGTCTCTTTCTCAAATAAAACACAATTAAAATAATAAATTTCATAATCAAACAAAATGGGATATTCCAACAAAGATTGCAAACTTTTCTTTTCTTTGCAGTGACTTTACACCAACTGCGCCCAAGATTATTTTCTGAAAGTGTCTTAGAGAACTATGGACATGTTCCAAGTTTTCCAGCCAGAATGTATCCATGTTTTAAACAGCATATATATATATATATATATTTTTTTTTTTTTTTTTTTATCCAGTGTGCTACGGAAGGCACGACCAGGTTGGGCCGTGATCTTACTAGGGCACACTCCTGGTCTTGGGTAAGGGACTCGTCCTTCATAAGGTCCCCACTGATAGTCCGGCCCTTCTTTATGAGCAAATGGCCCATTAAATGCTTCACGGATATCAGCCATACTATACACACACACTGCATAGCCCTGAAACACATTACTAGAGAGAGAAAATATTCTGTGAAACTCACATACCCCTTATTCATGAAACAGTTCACCCAAAAATTTAAATTTGCTGAAAATGTACTCGTCCTCAGGCCATCCAAGATGTAGATCAGTTTGTTTCATTATCGGAACAGATCTGGAGAAATGTAGTATTATATCACTTGCTCACCAATGGATCATCTGCAGTGAATGGATGCCGTCAGAATGAGAGTTTAAACAGCTGATAAAAGCATCCCATTAATCTGACGAAGAAACCCATCTACATCTTGGATAGCCTGAGGGTGAGTACATTTTCAGCAAATTTTAATTTTTGGGTGAACTTCTTTTAAAGGAATATGGAATGCAAGTTTAATTATACATTTCATACACAATGGCAATTTAAAGTGCTTTACAATAGCATAATTAAGGAAGAAAATAAAATTCAAAATTTTAACATAAAAACTAAGAAAAAAAGGCATAAAAATACATGACAAAAAAAATTACGTTTAATCTAAAATGGATTAAAACAAAAGAAAAAGTATATATATACACAAAGACAAACTGAATGAAATAATAGTGCAATCGATATGAGTTGAAGCAAGCACAGTGCTTTACAGAGGAAATGCACAGATAAACAGATGTGCTTTCAGTCGGATTTGAGACAGACCTGATGGTGCTGAATATTGCGTAGATCTCTGGATTGGTTTCGTCTTTGGTCCTTAACAGAAACACATCCTCTGCATGACAAACACATACAGTCAAAGATCACACAAGGGGCGTTTAGAGATCAAAATGATCTCAAGTTTATATAACATTGTGCATAAAAAGGCATGTGTGTGTGTGTGTGTTTACTGTCTCACCCAGCTGGTGAAAGTGTGTTTGGATGCCGTGAGGTCCAGGAACCGAACACACCAGTCGGGCTTTAATAAATGTGCTCCACTTATTCACCAGAACCCTCTGCCCACCCACATCATTCTGAAACCACATAAACAATAAATCATGAAGCGTTGAATTACTTCTGGACAACAGATCGGCAAAAAGTCAAATCCCAGTATCATTTAACCCCAGACCACACACAATGAACTCTGGGTAAAACAAACTATCCCTGCGTCTCAATTTGTATACTATCCGTCCTAAGTAGTATGCAATATTATTTAGAATTAGTGCAATCCAAATCATAGTGCATTGAAACTAGTATACAAAAAGTGCCACAGTACATCCAGATATGCTTTTGAGCAAATATTTCCCACAATCCCTAGTACAACGGAGTTTGTGACAGTTCTCATTTGACTTTTTCATCTGAAGTGGTTTAATTAAGGGGGTCACACACCCCAAACCCCTGTAATCTGAACCCTGTTTATACATAAACATTCAGTTGTAACTGTTCCCATGGGAACAAGAATGGTTCAATATCACAAAATATCTCAGGGCAGCGGCAGTTATGGCGATTATGGCACCATAAGGGAAATTCTGTAACAGATTCCCAAAAAGCAATGCAGCTGGGTTTACCGTGTCGAAGACACATGGGTGGCGTAAAGGATCCTAAATCTGTGTAATCAGTATATGTGGAGATAATCACCTTCTCTGCAGTGTAAGAGAGTGTGTGTGTGATTTGGGAATGTGCTGAAGTTGAACAATGAATAGAAGTCAAAGTGACAGTAATGTGCGATTGACCCTGGCTCTTTGAACACTGACCTCTGAATGACAGTGGGAGATTTGTACTGCTCCCCTTACCCTACAGAGCCTTGTGTATTAGTGTGTATGTGTGTGTATGGGAACTAGGCTAACTGGTGAGTGTGTGTGTGATTCAGAGGCATGCAAACCATCCAGCAGCTGTGCACATTTGGTTGAAAAAGGGCTGAAGCATTCCAGTATACTGACCTACTTGTGCATGGATGTACTGTATGTATGTGGTATTTGTTGTAGTTTGGCTCACCACACACAATCGTCCAATGCGTGTGTGTATGGCTCCTTCATCGCCTCGCTCTGCAGTCTCTGTTGCTCTTTCAGTGAAGAAGAAATACATTTTATCGTCATCTCTGTCTGCACTGTCAGGAATGAGGTGGGCCGCAATAAACCTGGGCTCTGTACATGCACAAACACACACAAACACACACTATTATAATGCACATCTGATTGTTGGAAGCATGTAGTCTATCAATTTAGTTTGACTAATGATTTTGAGAAATTACTAATTGGGTGTTCCATCAATAATGAGCATAGGATTTAAAATATGGAAATACATTATAAAACATTATAAATTATATTTTAATTATAAATAAAGAGTAAATAACTATTGCAACATTTATTGTGTGAAAATGACAAAAATTTTACACAAATTATAAATAATACTAAAATTGCTAATTTCACCAATGTTTTTTAGTATTATTTATATATTAATATCTTGTATCACATTTTATTTTTATTTTAGCTTTTATTTTCATTTTAGTCCAAGTTATAGTTATTTTGTTATGTGCTTTTGCCATTTTCATTTTTTTATATTTCTAATATCTAAAAAAAAAAAAGTATTATTATTATCTAACATCTAATATTTTTTAGCTTTAATTTAACTTTAACTTTTATATTTCAGTTTTTATTTCAGTTAGTTGCAGAGGTAACATTTCTAATTTTCGTTTAAGTTTTTTATGTTTAGGTTTTTAATTTCAATTAACACATTTTTTTTTTTAAGTTTTAGTTTTAGTTAACTATAATAACACTGATTTCAACTACAGTTTTTCTATGAATAAAATTTATTAATGTCACCAACCTTTCCACTATAAAATGTTATAAAACACATAAGAAATAAGACTGAAAATGTTTATTAATATCAAAATTAAGTCACTTTGTACCGTGTAGGATTCTCTGATCCGTCTCTGTTCTCATTGGCGAGCGAGTCCCTAAACCTCTCAAAATCACAGAGTCTCTCCCCAAAAAATCTGCAGTCAGACCGGAGTACAGCTCTCCACCTGAGAGAGAGACAGAGAGCATTGGAGGTCAGTGCAGAGAACTCAATCTCTTACATGAGAGGAAGGAAAAGTAAACAATTTTATGCAAGGAGCCCCATTGTAAAATTTGTAATTAAATCATGTTATCAGCTTGAAAACACACTTATACACACCTACTGTATAAATCAGGAGAGACCCGATATAGTGTCAAAAGTTTTTCAAAGTCACACACACTTCATCATCTAAAATGAGATCATACCATTTTACTGTTTTTTAATTATAATTAAACCGTTTATAATTTAAAAAACTTTAAAAACCTACTTGAACACATGTTGCCTCTGTTGCCCATCAATTATCTGACAGAAACTCATGTGTACAGTGTGTCAGTGTGAAAGTATCTCCGAGTTCACTAACATGCAATCTTCAAAATCTGTCCCGAAAAGTATTGCATCTGGCAAAATGTCCAGCGAGGGGAGCCAAGATTGTGCAGTGTTGTAAAGACACACTGGGTGATGTGTCTGTGCCCCAGAAGACTGTAACACACCCATGAGCATACATACAGAAGACCCCCACGACACTAAACCTGGACTGAAGAACACCTCAAATTTCTCCCATCAGAGCAGTCAATCTACAACAGGCCATAATCTCAGTGACAACTGACAAGCAGAAATCTCCATTCAACACACACGAGAGCCAAAACACACACACACACACACACACACACACAAACGTGCTCTGACATACTTATAAACACACAACACAAGCATGCAGTGGCATGAACATTGATGCTGAAACTTAACACACTGAAATGTACCTGTGAAGGTGCTTGCAAAGGGTAGTTTGGGGTCACGGGGACATTTCCCCCTCCCATTCTGTACCGTGGTGCGATCCAAACTGAACAAATGCTGCCAACAAGAAGTCAGAAAATTCACACCAGTTTAACAACTCAAAAATAAACTTGAGCTCACAAATGTCTGAATTTCTTTTGCTTGTGAAGAAATTTATTATTTATTTTTACAATACTGGGATATACTATTAATCATGTTCAGTTTGAGGTATTAGAGACCCCAAGGCCCACTAAATATTTCTAAAGATACATTTATTATTGTAGCTCAGTTTAATACTTCCTGACTTTTCCTCACCTTATGAGAACTGATTATAAACAAAACTAATAGCTTAAAAAATGTCACAATTCATTAGTTTGGGATCTTAGAGACCACATAATAATATTGCTGCATAATATTTTTGTGAAAACCATCATACTTTTTCAGGATTATTTGATGAATAGAAAGTAAAAAAAAAACAGCATTTACTTGAAAAATAATTTATTGTAACAATAAGTCTTTGCTGTCAATTCAGATCAAATTAAAGTATTGATTGCTTACTGACCCCAAACTTTTGATTTGGTAGTTTCAACCAATTTATTGCGATTTGCTCGTAATTTGCGTCAAGCTGACCCCAAAGATAAATAATAGTGTTGGGGTTTAACTAAATGGGGTTAAACTAACTAAATTTAGCAACACTACTAACTTTTACTTGCTACAATTATCAGTAGCATCAATGTACTTCAACTGTTTTCATAATAGCGTAGCTCTTTAAGTAATGAACTGCTTTTCCCAACAAGTACCAGAGTAGCATTACACAACACTACATCATTGTTTTTCTTGTCACGGTCTATTATACACATAGCTTTACAGCCAGAAGAGCTGAGGCAATGACTGTGCTCTCATACACGATCCCTTTTCTCTTATACTGTATGCAGCACTGGGAAATTCAAAACATTTTAGTGAAATTGTTTGTTTGGGTTTACATTTAACCAATTCAAATAAATGATCCACTGATTCCTTTAGTTAACTAGTGTTATTGGTTGTATTTATCATCAACGTCAGATCAGTACAAAATGATTATACAATCAAAGGGACATAAAATTGTTCTTCTGTTGAATATAGCTTAAAATATTTGGAATGTTGGTAATAAAACAGTTGCTGGTAGCCATTGACTAACATAGTTTTTTCTTTTCTTTTCTTTTCTTTTCTTTTCTTTTCTTTTATATTCAACAGAAGAAAGAAACTCATAAAAGTTTGGAACAACATAAGGGTGAGTAACTGATGAAAAAAAAAATCATTTTTGGGTGAACTATCCCTTTACATAGTATCGTCTGACTTTGAGTTTCAAGGCTGTACCATATCAGAAATCTAAAATGTAATTATAGTAGTTCAGTTTTTACTGTCATTGATGTCAGACACTGTATGGGTGTGTCCAGTGGTGCCAAAGAGAGATTAAACCTCTGGTGCCAGTTCAGTTTCACAATGTAGTATTGTCTATTTGTCAGACATCTGTGGCGCCCTGGGTGGTGACACACCAGTTAAAACACCTCAAAGGAAGTAAAGAACAGCTCTCCAATGCCAGAATAGACATTCTATTCAGAATAGACACACATTATTTCTCTTTTTCTATCCTCTGCTCTATGTTTGTGTGCTTTTGCTTTGTATCTCCTCTCATGATCTAGTCTTGACCTTAAGGGCCGGCCTGTTGGTGGGTGACCTCTGACCTTAAACAATTAGGTCTCTGATATACATAAGTAAATTAGATCCTCCTGATGTGCATACACAAACACACTAGGTGTGAAGTAGTGGGAGGGAGTGTTTGTGTGTGTTACCTCTCCGCGCTGTCCAACATTCACATATGCACACACAGGTTGGAAAGCTCCAGTTCCACAGGCCAGTAGATGAGTGCGGTTAAATGGCTGCAACAACCGCACAAAGTTTGCACACTCTGTCTGCACCAAACATACATAGAAAGAGTTCATATTAAAGTGTTGGGTGTTTTGTTGGCAAATGAGGGTACAATCTTGATCATTACAGCACAATTACTTACACAAACATACAAATACATGTATTTTACATTGGACAGCGAGGTTAAACTCATCAAATGCAGTTCATGATCATGAGTAATTTTGGCATGTGTGAGTGTGACCAATATTTCTCTGGAGTGTCTGAATGGAGAGTTACAGGAATCATCAACATTTTAATGGATCAGAGAAAAAGAGCAAGAAAATGATCCCCACTGATTTCCCAGCTTTTAACATGGGAAAGAAGCTCTTATGGTCCATTTACTGAAAGGTTCAGAAAGAGGAAGACGTCTTACACACACACTATCAACATGTACACACTCTAACTATGGCCACCTGTATGCAGCTTCATTGACTGTGTAGGGTCAAAATCAGTGGAGCATAAATGAGCAAAAGGTCAAGGGTCATAAAAGATGCAGGCAGATGCTCAAACTGCTGCCAGATGTTAACCAGCAGGACTGAGAGAGTGAGAGAGATCCAAAGCAGCAATGTACCAGTCTTGGCCGAGATACAACTATTTGAATATCTGGAATCTGAGGGTGCAAAAAAAATAATAATAATATTGAAAAAACCGCCTTTAAAGTTGTCCAAATGAAGTTCTTAGCAATGCATATTACTAATCAAAAAGTAAGTTTTGATATATTTATCAAAAAAATTTACACAATATCTTCATGGAACATGATTTTTACTTAATGTCCTAATGATTTTTGGCATAAAAGAAAAATCAATAATTTTGACCCATACAATGTATTTTTGGCTATTGATACAAATATATCCCAGCGACTTAAGACTGGTTTTGTGGTCCAGGGTCACAAATGATAAAATATATTATGCTGTTTGTCAGTCTCAGGAGGTCAAACTTTTAAGCTGTTTAATTTTCCAATCATTTTCTATGAGTTGTGGAATTTTTGCTGACATGCAATCAAAATTTGGGACAAACCTTATTTGTGATAAAACCCTGATTTGTGTAGTTTTATTTTAGTAATAAATATTCTATTAAATGTACATATTCAAATAAATTAAATTGTGAAAAATAAATTAATTAATAGTTTTGGTCATTAAAATTAAATTACTTAAAATTAATTAAAATAGCTGTATTTATAAATAACTTAATACCACTTTTGAGGTCTGATGTATTTAAAACGATATATTTTCATGCTAGGTTTTGTTTAGTAGTTTATCTAAAGTTTTGATTGGTTGTCATAAAAAAGGGATTTGTGCCTCTAAATCTAAAATAAATAAATAAATAAATACACTAAAATTGCCAAAACTTTATTTTCATAGTCCACTTTAGATATTCTACAAACAAAAGTGTAACCCTAAAATGTCCCCTATTCATGGAAAGTGTCACCAGTCATTTTTGTGTGAGCTGTTATGTGGTACATAAAACTCTTCTGAGTTCATATCTGTGTGTTGTTTCAGTGTTACCCAAGCTAAAATTTAAATGAAAAACAAATATCCTGTTCAACTCCCTAACACATACTCACACACTGAACAGAGTCATTAAAACATCGCTGTGAAATCGCACTCACCTGTCACATCAAACAATACTGCCGGGACAGTCACCAGAGCGTGTAACCATGGCGACACCACACATTTCCAATTTACGAGCAAAACATGCTAAACACTAACAGATGCAGAGTGTATCTCCGTACTAGTGTGTGTGTGTGTGTGTGTGTGTGTGTGCAAGACCCTCCACCATTAGGGACAGAGGACAGGAAAGATTTAAAGGGGTCATATGATGCTGCTAAAAAGAACATTATTTTGGGTATTTGGTGTAATGAAATGTGTTTATGCGGATTAAGGTTAAAAAAACACATTATTTTCCACATACTGTACATTATTGTTTCTCCTCTATGCCCCGCCTTTCTGAAACGCGTCGATTTTTACAAAGCTCATCGGTTTGAAAAAGCGAGGTGTGGTGTGATTGGCCAGTTATCCAGAGCGTTGTGATTAGCCGAATACCTCAAGTGTGTGACGGAAATGTTACACCCCTACCACATTGTGATGATACCCTGTCAGGCCGGAGCGATGATTCAAAAACAAGAAAACCCATTATAAACGAGGCATTCGTTGCATCCAGTGGGGACATAATTATGGATTATAATGACTTATACTGTCTTTTTACGC